>NC_080674.1:94794229-95154229 GCF_030445035.2 Dasypus novemcinctus
TCATATTAGTAATATAGGAAAGTTACTAAAACTAATGATTTTGAGACATCAGTAAATGTTATAGACGTTTTTTGTAAATAAGCATGTTTATATATACAAATACACATATTTACACATATATGTTTTATGCACTCTATATTTGTTCCAAATATATCTCATTGCATATTTAAAGCCATGCTTGTGCTCATGCTCTGTATGTTATATGCACACATGTGTACTTAATAATTTTTCTTTATATTTCTCTTCTCAATTAAAATATAGATATTTATATGCTTCAAAATTTTCAAAGATTTGTGTATGAAGAGAAAGAAAGAAAGAACTTCTATGAAAGGAGAAAAGGACAAGAATCAGCCCTTTAAACAAACTGAAGTCAAAATATTCAAGAATAAAGACCATTATTGTGTTGAACAACATAGACTAGATACCAGACCATATCTCTTCTCAGGCAGCTTTGCAACTCTAACATCTCCATGAGTAGATGGTTTACAAAGTGCTTCCTAGCACTTCAACAAAGATTTCACTAGAGAGCTAAATTTCTCTGCATGACATTCCATACAAAATATTCTCCTTAACAACAATAAAAATAAATAAACCAGTACACATTAATTTACTACCCTCTATTTGCCAGACTCTATGCTATGCATTAAAGACTCAAATGCATAAAATTAATTTCTCACGCTCTAGAGCTTATCGTCATTTTATTAAAGAGGTCCTATTAATCAATAGGATTTTGATTCACACTTTCTTTATACAAATAAACTACTTTGAGGGAAGACAAACTTGTTAAAATTCTTCCAAATCACCGGCCATATTGAAAACACCCAAACATCTGTTGAAGTCAATCAAACCACTTAATCATAATTGTTAAGTGAAATCATGTGAGTAAAATTGCTAAATTGACATAAGTGATATTTAACCCTGTAGTTCAAACCATATAAAACAGAAAAAAACAGTTTTATCTGTCTTATAGGAACACTAGTCAATTTTGCAGTTATTTCATTTTTATTGACTTTATCAATTGTTTGTATGCACAGACAATTTCTTATATGATTTATTTTTACCAAAAAATTGAGTGGTAAATAATATATCATAAATAGAATAATTTATTATGTTCTACCGTCACTTTATACTTGATAAGCCAATTTAACGAAAACTGTAGGCTTTTTAGAGAATTGTGAAGTATGTTGGATCTGCTAGTGCATTTCTCAGTGAACAAAATGGGTAAGATTAAAAGAACTTCAAATGGTATTAGCCAGCAGTTTCAAAAGAGGCCACAAATTGAATGGATAAGGAAATCAAATTACTTTCTCAGTTCTCAGAGTAGTAAGTTTTTAAAACTCACAGAAAGAGCTTTTCTGTCTTACATTGCCTTTGCCTCTCATATAGTTTATCATAAAATTTTATTCCCGGAAGTTATCCTGAGACTAGATTTTCTTAAGGATGATTTTTGGTAAGTCAGGATTTTGTGATTAAAGTTTCACAAAGTCTCAATTAGATTTAATTTCTAGAAGACACTATTCCATGTCGCTTGGTGCAGCATTTCTTTCTTGATAGTTTCACAATGTCAACAACCTACAGTGAATTTTAACAGTCAATTTTCACTCTAGTTTTCGATTAGGATTATGATGATATATGTGATACATTTGATAAAGATAAGAAAAATGTTGGTTTAGAAACATTAATATTATAAGGAAAGTTTTTCAAAATCTTAAATTTAAATAATTTTGCTTCAGAGTGTGAAAGAGCACTCCTTAGGCACAATTTGTCCATTTTTGCTCATTCATCTAACATTTTAAACATTACTTTATAAATAAGTTTGTGAATTTTAAAAAATAGCTTCTCAAACATAAAAACAGATAACTGAACATTCTGACGTGGAAAGAAATTGTACTATTGTCAGATTGCCCAAAAAATATATTGTGGAGAATTTTTTCCTAAGGTGAATATGAAGAATAATAAATTTTGCATAAATTTAACAAGATACACATTTCAGGCAGAGGAAAAAAGAGACTATATTACTTATTTTTTTACTTATAAACCACTCAGAATAAGAGACTAGTAAATACATATCCCCTAAATACTTAAGGCCTTTTTACCTCAGCTAATGTGTGGGACATTTTAAGTTAGTGGATATGTGGATATGCTATCTGTATAAACGCAGAAGGCAGCAGCAATGTTATGAATACCATTTGTTCAAAATTAAATTAAAATGTTCATTGCCATTGAAAGGTTTGCACTAAACATATGCACAATGGAGGAAGCTTATGTTACTGATAAAGATTTTGAGAACTGATGTGTGATGGGAGCTATGTATAGGAGAAGAAATTACAATGACTGTTTAATCCACAGTATTTTGAAAGCAAATAAAATCTATTTTTGTATCTTGTTTATAATTGAGTCAGGTCACAACCTCTTTGAAAATTACATGATATCTGTTATTTATGCCACAAAACCGTCTTGACCTCGGGTTGTACTGGCGTTTTGACCTTGCCTCAGAACACAAAGCCTTTCTGTTAACTGATGGAGAGGTCACTGAGCTTACAGCACAGTTTGGGCGTTTTATTTTAGCCGTTCAATAATCAGGTGAAGGGGAACCATCCTGAGAGTGACCATAAGAGCGCTGTTGCCTTTTTGTTATTAAGACCTCTTAAGATAATTGTTTTCAGAATTTTATCTTTTTAGAACTTCTAGTCTGAACATCAATTTATGCTGACTGTTCTTCCATTTCTGCTGTTTCACACTGTGCTAATTTTCATTAAGTTCATTATATTTGAGACCTCTTAGAAAGTTTATTTAAAATTGATCTCTTAATTAGATCCATACTGTACACATTTTTCTTGTGACGATAACAAGGTCAACTTGTGGTTTTACTCCTCAAAGTGACTATATTAAATGTTTTAATGTTGCTCATATGGTGATATGTGATTTTTGTGTATATAAGCATATCAAATTTGGTATGTAAACATAAGTTTAACCCAATGAGTTCATAAAAATACATTTCAGTCAGCCTCACTGATATATTGAAATGGCCTAGTTGAATTTCAAAAGAAAAGCAATCAGTATGCTTTTCTAGAGTTTATCCTGTCTGTATAACATATCTAAATGTTTGATTTTAAAAACCTAAACCATAAATAGGTTATTTTGCTTGAAGCCATTAAAGGTCCAGATGATTTTAAACATTATTAAATTTTTTCTAAATGTTCTCATCTCTGTAAGAATTTATAATCATTTTACTTACAGGAATCTTATCAGGTTTATTGAAGGATTCATAAACATTGAAATTCATGATGATCTTCCTCGGGAAACTATTTCATCTAGTCACTGTTGTGTGGGAAACAGTGTATAAAGGAGTTTAGAAGAGACATAAACACCTGTATATTCAATTAGCTTTTTTTTTTCATTTGTAGGCCATATATTTTGAAGGATTTTACTACCCAAAATAGTAAATAATTTTCCAATTATGATTTTTTAAAAGAAGGAGTTTGTCTATGGACAAGTTCTCTATTTACTCAACAATTTATCTTAAAAGTTCTCTAATATTTGCCAACATAAAACCTAAATGAACCAATTTCATTATTGTTTCTTTCTTCTTTTATTATGAACTTTTTAGGATATAATTTACATAAAAATAAAATGCACACATCCTAACTGTATTCTCTGATGTGTTTTAACCAATGTATGTAACAGAGTCACCACCATCACAAACCAGATAGTGAGCATTTCTACAGCCTGCAAGATTACCCATTTTTCTTTGTAGTCTCACCAAATCCCAGAATGAGGCAATCGTTGAGCTGCTTTCTATTACTATAGATTACCTATGCTTGTTCCAGAATTTCATATAAATAAAATCATGCAATTTGTATTATTTTTTTGCCTGACATGATGATTTTGAGATATATTTATGTTTATGGTTTTCCGTGTATCACTAGTTTTTCTTTTATTTCTGACTAGTATTGCATTATTTATATATACCAAAATTTATCCATTCATCTGTTAATGGAAATTTAGTTTGTTTTACTTTTCAGCTATTATGAATAATGCTACTATGAGCACTCATGTGGAAGGCTTTGTGTGGGTGTATGTACTCATAACTCTTGTGTAAATACCTAAGAGTAGAGCTTTTGGTCCTTCAATTTTTCTGAGCAATGTATTGTAACTTTCAGGGTATAGATCCCAGGGTAAAACCCACTGGAAATTATATCTATATCTATATGTCTATGTCTATCATCATCTCTATCTCTATCTATATATTTCATTTATTTTTATGCATTGTTCAATTCAACTTGCTAAATATTTTCCTTTATTAGAAAAGTTGTGAGTTTACAGAACAATCATGTATAAAATACAGGGTTTCCATACATCACCCCACCACCAACACCTTAAAATGGTTTGGAACATTTTTTACAATTGATGGCAGCACATTTTTATAATTGTACTATTAACACTATTAATTTAGACTTTGTGTAGTGTAGTTACATGGATATTTTTAAAACTTTTTTATTTTGTTACCTTATATACAATCTGTCTATATGTGTGTCTCTCTATATATCCATCTATAGCTCTATTCTATTTGCTAATAATTGGATGAAGATTTTTGCATCTATGTTCATTAATATTATTGGTCCATAGTTTTATTTTCTTACAAAGTCCTTCTCTGGTTTTCATATCATGGTAATAATTCTAGTTCTAGTTTTAATAGTTTGTGTCTCTCAATGAATTTGTATATTACATTTAAACTGTTGAATTTATTGGTGTTAATTATGTATAATGTTCCCCATTTATTATTATTTCATCTGTAGAATTTATAAGATGGCCCTTTTTTATTTCTGATATTGGTACTTTCTGTCTTCTCTCTTTTCTCTTGATCAGTACTTCTAATGGCTTATGAATTATATTGAGTTGTTCAAAGAACTAACTTGGTTTCATTTGATTCTTTTTATTTTACACTGTTTAGTTCATTTATTTTTTCTCTTATCTTTATTAATGCTCTCCCTCACTTATTTGGTATTAATTTTCTCTCTCATACCCTAATTTCTCAGGGTAGAGTCTTAAATTATTGATTTTAAACATTTATTACTTTATTATAAAATCTTTTTTCCTTTTTTTGATTTTCTTTTATTATTATCTTTTTCTTTTTTTAATAAGGTACATACATCACACAAAATGTTACATTAAAAAGTGTAAGAGGTTCCCATATACCTCCACTCCCCACCCTCCTAATCATCCCACATCAACAACTTCTTTCATCAGTGTGGCATATTCACATATTCATTGCATTTGATGAATATATTGTGAAACACTGCTACACAGCATGGATTATAGTTTACACTGCAGTTTACACTCCTTCCAGTCCATTAAGTGGGTTATGGCAGGATACACAATGTCTTGCATCAGTCCCTGCAATATCACGCTGGGCAACTCCAAGTCCCGAAAATGCCCCCATATCACACCTCTTCTTCCCTCTCCCTGCCCTCAGCAACTCCAATAGCCACTATCTCCACATCAATGATTCAGTTTCTTTCATTGTTAGAGTTGCAATAATTCTATAGTAGAATACCATTAAGTCCACTCTAATCCAAATTTTATTTCCTCCATCCTGAGGACCCTGGGATTGTGGTGTCCTTGCCACCTCTAAATTGAGAGGGTGCTTAGATCCCACATGGCTGATGGATGGGATTCTCCTGCTTGCAGTTGTAAACTCTCTTGGTTCCGTGATGTGGTTATTGACCATCCTCACTTCCCTGTTAGCTGAACTGGGTAAGTCCAATGAAATGGAGAGTAGGTGTTGCAACTCTGCTAAAGCTCAAGGCCAAGTTGGCACTTGGACAGTCCAAAGATTCCCTCAGCACACACCAACTCCAGTGCCAACCACAGGTTCAGTAAAAGTGACAGAAAAGGAATGCATAGAGAGGTCACATCCAAGTCCAAGTCCATCACACTCAGGAGCACAAGTTCCAAAGTAGGGTTCACTGGCAAGGCACTGAACTCCAGAGCCATCTGAAATGACTGTAGGATCATGTAGACACTGAGGAAAAAAATGGAAAAGATCACCTTGCCACTGTATATACAGAGCAACATCTATTGCAGTGATGAAAGCCAAAATGTCAAAAAACTTGTTTTATATTTTTCATTTTTTAACGCCCCAATTTATTTTTTACTTTATTTTAGTTTTTCTAAATTATTATGTATTCTATTTCTAATCTTTAAACTATCAGTACTATTTCATTTTCCTATTAATTGAATTTGGCATTCTATTAGACTTCACTTTTGAAGAAGTTTTGGAACATAGAGGAGTTCAACTATGGCAGGGGAGGAGCACTGATGTGGGGTGTCATTGACAGGTGATACGTGAGTGGGAGGGAGTTCTCCAGGGCATGCATATAGGGTATATAGATATGTTAGGATGCTCATTGGGTATTGTCATAGTGGATACAGTTATACACGACAACCAAGGGAGTGCTGTGTTCCCATCCTGGGAAGCTCTGTCACATTCCCCAATGGAACACCAACAATCCCCAAAGAGCAAGGGCAAGACCAGTGAAGAAGGATGGTCCAATGATGAGTCCTTGATAGTGATGATTACACTTATGAGCCTGTGTGCTTGAAATTTCAACTAGGTCTGGAATTGCAGGGTGCCTAAGAGTTACCTCCTGAGAGCCTCCATGTTGCTCAAATGTGGCCATTCTCTAAGCCAAACTCAGCATGTAAATGCACTACCTTCCCCACAACATGGAACAGAACTCCCAGGGATGAGCTTCCCTGGTGCCAAGGGATTACTACCAATCACCAGCTGGTGATGCAACTAGAAAAAGATCTTGAATGAAAGGGGGAAATGGTAAAAACAAATGAGTTTATATGCCTAAGAGACTTAAAAATGATCCTCTGATGACCTCCTGAATGCTTATGCATGTCTTAGCAGGATCTCAGAAACAGCCAAAGTAGGTATGACCCCAGGTAGTGGAGCTCCGCATAAAAAACTTTTAAAGCTAAAAATTCTTCTTTAAGCATTGCTTTGGCTTTATACTAAACATTTTCAAATGTAATTCTTTCATTATCATTATTTTCAAAATATTTCCTATTTTTTTTATTGTGGCTTCTTCTGCTCAAGTGTATTTTCATGTTTGTGGCTTAATGTCCAAAAGTTTGGTAATCTTCAAAATTATTATCATTGATGCTATTGTTGATCAATCATGTGATTCCAGTGTGGTTAAAGTACAGTAATTTCAACCTTTTTAGATTTATTGATTGGGTTTGTTTGTTTGTTTGTTTTGAGGCCCAGCATATGCTCTGTCTTCCTGAAAGTCTTATGTACTCACTAATCACATACATTTTGCTAATGTTGAGTGTAGTGCTTCTATAAATTCTTTGCTTATGGGTTCTTTAATTAATTTTCTATATCCTTTGAAATTTTTGGTCAGCTTGTTCTAACAATTACCAAGAGAGAATTATAAAAATCTTCAGTATAATCATGAATTTGCCTGTTTTTCATTTTAGTTCTATAGTATTTCCTTCTATATGTGTGATTAACTTTCCAGTCTACATTCAAATGATATTAAACCATTTTAAATTGAATTTAAGAACCTTTGAAAGTATACCTCTGTTCTACCTTCCATTCTTTGTTCTATTGCTGTCATACATTTTAATTCTACGTATGTTATAAGTCACAAAATATGTTACTATTTTGGTCTAACCTCTCAATAACCATTTAAAGAAATTTTAAAATTGAGAAAAATATATATAATATTTACACAAATATTTATTTTTCTGTCACTCTTCATTTCTTTCTTAACATATATGTTTTCTTTAGGTTTCATTTCCCCTCAGTTTGATGAGCTTCTTTTAACAATTATAATAAAGGTCTGCTGCTGATGAATTCTGTCAGTATTTGTTTGCCTGGAAATTATTTTATCTTAATTTTTAGTGAAAGATTTTGTTATAGAATTCCAGGTTGATATTTTGTTTCTTTCTGTGCATCTTTATATTTGCATGATGTATTGATGTATAGTAAGAAATTAGTAGGCAATTTTATTCTTGTTTGCTTGTATGTATTTTGTACTTTTTCTCTGGCTGCATTTTTAGATATTAACTTCATCAAGCATTTTCAGTAATTTGAATAAGTTTGCATGTAATGTTTTTTTTGTTTAGTCCACTAAAGTTCACTGAACATTTTGATTTGCATATTTATAATTTTCATGGAACTTGGTGTACTTAATATTTCTTTAAATATTTTCCCAGCTTGTCTCCTATCTCTCCTTCTGGGATTCAATAATAGGTATAAAGACCACTTTATAATGCCCCAATAGTCACTGTATCTCTCCATGTTTTAGCCAGACTTTATTTTATCTCTTTGGGCTTCCCTTTAGATAGTTTTTATTTCAAAGTCTTCATGTTCACTAATCTTCTCTTCTGCAGTGTCTATTCATTTGTTTTTTCCCTACAGCAAATTTTTAATTTAATACATTGCATATTTTAAGTCTGGAAGTCATTTTGTTCTTTGTTGACTCTCTTTTTTCTCTCATTATTATGTAAACTTTAATTTTAATTTTAAAGAATACTTTTAGTCGCTATTTTAAAGTCCTTTTCTGAAAATTCCATCACTGCTAACATTTTTTGGATTTGTTTCTATGGACTGATGTTTTTCTTGGTTAAATATTCACATTCTGTTTTAGCAGGCATTTAAATTAAATTTATTTGCTTTTGGATCAGTTGTATAATTTTGAGAATTGTTTTTAAGTTTGTTGTAGTGAATCTAGAGTAACCTTTAATTTCAGGTTGTTTTTACCCTACTATTAAAGCATGGTCCTCTAGATTCTATAGTGCAAGCCCTACTCTTTTTCAAGCTGTCTCTACTCAATTGGGCCAGAATTTATATGGCTCTCAGCTGAGTAATCTCTGGGAACTGATTCAGCTGATAGCTCTTCACCAGGTTTTCTTTACATAGCACCAAGGAGTTTCACTGTGGTCATGTGCGTCTTAGTAAGCAGGAAGACTCAAGAAGAAGAAGGAGATTTCTGGAGATTTTCCCTGCATAACTCCTTCTAGTCCACTTCTCTGTCCAATAAAGCCTAGGCCCCTTAGCCCCTGCAAAGTGATCTCTGGCTTAACAATTAAATAGAACCACTATGTTCTCCTTATTTCCTACTCCATGCACTTCAGTTAAAAAAATGCACTCTGACAAAAAGTTGGCGATATTATACATGACATCTATCAATTCCCTCTCTTAGAGATCACAGCTCATCACTGTTTGTTTTTCAATGTAATAAACCAGTGGTTTTATATTTTTTTTCCAGTTTCAAGTTATAGTGAGTGATGTCTAGTACTAGTTCCTTTGTCAAGACCAGAAACAAAAGTCTTGAGAGTCTTCATTATTTATTTAAAAATCACAATTATTTTTCTCTTGCTATAAAAATAACATACTCATTCTTGACAATTTTGATAAGACATAAAAGTATTAAGATGAACAGTTTTTCATGATTCTATCATTTACTATTTTTTTCTTTTCCATTTTGAGCATTGATAGCCGAGATTTCCCATGCTCAATATTTTTGTTGTTAAAAATAATTTCTTCTATATACATATATATACATATATATATATATAGAGAGAGAGAGACAGAGAGGGAAGACAGAGAGAGAGAGCATGCATGAGAAAGACTTGTTGAATTATTTTGAGAAAAGTGGAAAATAAGAAGCTAGGTAAAGAATTTAAAAGAATAAAAAATTACTTCAGGGTAATCATCCTTGTAAAATTTCCATTGCAGGTTCATTAAATTGTATTATCTACATATTTTGTTTGCCAAATTAAATTGTTAGGCAATGTGGGAAGGCATAAAAAATCACTTGTATGTGCCAATGACTTTGCAAATTATTGTTAGAATACAGGAAATTCATAAAAGTATAAAATAAAACCAAAGACCACTAGTGTCTTTTGTGTTGTCTGTAAAACCAAGTTAATATAAATTTTATTTTCTGGATATTCTTAAAATCTCATTTCAAAGAAAGAGGTAGCTAGTCATGCAAAGTATTAGTTATATTCAATTGCTAAATATTTCCTTTTTATTCTGAGAAATTCTGAAATTTTATTTCTTAACATCAGAATGGAAATGAACTCCAAGAATAATGAAATGATGTGATTTATATATACATAGCACACATACATGCAGATATCTATATCAGTAGGTTAGATAGATAGATATAGATATAGATGATATAGATACAGATATAGGATAGAAAGATACCTCAGATGAATGTAGCTCATCTCTGGTCCATTGTTTTCTTATTCCTTAGAGAAAGCTAGAAGATGATTATGTTAAGAAGAATATACTCTTGGAATACCATACATTAATGTGTCATTTCCCATTCTCATGACCTACAGATGCACCTATTGTATGTTTATAGGAAAAAAAACTTGAATATTTGTCTGTGTTCTCTTATCAATGGACAAAAATGGCTACATTGGATTTCTTGATATATTTTAATTCTAGAGGCTATTCTATATGCTCTTAATTATGACTAAAGATATGTATCCAGGACTTAGAATTTATCATATTATTCAGATAATTTCCAATTAATTTCTATATGGATCAGCCCCATTTGGAAATTTAATGGGTAAATCCTGCTAAATTAAGACTGATTATGTAGCAGAAATGAGTGTGACAGATTTATAGAATTCCTTGAACATGCCACTTAGATACCAGTCCTAATGCATAAAGGACATTTCCAAAAAGACTAGTAGAATAGCCTATAGTGAACTGCTTATTTGAAATGTAATTGCTTTTTTCTTTGGTGAATGGTTCCATTATGGCGTCAACTGATCATTCGGTTTTCCTCTAAAGACATGAGCTGAGCAAAGGCAACTTATTAATATCAAAGTAATTAATTTGCTATATTTTGGAGGTTATTAAGATGTTTTTCGGAGTCAAATGATTCCGTAAATATAGAAAAGAGATAAAAATTGAATAGTATTTTTCATTTTCATGGATTTGAATCTATATGCAAACTGTGAAGACCTGCCCTGAATAGTATAAACAAGCCACATTTAACTGTCTCAAAAAAAAATTGGTGAACATATTTTAAATGAAAATCTAGATACATAGTCTTAATTATAGGAAGATAGGAAGGCAGAATACTTTAAATAGGGACCATTCTAAAAAATCCAGACCATATTTTAAAATTGGATTTTTGAACTTCCTTTGAATTTATTTCAATGATTTATAATTTATAATAATTCCTTCCAATGTTGCTATGTCTGCATTAGGATGACCATAGCCAGAGGAGAACATTTGGAGACTATTAAGGCCAGGATACTATTTAGAATGTTACCATTCCTTTCAAAGTTTCAGGGATATTCACATCTATTCTGAGACATATAGTCATTGTCATGCATTCTTTCATAAATAAAATGATGAAAGAGCATTTAAAAATTAGACCTAAGTTCAATCAAAGAAGTCTTAAAACAAGACAAAAACAAAATACATAACAAGATAAACGAAAAGCAGAAATTATTAATTGATAAAGTAGAAAAATAGGATTGTTAAATAATAAAAGCCAACATTTATACATAAACTAAAATTGCCAAAACAAGCTTTGCAAGAATCACAGCAAAATAGAGAAAAATTATGAATAAAAAATTAGTGAGAGGATATGACAGAGTGAAAGAGATATGCACATTAGAAAGAACACCATGAAAGGGATTATATTCATAAATGTAAGAATATTGATGAGAATAGTTTTCTAAGAAAATATAATTGACCAGCACTAGCCATACTAGTAGAAAATTTGTAGGAAATTATACAAATCACAAGTATGAAAAATAAAAATAAACAAATGTTTGCTCATGAATTAATAAAATTACATGAAAAGGCTATGTAAGACTGTAGATAGCAGTAAAATTATGATGATGTTTTTCAACATGCTTTTTCAACAGCAATGTAAGCTGTTGGTGGTGCGGAGTGTATGGGAATCCTGTATGGTATGCGTGATTGTTTTGTTAACTCAAAACATCTCAAATAAAAAGAAAAGACTATGTAAAGTTGAAAGTGGATAGACAGGATTCCGAAAAAAAATTAATAATTATAATTACGAGTAGATGGTCTATTTAGCCTCAATAATAGTAGAAGTCAGTATGTAAGTGTAAAGATGTCAAAATTTGAGAGGCAATAACTGGCAACTTGGCCTTTTATATGCAACTACACTGTCTTTCAATGATAAGGGTAAAAAAGGAACATTAAAATAAAAAGTTAATAATGATCTAGCAATAATTTAAATGATGTCTAAGGATATAACTAAGGGAGATGGAAAATGAATCCCAAGAGAGTGTTCTGTGACACAAGAAGGAACATAAGCAATAAAATTAATAAAAATACTATATATCTATCTATATCTCTATATAAATATGTTTAATAAACATATCTATATATTTATAGATATAGGCATAGTTGCAGATAGATATAGAGACAGAGACAGAAATGGAGATTGAGCTGGAGATGGAGATAGAGATAGAGCTAATTCTTGACTTTAAAATAAAATAATAAGAAGAAGTAGTTTGGAGGATATACTTCTTAGGGAGAAATGAAATACAGAACTAAAATAAAATTTAGGGAAGTTATCAAATATAAAATATATTGTAAAGCTTTTTATTGTTTGGAAGGAGAATATAGAGATACTGATTAAATTTGTAAGCTATATTAAGCATTTAAAAGTTTAATGGTAAAAATTAAATGTCAGACCAATGTAGAGAGAAATGAAATTAAAAAAAAAAATCCAAAAGGCGACTGAGAAAAAGGAAAAAAAAATGGAAAAAGCATGGTATATAAAAAGATTGAACTAAGATTGTATAAATAAGGACTCTGTTAATAATAATACTAAATCTAATGTAAAATTTCCAATTACGAAACTCAGAATAATAGACTTGGAGGAAAGTCCAGTGTATCTGTTATTTATAAGAAACCTAGCATGAAATCTTGAACACAGAAAGGTTGAAAGTAAAGGAAAAAGGTATACCAAGCAAATAATAACATAAAGAAAATTATTGAACCTATATTAAAATCCAAGAAAACGTACCTTGAGGCAAAAATTATTATTAGGCATAATTATTTAAGGATTAAAGTATTAAAGTTACAATTAAACTGGAAGACAGAACTTCATAAAATGCAAGTATCAGTACTCAGTGTTAAAGACTTTAAGAAATAACAATAACTTTAAATTTCTATTTATCTTTTTCAAGCAGTTTTTTAAAAAGGCATGTTTAATCATTTTAAATAGATCAGAATAATACAAAAACTAAGCCATGATCTTTTCACTTGTATTTACAATGCACAGATACAAAAATAGGTGACAATCAAGATAGAAAATACTATATTTAAATTGTAAAAGTAGATAATATCCAACACTTATTAATAGAACATGGAAAAATTATACATAATCCAGAAATGAAAAAATGGTTTAGCATTAAGAAATATGTTAATATTTTTATCCACATTTAATAGATTAAAGAAAACTATGAAGAAAACACCTACTGAATATTATTTAACATTCATTCATGATAAAAAAAAAAACAGTCAGCCAACTAATTCTAAAGAAAACTTTCTTAAACTTTAAAGGAAACTACAACTCCATACATAATTTGTAATGGTGCATTACTTTCAAAATCACTATAAAGTGAAAGAATACCACTGTTACCACTTATATTCAATATTGAATTGGGAAGTCATTATGTATAAGGATTAGAAAATAAAGCATGCTTTCATATTTGGAAATGACATGAGAAATTTAGGAAAAATTATAAAAGAATTAATTAGTAATTTTGGTAGTACTGCTGTATATCAGATCTATGCATGAAAGTCACTGCATCACTATACTACACCAACATAAGTACAAGTATTAATGATAATAACAACAATAGCAACATTATAAGATAAATTGTGAAGAAAAACATAAACAGGGATATGAAAACTGCAAATCATAAATATATCATCTCTCCCTGGATTAATCTAAAATCAGTGCATTTCTAAATTAAATTTTATGGACCTTTACAATGGAACTGATATAAAAGAAAAAGTAAGGATCAAGATACCTAAGATAATTTTGAGGAACAAGGTGGGAAACTAATTACCTGATATAAAAATTAAGAAAAAATCTATTGTTATTCATTTATTAACACAGGAATAGAAAAATAAACCAATGGAATATAATCAAGAACCCAGAAACTGACTCGTTTATTATGAAAACCATATATAAATATATATCATTTATATATATATATATATATGTATATATAATGTATGTGGCATTATATATTGATGGTAAAAAAAATGAATGGCTCAATGAAAAATGAAAGGTAATAGGTTATCCAATTGGTCACTAATTTCATATGCTTTATTAATATTATATTTTATTACAGTGTATTGCAGAGTATGAAGTAAAATTTCAGCTTAAAGATCAAAAAGAAAAAGGAAAATTGTCTTTTTTTTCAGCTCTTAAGTATATACCTTAGAGAAAATCTTCCACATATGCACTAGGGGGTACATTTAGGAATCTTAACTGAAACAGTATATAATGATTAAGTACTGGGGGAAAATTTCAATATCCATAAACATGAAGATTTAAAAGCAATTTATTTAGATTTTTGGGAAGAGGGAGGATTAGAGAGGGGAGAAATCACTTCTCTCCCAGGAAAATTAGCTAGAGGACAGGTGAAGTAAGTCTGGAGGGCTGCTCTGGGATTCAGGAAACCAGGGAAAGACAAGGTACCACCCAGAAGAAAGATGGGCAAAGGAAAGGAGCCTCAGCTGGCTGAAAAATCCCATGAGTAGAGCTGCAAAAGCAGCAGCAGACACCCTTCTCCTCACCTACAGAACAAATAGCGGTCTGTTGACTACAGTAGCTGTGGAATGAAGTGGCAGCAGACTAAGGGGGTTGCAGGGCTCCTCTTCCCCAAGGAAAGCTGAGTGGGAGGAGGAACACAGCCTAAAGTAAATTCAGATTTTGGCCAGTGAACTTGGTCTGCTACAATGGAGGGACCCCACACTTCCAGGCCTGGTGGGGGCATCATTTTTTGCTCTGAGAGCCAGCAGGGAGCTAAAGATATTTTGCCTTCTCAAACATGGTTTCCAGTATCCCAGGGTGGTTGCTGAAGAGGTAGCCGGAGGGAGGGCATGGCAGGCCAAGAGTGGAGAAAATCTTATTTGTGAGGCTTGGCCAGCCCTGAGAAATCACTTCTGCATCATCCACCTGCCTGAGGAGTTACACTAAATACATTCCTCCCTAGCACCTGAGATCTGAGCTGCGAGGTCTATTCAAGAGTGCCACCTGATGGCCAGACCAGAAAAGTGCATGAAAAAGAAAAAAATAATAAACAAAAGAGACAATCAGGTGCCTTTACTGCCACCCTCTCAAAGGATCTTGGAAATTGGCCTGCATCCAATTACTGGGTCCTAAGCCCTAGTTAGAGAAGTTAAGAAGAATCAACCTAAATATCTAGAACAAGTTGAACCAAGAGTCAAAGAACAGGGGTACCACACAACTATTTAACAGTAAATCCTTCAGCAAGAGAGAGAAACTGAACATCATGAGTCATCCATATACTGTCTAGAAAAGACTCACCTCAGACTCAAGAACACAAATAGGCTGAAAGTGAAAGGTTGTAAAAAAGATATTTCATGCAAATAGTAACCAAACGAGAGCAGGAGTAACTCTACTGGTGTCTGTCAGACAAAACAGACTTTAAATGCAAAAAATTAAGAGATGTGGAAGACCATTATATATTTTAAAAAAGACCAATCCACCAGGAAGGAGTAACAGTCATAAATATCTATGCAGCTAACCAGGGCACTCCAAAATATATGAGGCAAACTCTAGCAAAACTGAAAGGAGCAATAGATGCCTCTACAATACTAGGTGGAAACTTCAACACACTACTCCCATCAATAGATTGTACAACAGAAGATCAGCAATGAAATAGAGAACTTGAACAATTTGATAAATGAGCTAGACCTGACAGGCATATACAGAACATTGCCACCCACTTCAACAGGTTACACATTCCTCTAAAATGCTCATGGATCTTGTTCCAGGATAAATCACATTTTGGGCCACCACCTAGCTCTCAATAAATTCAAGAAGATTGAAATTATACAAAGCACCTTTTTGGTCATAATGGAAGAAGCTGGAAATCAATAATAGGTGGGAAAGAGGGAATTTTTCAAATATGTGGAGGATAAGCAACACATTCTTAAACAATCAGTGGGTCAAAGAAGAAATTGCAAAAGAAATTAGCAGATATCTCAAGACAAATGAAAATGAGAACATAGTTTTTGAAAAGTTATGGGATACAGGTGAAGGCAGTGATAAATAGGAAATTTATAGCCCTAAGCCCCTATATTGAAATAAAAGAAAGAGCTAAAATCAAACACTTGTCTGAACACCTGGAGGAACTATAAAGAGAATAGCAAAACAACCCAAAGCAATAACAAAAGTTTGAGCAGAAACAAATGAAATTGAGAACAACAATTTTTTAAAAAATAGAGAAAATCAACAAATCCAAAAGCTAGTTCTTTGAGAAAAATCAATAAAATTGGCAAGTCCTTAGCTAGACTAGCAAAGAAAAAAAAAAAGATGCAAATGAATAAAATCAGTAATGAAAAGGGAACAATAAACTGACCCCACAGAAATTTAAAAAAAAAAAGATCATAAAAAGATATTATGAGAAACTCTATTCCAGCAAATTAGAAAAGCTAGATGAAAGGAACAAAGTCCTAGGGATGCACAAGCTACCTTGACTCTCTAAGGAAAACGATAACTCAACAAACCAATCACAAGTAAAGCGATTGCATCAGTCATCAAAATCTTCCAACAGGGAGTGGTTGTAGGTCAGTGGTTTAGCAGCTGCTTTCCATGTATGAGCTCCCAAGTTCAATCCCTGGTAACTCCTAAAAAAAATTCCAACGAAGAAAAATCCAGAACCAGTTGGCTTCACAGATGAATTCTATGAAGCATTTCAAGAAGTCTTAATACCAGTCCTGTTTAAACTCTTCCAAATAATGAAGAGGAAGGAAAATTACACTACCCATTGTATGAAGCCATCATCACCCTAATACCAAGTCTGGATAAAGACAGTAAAAGAAAATGAAATTAAAGACCAATCTCTATAGTGAATACAGATGCAAAAATTCTCAACAAAGTACTTGCCAATCAAATCCACAGCACAGTAAAAAAATTAAATACCACCACCAAGTGGATTTTATTCCTGGTATTCAGTACAAGAAAATCAATTAACATAAGATGCCACAATAAAAAAAAATCAAAGGAAAACAGCCGCATGTTCATCTCATTGATGCAGAAAAGGCTTTGACAAAATCCAGCAACTTTCCTTGATGAAAACACAGCAAAAATGGGAATAGAAGAAAAGTTCCTCAACATGATAAAGGACATATATGAAAAACCCACAGACAACATCATTCTCAAAGGGGAAAGATTGGAAGCTTTCCATCTAAGATTGGGAGCAAGACAAGGAAACTCAAAGTAACCACTTTTATTCAACACTGTGTTAGAAGTTCTTGCTAGAACATTTAAGAAAGAAAAATAAATAAAATACACCCAAATTGGAAAAGAGGAAGCATAACTCTCACTATTTGCAGATGACATGCTCTTATATTTAGAAAATTCTAAGACATGTGTGACAGAGCCACTAGAGCTAATAAATGACTTCAGCAAAGTGGCAGGATACATGAACAACATGCAAAAATTAGTAATTCTATACACCACTAATGAACAATCTGAGAAGGAAATCAAGAAAAAAATATCTATTTACAATAGCACCAAACAGACTCAACTTTCTAGAAATTTATTTAACTAGGAATGTAAAGGACCTGCATTCAGAAAACTACAAAATAACATGAAAAAAAAAAAAAGACAGCTAAACAAATGGAAGGACAGCCCATGTTCATGGATTGAAGATTTAATATAGTGATGTTGTTAATTGGACCCAAACATTTCTAGATTCAATGCAGTTGGAATCAAAATCCAACAGCTTATTTTACAGGAATAGAAAAGTCAATTGCCAAACTTATTTGGAAGGGAAAAGGATCCTGAATAGCCAAAGACATCTTAAAAAAAAAAAGAATGAAGTAATATGACTCATGCTCCCTGACCTTGATGTGTATTATAAAGCTACAGTAGTAAAAACATAATGGTTTTTGCATAAAGTTAAACACATTGATCAATGAAATTGAATTAAGAGTTCAGAATTAGACCATCACTTCAATGGTCAACTGATTTTTGATAAGCCTACCGAGTCTACTCTTGGGATGGAACAGTCTCTGCCACAAATCATGCTGGAAGAACTGTATATACATAATCAAAAGAATAAAAAAGAACCCCTGTTTCACTCCCCATACAAGAATCAACTCAAAATCAATCAAAAGCCTAAACATAAAATCCAAGACCATAAAACTCCTAGAAAATAATGTAGTGGGATATCTACGAGACCTTGGTGGGGATCTCTTAAACCTTACACCCAAAGCTTGAGCAACAACAAAATATAGATAAATGGAACCTTGTCAAAATGAAACACTTCTGCACCTCAGAGGACTTTGTGAAGAGGATGAAAGGCAGCCTACTCAATGAGGAAAATATTTGGAAATCACACATCCAACAAATTTCTAATAGCGATGATATATAAAGAGATCCTACAACTCTTTATTTAAAAAAATATGACCCAATTTTAAAAATGGACAAAAGACCTGAATAGACATCTTTCTAAGGAAGAAATACATATGGTGTAAAAACACACTTAATTTGCTTATCCATACACTGTAAGAATATGTAAAAGCAAAACTGCATGGACATGTGGGTAAAGGCTACAAGGAGAGCATCACATAAAAAGATATTGTAGAGATTTATGGTCAATGAAGACGGAGGCATGAGATAATCCAGAATACCACCCCCCATAGAATTCAAACACCTAGAAAACTGGTAGAGCCATCTCCCTTCAGAGCTCTGGAAAAGTTACAGGATTGTAGTAACTAATGAATTGCTAAATCAAGAAAACCCAACTTGAAAACAAAGTTTCTCTGACAGTAAAATAAAGTATATATTGAGACTCTTCCTGTGTCTATACATTTGTGTTTTTGTTTCCAATTTTAAAACAGGAAATTTTGAAATGATTGGAAATGTTCCTTGTGGTATGTTGAATTATGTGTCCCAACAAAAAGCAGTCCCTGATATTAATATGCATTTCCCATGGGTGCATTTGTAAATAGGACTTTTAAAAGATGTTATTTTTAGTTAAGGTGTGGCCAACTGAATCAGCTATGTGTTAATCCATACTACCTTATAAAGAGAAAAAATCAGAAGTTAGAAGCCAAAAAAAGCTACAGGGATGAGCAAGATACTGGAAGTCAGGGGAAACTGCAAGAGTAGGCACAGGAGAAAGAAGGATCCCCATGTGAAGGAGACAGAGATGTACGACAAGACCCCTGAAAACTGGCAAACCAAGACCATAACACTACAGACATTTGGGAGAAAGCATTGCCTTGCTATCACCTTGATTGATTTTGAATTTTTAATCTCCAAAAATGTGAGCCAATAATTCTTGTTTAAACAACAAAATAGATACTGTAAATTATAAAAATATATAGATATATATTTACATATACTTTGTATATAATGTTTAGAAATAGGCAACAACTATATTCTTTCAGACATACATATATTTAATAAATTTATAAATGAAGTCATGGCAATAGTAAATATTAAATTTAGGGGAGTGATTATTAGAGGTAGGAATGAGGGCAGAGAAAGTTGGATGGAATTGGGGAGAAGCACACAGGAGCCTCGTCTGGGTGGTGGGCACAGGAGGTACTGAATATACAGTAAGGTAAAAGGCATGGATTGGAAAATTCTAGAATATTATATAGTTTCTATATTAAGCTGTGTATGTGT
Source organism: Dasypus novemcinctus (assembly GCF_030445035.2). Lineage (NCBI taxonomy): Eukaryota > Metazoa > Chordata > Mammalia > Cingulata > Dasypodidae > Dasypus > Dasypus novemcinctus. Next base: position 94,814,170 of record NC_080674.1, read on the forward strand.
TTACTGTTACACATTTTATTAAAGAAGAAAACTACTATTGAGACCAGGGAGGATTTAGGCCAGAAATTCAAAGATGCCTCAATAATAGAGAATTCATTGTTTCTACTCAGAGTTTAGGTAAATGGAGAAACAAAGACATGATCAGATCAATCATGTTCAAAATTAAAATGTATATCAAGATCTTGGGGTTCTTGTTAAAACATAGACTTTAAATCAGTATGTCTGGGGTAGAGGCTGAAATTTTGCATTTTTTAAAAACAAATTGATTTTATTGATACATATTTATAAAGCATACAATTTATCCAAAGTGTACAATCAATGGTTTTTGGTATAATCACATAGATGTGTGTTCATCACTTCAATCATTAATAAAGCATTTTCATTATTTTCATTAATTCGATAATAATAAAAATAAACACAAAGCAAACAGACAAACAAGAAAATTCCTTACCTCTCAACCTCTGTTTCCCCTGCTATACATAGCTGCTATTTCTGGCTATTCCTGTATAATTTTTATTTGTGTATTAAACCAACTTATTGAGATATATTCACATACCATATGATCTATCCAAACTATATAATCAATGGCTTTCATTATAATCACAATGTTGTACATTCCTCATCTCAAAAATTTTAGAACAATTTCATTGCTCCAAAAAGAAAGATCCACACACCTTAGCATTCCTTCCTCAACCTTTATAACCACTAATCAAATTTCATCTTTATAAATGGATTACTTTTCATATAAATGGAATCATACAATATGTCGTATTCTGTGCCTGGTCTCCTTCATTTAGTATAATAGTTTTTGTTGTTGTCTGATATTAACATTTTGTAGTATTAACCTTGATTTGTTCAGCTTCAAAGTAAAATGGTTTTATATATGCAATTTTACCCAAATTCATATTTCACATAATACATTTATATTTCACATAATATAGTTAGTTCATAATAGGGCAATCATACAGCATTTGTTCTTTTGCATCTGGCTTGTTTCACTCAGCATAATGTCTGCCAGGTTCACCCATATTTTCATATGCTTCACTATCATTTCATGGCAAGTCTGTTTTCAACTTCCTTAGGAAATGCTGAACAGTATTCCACATTTGCTGTACCATTCTACATTCTCACCAACAGTAAATAAGAGTTCCTATCTCTCTACATCCTCTCCAACATTTACAGTTTTCCAACCTTTTAATAGCTGCCAGTCTAATGGGTGTGAAATGCTATCTCCAGGAAGTTTTGATTTGCATTTCCCTAATCACTAGAGATGTCGAACATGTTTTCCTGTGTTGCCTCACCATTTGTATTTCTTCTTTGGACAACTGTCTTTTTAAATCTTTTGCCCATTTTTTCCCCACTTTTTTATTTTTCTAAAGATGCTTTGATTACATAAATGTTACAGAGAATATACAGGGGATTCCCATATTCCCTGCTCCCCACACCTCCCACATTTTCCCACATAACAACATCTTTCATCAGTGTGGTACATTCATTGCAATTGATAAACACATTTTGGAGCATTGCCACTAAGCATGGATTATAGTTTACATTGTAGCTAACACTTTCTCCCATTCGACTCTGTAGGCTATGACTGGATATATAATGGCCTGTATGTGTCTTTGTAATGCCATTCAGGATGATTCCCAAGACCCAAAAATGTCCCCCATATCACTTATTTTTCCCTTCCCTAACCCCAGTATATCTATGATCCATTGCCTCCATCACAATGGTATTTTTTTCCATTGCTAGAATCACAAGTCTATAGTAGAATACTAACAAATTTATTTTAGTCCATAGTTCGATTCCTAATCCTGGGGACTCTGGAATGGTGATTCCCACTCCACCATTTATTGAGGGGAGCTTCAATCCCCAAAATCTGATGGATGGGACCCTCTTGCTTGTAGTTGTAGGCACTCTCATTTCCTTGGTATGTTGTTTGTCCATCATTTCCTCCCTGTTAGTTGTCCTGGGTGAGTCCATTGAACTGGAGACTAGGTGTTCCAACTCCATTGAGTCAGAGCTCACTTGGCACATGGAAAGCCCAAAGATTTAAATCTCTTGGATGTACACGTACTGACTCTACTACTAATTATAGGTTCAAATAGAAGAACAGAAGAGTCATGCATAGTTTTGCCCATTTTTAAATCAGATAGTTTGTCTTTTTATTATTGCTGCATTATCTCCATATATATCATGGATATTAGACCCTTACTAGATATGTAATTGCCAAATATTTTCTTCCATTGAGTCAGCTGCCTTTTCACACCTTTGAAAAAGTCCTTTGAGGTGCAAAAGTGTTAAATTTTGAGGAGGTCTCATTTATCTCTTTTCTGTTGTTGATGTTGCTTGTTCTCTGGGTTAAGATTTAAGATATCATGCCTGCCACAAGATCTTGAAGATGCCTTCCTACATTTTCTTCTAGGTGTTTTAGGTTGTGGTTTTTATATTTATCTTGATCCATTTTGATTTAATTTTTGTATAAGGTGTGAGATAGGGGTCTTCTTTCTTTCTTTTGCATGTGGCTATCCAGTTCTCCCAGCACTAATTATTGAATAGACTGTTCTGGACCAGGTGGGTGAGCTTAAAAGTTTTGTCAAAAATCACTTGACTGTAGATGTGAGTGTCAATACCGAATTCTTGATTTGGTTCCATTGGTTAATGTGTTTGTCCTCATGCCAGTAACATGCCTTTTTTTTCCCCTACCACTGTAGCTAGGTAATATGCTTTAAAGTCAGGAAGTGAGAGTCCTCCAATTTTGTTCTTCTTTCTTAAGACATTTTTGGCTATTTGGGACCACTTACTGTTTCAAGTAAATTTGATATTGGCTTTTTGATTGTTGCAAGGAAAGCTGTTGGAATTTTTATTGCAATTACTTTGAGTCTGTAAATTAGTTCAGGTAGAATTGACATCTTAATGATATTTAATCTTCCTGTCCATGAACACAGAACGTCCCTCCATTTATTTAAGTCTTCTTTGGTTTCTTTTATCAATGTTTTGTAGTTTTCTAAATACAGATCCATTATGTCCTTGGTTAAGTTGATTTCTAAATATTTAATTGTTTTACTTGCTGTTATAAATGGAATCTTTTTTCTGATTTCCTCCTCAGAATGCACATCAGTAAAGTATAGAAATGCTATTGATTTTTGAGTATTAATCTTGTATCCCACCACTTTGCTGAACTTGTCTACTAATTCTATTGGCTTCATTGTGGATTTTTCAAGATTTTCTAGATATAGGATCATGTCATCAATGAATAATGAAAGTTTTAATTCTTCCTTTCCTATTTGGGTACCTTTTATTTCTTTGTCTAGCCTAATTGCTCTAGCTAGAACTTCTAGCACAAAATTGAATAATAATGGTGGCAGGGGGCATCCTTGTCTTTTTCCTGATCTCATCAGAAGAGTTTCCAGTCTTTCACCTTTGAGTACAATGCTAGCTATAAGTTTTTCACATATGCAGTTGCCATATTGAAAAAACTTTCTTCTATTCCTATCTTTTAGAATTTTTTTTTTAACCACGAAAGGGTGCTGTATTTTGTCAAATGCCTTTTCTGAATCAATCGAGAGAATCATGTGATTTTTTTCTTCAATTTATCAATGTGGTTTATTACACAAATTGATTTTCTTGTGTTGAACCACCTTGCATAACTGGGATAAAACCCACTTGATCATGGTGTATATTTCTTTGAATGAGTTTTTGGATTCTGTTTGCAAGTATTTTGTTTAGGACTTTTGCATCTATATTTATTAGAGATATTGGTATGTAATTTTCTTTTTTCATAATATCTTTATCTCATTTTGGCATTAGGATTATGTAGGCTTCACAGAATGAGTTTGGTAGCAATCTTTCCTGATCAAATTTTTGGAAAACTTAAGCAAGATTGGTATTAGGTCATCTTTGCGTAATTGGGAGAATTCTCTGTGAAGCCATCTGATCTTGGGCTATTCATCTTTGGGACTTTTTTGATGACTGTTTAAATCTCTTCACTTGTGATTAAGGTCTTATATTTCTTCTAGGGTCGGTGTAGGTGGTTTGTGTGTTTTTAAGAATTTGTCCACCTCATCTATATTTTCTAGTTTTTTGGCATACAATTGTTCATAGCATCCTCTTATGAGCTTTTATTTTGCAGTAGGGAACAGTGATAATGTCCCCCATCTCATTTCTGATTTTATTCATTTGTGTCTTCTCTCTTTCTTACTTTGTCAGTGTAGCTAAAGGTTTGTCGACTTTTTTGCTATTCTCAAAGAACCAATTTTTGTTTTTTTTATTCTCTCTATTGTTTTTTGTTTGTTTTTTTATTTCATTTATTTCTGCTCTGATCTTTACTATTTCTTTCCTTTGGCTTGATTTGGGATTAGTTTGCTGTTCTTTTTCTAGTTCCTCCAGGTTTGCACTTAGGCATTAAATTTTAGCTCTTTCTTCCTTTTTAATGTAAGCATTGATGATTATACATCTCCTTCTCTTCATTGCCTTTGCAGTGTCCCTTAGGTTTTGATATGTTGTGCTCTCATTTTCATTCATGCCAAGATATTTGCTGAAATCTCTTGCAATTTCTTCTTTGAACCACTGATTATTTAAGAGTGTGTTGTTTAATCTTCATATATTTATGCATTTTCCCTTTTTCTGCCCATTATTGATTTCCAGCTTCATTCTCCAATGATCATAGAAAGTGTTTTGTATAATTTCAATCTTTGTAAATTTATTGAGACTTGTCTTGTGACCTAACATATGGTCTATCTTGGAGAAAGACCCATGGACACTTGAAAGGAACATATATTCCGCTGTTTTGGGGTGCAATGCACTAAGGATATCTGTTAGGTCTAGTTCATTTATCATAATAGTCAAGCTTCTGTTTCTTTATTTATCCTCTGTCTAGGTATTCTATCCAATTCTGAGAGTGATGTATTGAAGTCTCCAACTACCATTGTAGAGACATCTATTTCTCCCTTCAGTTTTGCTAGTGTGTATCTGGAAGCACTGAGGTTAGGTGCACAAATATTTAGTATAGTTATTTCTTCTTATTGAATTCTCCCTTTTATTAATATATAATGACCTTCTTCATCCCTTAAAACAGTTTCATACTTAAAATCTATTTTGTCCAATATGAGTATCACTACTCCAGCTCTGGCTGTGTCCTTATGTCTGAGGTAAGTCTCTTGTGGACAATATATAGATGCTTATATATATATATATATATATATATATATATATATATATTTAACCAATTCTATCAATCTGTGTCTTTGGATTGGTGGGTTCAAGCCATTAACATTCAATATTATTACTGTGAAGGCATTGCTTACTTCATTCATTTTGACTTTGGCTTTCTGTTGTGATATCATACAATTGCCTATCTTTTTAGCCTTTAATTTACCCTTTCTAATAATCTTCATTTCTACACTCATCTCCAAGTCTATCACCCTTGATTTTTCCTTTCAGGCTGTAGCACTCCCTTTAGTATCTCCTGCAAATCTGATCTTTGATAACATATTCTATCAGTTTTTGTGTATGAAGCCTTTAAATTCCCCTTCATTTTTGAAGGACAGCTTTACTGAATACAGAATTCTTGGCTGGCAGTTTTTCTCCTTTAGTACATTAAGTAAATCATATCTCTTCCTTCTTTCCTCCATGGTTTCTGATGAGAGGTAGGCACGTAATCTTATTGAGGTTCCCTTATATGTGATGCTTTGTTTTTCTCTTGCTGCTTTCATAATCCTCTCTTTATCTTTGATATTTGTCATTCTGAATAGTCAGTATCTCAGGGTAGGTCTATTTGGATTTATTCTGTTGGGGTGTGTTGCCCTTCTTCAATATTAATATTTATGTCTTTCATAAGGGTAGGGAAGTTTTCAGTCATTATTTTCTCAAATATCTTTTCTGTCTCTTTTTCCTTTTCTTCTCCTTCTGGGACTTCAGTAATGTACATATATTTACATTTTGCATTATCATTCAATTCCCTGAGACCCTGTTCCGTTTTTTCCATTCCAGATATTCTGTCTTCAAAATCACTAATTCTATCTTTGAGCAATTCAAATATGCTCTTATTTGCCTCTAATGTATTTTAAAACAAATTAATTTTAATGATATATATTAATAAAGAATACAATCCATCCAAAGTATACAATCAAGAGTATTTTGTATAATCATATAACTGTGTATAATCATGTAATTATGTATTCATCACTTCAATCATTTTTAGAGCATTTTCATTATTTCAATAATAATAAACAAAAACAGACAAAAAAATCACCTCTCAATCTCTCTATAGTTCCCTTGATGTACATAGCTCTAATGTTTCTTAATGTCATCCATCATGTCTTTCATTCCCATAAAGTCTGTTACTTTTCTTTGCAGACTTTCAAATGGTTCTTTATGCTCACCCAGTGTCTTCTTCATATCCTTTATTTTGTTAATCATATTTTCTTTCAATTCTTTACATTGATTTAGGAGAGTTGTGTGATTATTATTGATTAATGATCTTAAACCCTGTATCTCTTCAGAATATTTAGTTTGTTCCTTTGGCTGGGCTATCTCTTTCTAATTCCTAGTATGGCTTGTAATTTTTTACTTATTTTGAGGCATCTGAATATGTTGGTGAATTTACTATATTAGCCAATTTCTTTCTCTTCCTCATTGTTATTATTTTTCACAGCTCTTCTTTGATATTTGGTTTCATTTATCTTAAGTCTTAAAAATTTCCCAGCTTAAGTTTTCAAAATCATGCCAGGGACTCACTAATGTGGTGCAGATTTTTTCACAGAAGTTAAGGAACTGAAAGACCTAATTGTAGTTTATGTCCATGCAATTTCCAGATTGGCCAGCAGATGGTGCTCATTGGCATACCTTTCTACCGAGGTGTGTTTCTCAGTTTCCCTTTTGTTTTGGTTTGGCAGAAGCTGAGATTCAAAGCAGACTCCACTTTCTGAATTCACTGAAGAAATCACGTCCCCCAAATCCCCCTCCCTTTTCCCTTGTAATGGTTAACAGGAGAGAAGATGTCTGCTCCCCTCTCTCAGCTGCAATGAGCCAGGGCTTGTACCCCCACTTAATAAGTCAAGGGTAGGGGAGAGGAGTCCTTTCCTAGTGGCCTGGAGGTTTAATAACTCACAGCTTGTTGTTTCAGTTTCTTGGTCTTTCTGTCCCTCACACTCCTGGGAATTGTGAAGCACTGTCCTGGTCTGCTAACCCCCAAAGCAAGTCCCTCAGACAGCTTTTGGCTCTTTCTCTATTGTTTATTTAAAACAATTGCTGCTTATCTGCCTAATCTGATGCCATCTTCCCACAATCCTCCAAAATTTTGCATTTTAATACACTGCTAGATGGTACAGTTGCTGTTGGTCAATGCACCACACCTTGAGTAGCTAAGACTTAGAAAAAAATCAAAATGTATGTAATTAGGGAGGGACATTTCATGCCTATATCAAAGTTGTGTCTATGTCTAGTCTTCGACTATGTCTGTCTACGTCTAAACTTTTACCATGTTTGTACCTAGTCTAACATCTAGTTTAACATTGTTAAACTTCATGATTTGGGACTGCAAGCAGTCCATATTTCTGGTGATATCTCAGCCCCAAAAGGAATATTTTTAACAACAAATGTCACAGATGTAGGAAAGTATGAATGAGTGTTGAACATAATGACCTTTTATTTTTATCAAGAAACATCACATATTGTTTCTAAAATAGCACAATAAAGAAATATTATCTTGTCTTCAAAACCACCATCTAACAAATTGAGAAAAAAAATCTGTGATGTAAAAGAAATCCTACAAAGAATGTGGTCCTAATTAACATGATAATATATTAAAAATGATTATAGCAGACATGCAAATCAAATGCCTCTATTTTCCCAGATAAAGAAGAAAGGCAATTGAGCAATAGGGATATAATAAAAATTTGCCAAACACTGTTAGAAGTTGTACTTATTGTCATAATGATGCAGTCATGTTAATGTTGACCATCATGCTAAGAGCTCATCCAGGTAGCAGGAAATATCACTCTTACAGAGCTAAAACAGACACATAGCAGGCACTGCCTATTTGTTTTTTGAATGAGTAAATTAATAAATAACAAAATGTTTAAGGAATATACATCCAGTGAATTTAGTAATTTCCTAAAACAATGATACTTTAAGTTTGAAGAATTGTGTGAATTTATTTGACTTTTTGAAACCCTAACTTTATGTCATGTATTTGTTATGCTTCCAGTTATATGACATTTCTAAGAAATTTCAAAAGAATACCAATAGTAGTGGAGAAAAACCATGTCCTTCTCACCCGACATAAGGTGTCTCTTGATTCATTGTGGCACTGGGATAGCAGCATGCCCTGGAAGGTAGACTGTTAGGCCATTTAATATAAACTCTCTGGACTCAATTTTTGCCTGTTTTATTCACTACCCCAAAAGAATGTTAATTGAAAATTAGCATTAGGTAAAGACATTCTTTGGAGGACATTTAATAGACAGGATATGATCTTCAGAGAGAGAGAGAGAGAAATAGAGATCTATCCTAAATCAATTGTTAATGAATATCTACTATAGAATTCCAATAAACTTAGGTGAAATCAAGGTATTTAGGAATAAATATGAAAAGCACCCAAAACTGTCATTCACCTTCATTGAGTCTCTTCTATAAATGTGTTTGTCTGACATTTCCTCTGAGATCTATGATTTAGAAAGATTCATAACTTACCTACTAGTGAACTTTTACACATATCCATATAACTTGTATGAGGTTTTTTTTTTTAAATTTAAGTACAGAGCACCACCTCATGTCTGATAAGTCTCCAAGGAAGCAGTTAAATGCAGGCAAATAGTTAAATATAAAGTATTTAGAAATTTGGAAATTGAGCACAAAGCATACCTTTGTTAGATAATACTGTGTTAAAATTAATAAGTACAGATCCTGTAACAATGAACGGTGATGATTGACTTAGTTGAGAGTATCAGAAATTCTTGATCCAGGTATGAGTCTGCCCCCCATTAGTACTGTGCCTTAGTTTCATCATCCATAGAACTATTTAACAAAGATCCTCAACTTGGATTAAATTTCTAGAAATATCTGGAATGAATGCAAAACATAAAATATACTTTTATCATTCACCGATAAGTTCGCACAGTTGAGAGCAAAGTGTGAGAATGTTTCGAGATGATCCATTGCTAACCATAGTCAGAAAAGAGGAAACTATAAATTTGCTTATACTTCATATTTTTTAAAAATAATAAATGAAAGTAACTACTGAATACAATTTCAGAACATAGCCTCAGGATGAATCTTTGAAAAAAATAATATGCAAAATATATAAACAGATAGAACTGAACTATCTAGAGTAGGCAGGCATAGCAAATCTTGTTAGGAGTTTGTAGCAGTAAAATTAAATCTGTAAAATGGAACAAATTTTAGAACTTAATTTAAAACTGTGACCCATGTCCATTCTTTGGCAAACTGATAACTGTTTTCATTTAAAAGCAGACATCTGTAGCCACTCTGCAGTTTATGAGAATTGTGATCAGAAGCATAGCATATGGTACTAAGTGACGAATCTGAAAAGGCAGGCTAAGTTTAGATCTAACTAAAATTTCTAGGTTTCAATTTAAATGTTAGAAACATTCTGGTATAATTTATCATTACTTGGAGTTAATATATGATGTTCTCATTCTTAACTGGCCTCTTAAAATAGAAGTAAAAATGTAATATACACTTTCTAATTGAACTATTAGGCCTCCTCAATTAACATTATATTTTATTCTATGTTGACAGATATATCAAAATAATATTGATAACTAAATAAATACAATTATGTATACGAATCATGTGTAATTTCAAATGATGTAAAACTCAGATAAAGCATATAAGTTAACGTTTACTTACATACTAAAGCTGTTCTGATAAAATTTATAGCTTCTCCAGATCACTCCCCTTATTCTAGAAAAATCTGAATGATATTCATTCATCCATTCAAAGTTATATAATTGAACTGTGGGTGGGAAGTCTAGGTGAACTTGATTGGGTTCTCGGCTTAGGATGTGACATAAGGCCAAAATGAAGGTGTCAGTCATCCTAGGTTTTTACTTGGAGGCTCTGAAAAAGAATCTACATCCAAGCTCCTTTTGGTTGCAGAATTCAGCTACCTGCTTCTGTAGAAGTAAGGTCCCCATTTCCTAACCGGTTGTTGGTTCGAGGTTCTCAGCTTCAATGAACCTCTCACATGTTCTTTCCACATGCTCCACCCCATCGATGCGCCAGCAACACTGTGTTGAATTCTCCTCATGCTTCCAATCTTCTGCTACCAGCAGGTGCAAACTCTGTGCTTTCCAAAGTTTGTGTGATTAAATTAGGCCCTCCCTGAAAATTTATATATTTTAAAGCCACCCAACAACTTAATGATATTTATAGAATTTCTTTTAACATGCAATGTAACATAATCACGAAAAATACCAGGGGACAAAAGTCAAGGGAACCATATTAGAATTTTGCTACCATATCTACGAAAATGATATGTAAAGATGTAGGAGACTGTTCCTATGGTGAAGAATCAAGGGTAATAGGAAATGACAGGGGGAACATTGTCAAATAGTATTTTAAAATATTTTACCAACACATGCAGAAAAATCTTGCATTTGTGTTATTTTCATGTATGGCGACTTGTCCAATTGCTTCATAAATGATTTTTAAATGAGTAAATGAATAAAAATGACATTGAAGACAAGGGCCTGGACATATTTTTCAGCTTGCCATGTTGTCAAGCTGATCGCTGAATATCAATTCAGTTATTTTTCCCTAAGTTAGGTATTGCTTTCTCCACAATTTTTAAAAACTTAATATACACTTTGGAAATGTGACTTAATTTGAGTTTTTTGTTAGGAAAAAGTTTTGGTCATTATAGAATGTTTTGTTGCTTTGATTTAAAATTTTTTGATTATTTTAAAATTTTATTTTGAATTTTTAAAAAATTTTTGTTGTCTATTTTTGTCCTGATATTTAAAATTTAAGATTTATTTGAGAATTGATGATCTAAAATTTTCTTTTTGCTATAAGCTTTGAATATTATCATTTTTTTTAAATCTAGTTTGTCTGGGAAAGAACTCCAAGTAGAGAAAGTGTATGTCTTATTCTCTGCCCCATTCTGTGAATGAGCTAGCTATTTAGCCATAAATTCCTCAGTAAACTTTATTTTAAAAATTATAGAAAATCTGAAGAATACAGAAATGCACATGGAACAAAAAATGCTACACATGATCCATTAACCTAAGATGACCACTTCAACAATTTGGTGCCAATGGCTAAGCTTTTTCTGTATCCACAGAAATGTCTGTTCTTTGGTTTCTTGGATTTTGGTTCATCTTGGAAAATGCATATTTAAGATTTCAGAATGAGCACACCCTCTTATTATAGTCATACATACATTATTTGTCTGCAGTCCATCACACAAAGGTATCTTTTTTCAATGTCTGCCTTATAAATCATAATCTCCACTGGGTCCTTTAAAACCATACTCACATGCCTTATATGTTGTCTTGCCAAATGCCTATTTAATATGAAAAAATACACCCTACCACTTACTGGACATATCTGAGTTCTGTGAGTATCTGTTTCCTCTTTCTATTAAAGAGCAAGAAGTCTAATTAAGAATAGTGATAGAGGAAAGAATAGTCTTCTTTAATTTTTATTGCCAATTAGTCAATAAGATTAAATATGAAATTTCCATTCTTAGGGGATTTAATAAGAGAGACAATATTTTTTCCCTGTAATGAAAGAGCTATATTCAAGGACTTTTTACAATTTCTTATATGTCTTTAATACAAAATCTTATTTACCAATGCTGATTGATCCCTTTTACAGATTATTAATTTACATGTAAATATGGAAGGGATAAGGCAAGTGTTACTTAATATAAATGTCAAAAGACATATGCATGTTTTATGAAATTGCATAACTGACAAATCTAACAGAGACCGAATCTACTTAAAATAGATATCTAGTGGTAATTCCATGAATAGTTAGAGGAATTTATTTACTCATAGTCTATCCAAATCACATGCTTAAAGAAAGAAGAATGGCCAAATAAGTATAAATTTTACATGATTTTAAAAATCATTTTCTCTACTTAGTTGAACTCTACTAGAGCCTTTTTTATGTCTCAGAAAGGAAAATGTGACCATTATTGTAATTCTTTTTTTTCTGTTAGTGAAAATTGCAATACAAAATAGGGAATGCAACTGTACTTCTGCCCATGAACAGTAGTACCTCAGCATATCTCTACATGAAAGCTTATTTTACTATCACTTAAGGAACTCATTACCCTTTTATGAGGCTTACATGCTGCTTTACAAATATAGCACTCTAGTAACATTATGGAAGCATCATTATTCTTGCCAGTGGCATCTTTTAAAGCAAGGAAAACTAGTTTGAAAATATCTTCCTTAGTGTTCTTAGTCTTTTGTACTATGCTAATATTTTCCCACACTTTTGTTGAATTCTTAGTTTTATTTTAGTCTAACTGCCATCTGGAAGTTATTAAAATATGAGAAAGTTTGTATGATTTCGATTTAATTGTTGAGATAAACTTTGAATCGACTTTAACAGAACAGGAAGAAGTCAGACCCATTGCTGCTTTGGAGCCCATGGAAGTTCAGCATTAACATTAGTTAACATTGATGACATTTTGATTCAAATTTCAGAGTAAGTTAGATTCAAAAGTAAGTTGGAACTAAACTACTACAACAGTTTTCATAGAGGTATGTGGCCAAATCCCATGTGCAGTCTGCCCCAAACCCCAAATTGTTTGCTATTAACAGAAACTAAAATGCAAATATTTGGGAGTGATTTATTTTAATAGTGAGACAGCAGATTCAAAGTGATTTTTATACCATCACTACTTTCATTTACTTTACATTTTCTTTAATAAGAAAGGAAATACTGGCATTTCTATGGGGAACCACATAGAGCAGTGAATGAGTGTCATGAAGATGAATATGAATATTATTTTCTTGATGTCATAGTGAAAATAAGGTGGCAAAAAGAAACAACTCATTCGCCTATGTAAAGCATCCCAATATAAAGCATACCTCTAAACCCTTCTATCTTTTAGAAAGTGATATTAATAATATTTGAAATAACATCAAGTATATGTTATAATAGGAAGATTATTTTGCCAAGTGTCATTGAGAAACTTTTATGAATGTAATGCACTGTTTCTTAAGGAAGCAAAAAATGACTTCTATAATTTAGGAGGTAATGTCCAAATACATTACAACGGGCAGGTTAACTTTTATTAACCTGTTAACTTTTATTCCTATGTGAACACAAAGGTCTACAGATATGTGGACATTCTAAAAATGCTAACTAATAGCTGTTTTAAAATGTGAATACATTTTAACTATTTATTAATACTTACCAATCATCCCTCTACCTACCTGACTACATCATTCCTAAAAAATTTTTTTTTCTATATATCAGGGAAAAGGACCTCCTATTGCTACCTGTTCAACTATTCATTTATTTATGTTTGGCTGGCCCTGATTTGAACCAAGATGTATGCCACGGCAGCTGGGGCAAGATGACACTACAGGGATATGAAAAATTCATAACTGTAAATTATCAGGTAATGAATAACAAATGTATTCACTTTTTTGTATATTATTTGACAGCTAGTTTTCAAGTGCTACATTTTTTCCTTATAGTGAATGCTCATTATAAAAGTATTAACAGGAATTTTATTTACTCTTCCTAGAATTTCCAAAAGGCTAGAAAAGTCACTAAAAAGATGGAACATTCTAACTCAGTATACATTTGTTGATGTTGACTATTTGAACACAACTTGTAGTTTTATAACTAAACATCTAAACATAAAAATGTGTCAAGTAAATTAGTCTGACTCAAATTTCACATTTCCAGATGGACAAATGAGGCACCTGTACATTTCGTTCAATTATGTCCAAGTTACAATATGCTAATTCAATTTTATCTTAATTGGATTTGTGGGCATGTTTTTTAAAGCTCTAAAGACAATTGACTTTGTAATATGTATAAAGGGATCTGTGGTTCTTTTTTTAACTTAGTCATCATCAGCAAAATCAATGTTATTTTTAACAAAATTCCTGAGTACAACTGGCATAACAAGAACTTGATAATCCTTTTTTCATTAACAGTTTCTATCCATTCTTATTCACCCCTCCATATCTTAATCTCACTTCATGGGAGGAATCTTGTTCAATTATGAAAAGATTCACCCTTACAAATTAGGGCGAGCATTAAGAGGAAAAAAATGTACCACTCTCTTGTCAACTAGTAAAATTGTGTAATTTATCTACAAGCTTCCTTGTTAGCTGTGTATTAGCAAAGGAGTATGACTTTCAAGGTCTCAATAAACCCTGATCGTGTTAGATTGCTAAGGCTCCATAACAAAGTACCACAAACTGCGTAACTTAAAACAACAGAAATGTATTCCTTTACAGTTCTGGAAGCTAGAAATACAAAACCACAATGTTGGCAGGGCCATTCTACCTCTAAAATCTTTTGGGAAGACTTTATTCCATGCCTCTGTCCTGGTTTCTGGTGGTGGCTTGCTGACAATCCCTGAGCTCTGCCTCAGTCATCACTTGGCATTACCCCCTTTGCCTCTGTTTGTCCAAGTTCCTCTTCTTCTATGGTCATCAGGTCTTTTGGAATAAGGGCCCACCCTACTCCAATATGACCTTACATAACTGGCCTAATTCAATCTGTAAAGACTGTTTCCCAAAACGAATGTTTTTTGTTTTATGTTTTGTTTTGGCTAAGAGATCATGAAAGTAATATGAAAGTAAATGGAAAGACCGAGACACTTGACCAGGATGACTTAAGCTCACCTTTTGTTTCCCCAAGACATATCTATATGACTGACAGAAAAATATTGCCTGATTTGTTTTATTTTAATTTGATGATTTTCCATTTCAGTCTGATAGAGAAATTCTAGACTAATTTGTGAAGAGCAAGTTGCTGTCCCATGTCAAAGGCTGGAGTATGGAGTCCAATTAAGTACAGTATAAACCCAGTATTTATTAATGTAGCAAGTGTGAATTAATAAAGTAATGTCTTACAATATGTGCTTATTTCTATCTCTGGGAGGAATGTCCAATAAACTGCTTTTGCCTCACTTTATTTTCAGTGCTCTAACATCAGTTGCATCATGTTTTAACTACATAAAGTATCTATTAGATAGAATAGCAATTGAAACATTTCTCATAAGTTGTTTCGATATTTGACCAAGTAAAACTATGAACTGTTAGCAATACAATTATCTTTTTCTTTTCTTTATCTTAAAAATCAAAAGTATTACATAGAATAAATTTAGGTTAAGAGAGAAAATATCATCTGATCTGAGTAATATTGATGGGCAATATATTCTGGAATTTGATATGTATAAAGGAATCCTGATCATATATTGGAATACACTGAACAAAGCAAAACATATTTCTATATTGCAGGGCTTTTCAGAGGCCTGAGCTATCATAAACTCCATGACGGCATAGACTATTTTCATCTAATCACCCCAGTATATTAATCATGTGGTTCTCAATTTGTTGGATTAATAAATACCCTAATGCAAGCAATGACTGTCCAGGGTGAGAATAAAATGTATTTGGCCACAAGACCATTTTCCCCTCACAGAACATCTTGATGTACAGAGCACACTTTGGGAAATTCTAATGTTCATGTAATTCCAAGAAGAAGTAACTCTTTTACTAGGCATCATTTTGGCCAAAAGTTTCTCTATAACAAATCATGTCAAATTAAAAAAAAATGTCTATTACCCATTGAATGATTATAGTTCCAGTTAATGTACAAAGCACTGGGAATACTAAGGACTAGAATCAAGTCCCTTCCTTCTGGATTTTGCTGCACTGTATTGAAATGATTTCTTTGCTCTTACCTGGCTCACTATACTGTAAGGGCTGACATGCAGAGGATGCTATAGGGGCATAGAAAAAAGACTCTTTTCCCAGAACAGATGTTTAGGGATGACTTTGAGAGGAAAACTGGGCAAAACTGAGTCTATAGGAATAAGCATTACCTGAGAGTGGCAAGGGCTTTGCAGTTAAAGGGAAGCATGTGGGTAATGTTTTAAATGCAAGAAACAGCAAAAGGAATGCAGGGAACTACTTAGTGATTTAAAGGTAGGGTGTTGGGATAGGTGAGGCTGAAGTGGTAGATGGAGTTCAGGTGTTTGAAATCCTTGCTTAGAGTGTGTTCAGCAAGGTGCCAGATATTGCGGGAGCGTCAGGGAAGTATACAAGCCATCTGCACAGAACATGTGAAAAGTTAAATATGGATGTAAACGGCAGTTCAAAGTATCAGTAAATCTAGAATACATCAAGGGAGAAGTCAATGTCCCTTACTATATATCTATTATGTGCTGAGCACTTTCAATCTGTTATTTAATTTTAGCCACTTAACAGGTCTATGGGTTTAGTAACCATGATGACCTGCTGGCACAGAAGTTGGGGACAACATACTATACTGCAATAGACCATGGACTCTATGTTTATCAACAATGCAGCCTTGGCGTTTACTGAACCTCTGTCTACCTCAGTGTCACCTATCTTATTTGTTCTTACTCAGATTAGATGAGATAATATATGTAGAACATTTAAAATGGTATCTGACACATGGAAAGCACCAGATAGTTTCTATTCTAATTGCAAGACAAGTAACTTGCCCAAGGTCATGCAACTGTTTTCTACTAGAGTCAGGATTTATTCCAAGTCTTTCTGACTTCAAAGCCCGGGCTCTCTTTTCACTACCTCAAGACAAGGCATGATAAATTTCTAAATACATTGTGCAGACAAGAATTTCCAGGGGAGCTCAGAGCTAGGAGAATTCATTTCAGGTTTAGGTAGTCAGAGAGATTTTTACTGAAGAAGTGGGATTTGAGGCCAGCCCTGAAAGATGAATGATATTTTGAGGGAGGCAAAAAGGAAAGGAAGGGGCATTTTAAGTGAATGTATTGGCATGAGTAGAGGTATAGTGTTAGAAAAGAGCAACTATTCACTAACCAATACTTTTTTCTTCAGATTTTTAGTAATACTAACAAAAGTATAAGAATGCAAAATTAATTTGAAAGGAAAATATCTGAAATCCCACTACTCTATCATGAAAAGTTTTTCTTTCCCCTTTTCGATTATCTTTAAAAATGTTCACAGATAAATAAGTGCAGAAATTTATTTCATAGCTGTGATTATATGAAGAATCACTATTAAACTGTTAGTTTAACACTATGTGGGATATCTCTCCTAATACATTATGTAACAATTAAATTAAAATCACTGCAGTTGGCATACTCCAAATCCTATACACACATATACATATGTAATATCTTAATATATGTCCTAATATTTAAATACTCCTCTTTAATATTCAGAAGTAAAAATGCCTAAGCACCATTCCATGTAAAGAGAGCACTGTTGAAGTAAGTACAAAATAATTCTTTACACATTTGTGTTGGTAAAGAACTTTTTTAGTTTCAAGAGTAGAGACCTGTACCTGCTACCTTTATATTAGTGCATAAAGAGAAATTAAGTGATTCTTCTGTCTGTGAATCCAGTGTTTCCAAAAGCTCCTCTCTGTGAAGCACAAGAGACTCAAAATCTTTTCAATTCAGAACTAATAATAATAATAGCTAACATTTCTAGAGTGCTTACGTAAAATATTTGAGGCACCATTTTAAACATTTTTGAATTCTTAATCCATAAAGTTATATAATTTTCACATCAATTCGATGGCATATGTTGTAAGGACATTGAAACAAGAGAAGTAACTTCGCCGAGATCCACCCCTGAAAAGTCATCCTGAAACAGAGGATGGAGGTTTGAAATGTCCACACATGTAGGTCATTGGTTCACCCCAGTAATGGTCATAATAATGGAAAGGCCCAGGCTCACCAAAACCACAAGGACAGGCTCAGGGCACGGATTTCTGAGCAGGCAAAACGATGATGTTTGCTATTGGAATTTCTGATGAATATAAAGTCAGTTCCTGCTTCACAGAATCTTTCAGCTTTCTTCCAAACATAAACATAAATTTTGCATAAGAGTAAACTCAAGATGAACAAAAGTACTAAAAGGCTAAATCTTGTTTTCATTCAAAAGGATAAATGTGCATCCCAGCCATTTGATTTCATACTTCATTTAATAGAAGAGTTGATTGAAAAAACTGGCACTGTTTGGTAGCCACTAAAATATAAAAGTCTGTGCTCATTTGTAAAATAGCAATGTAAAGGCAACATTTTATTCTTTGAATCTGAAACTAGTTATTGGGCTGGACTATCTGCTAGCAGCCTGAGAGCAACTAGTTCCTCAGCACAGAATCTAAATTCCCCAATCCTTAATATGATATTTGTCTCTGGCATCTTTACACAAATTTCTGTCATTTATGTGCCAAATTTATGAATTTTTGGCCTATCTAAAAATGGTCTCTAATGTCTTTAAATTAACTTGCAAATTTTTGCTTCAAAGGGTTAATTTTGAAAGGCAAATTAATACCATATTGTAGATGTAAAATAATATTTTACAATATATTTCAATGAATTGTAATTATTATAATCCTTAAGATGTCTTTATATGGCACCAAAAATATAGATTTTATGCCAGCAATGATACTCATGTTCATATTGAAAAACAATAGCTTTGTCTTTTCTTCAAGGATTTTATGAAAAGAGATGCCACAGCTTCTTTGATGCTGACATTCTTTTTTGTGTGTCATAATAAACTTTATTTTTAGAGTAGTTATAGATTTACAGAAAAATTCCCATATAATTCCCTATATACATCCAAACACAGTTTCCCCCTTATTAAGATCTTACATTAGTGTGGTAGATTTTTTGCAATTGATGAACCAGTACTGAAGTAATGCTACAAACCAAAGTCTTTAGTATACATTATGGTTTACACTTTGTGCTATACAATTTTATAGTTTTGTCACATATATAATGTCATGTGTCCATCATGCAGTATCTTACAGAACAATTTCACTGTCCTAACAATGTCATGTTCCACCAATTCATCCCTCTCCCTCCCCTCTGAACACCTGGCAACCACTATTTTTATATCAGTTACAAGTTCTTCCATTAACACAATATAATAACTGCAATTACAATAAATCTACTGTGGTCTATGGTTACACTTCTCCCTTATATTCATTCATTCCTCAATCTTGAGAGATTTGGAATAATGTCTGCTCCAACTACTTCTTTCTGAGGGCAAAGGGAAAGGATTGTTTTGCTTGCAGTTGTAGATACTCCTTGTTTTTAGGGATGGGACTTATCCATCATCATCAATTTGTTTTTTGTCTAGGCCAAGCCTGAAGAACTAGAGAGTAGGAGTAGGCTGCTCTCAGGGATCAACAGGAATGTGAACAATCCAAAAATTTAAGCCTCCAAGAGATATATTTAATAAGTATATTGAAAATTATTGGTTCAAATAAAAGGAATGGGACACTCATGACTAGGGGAAGTATAAATGAGTATAACAATATTAAAATGGGAAAATAGATCAATATATATTCCCAAATATGGGCCACCTAGGCTGTGCTAATTTTATGGGACTAAGTGCCTTGCCTCTGATGTCCAGACATCCTTAGAGCCCTCAGAACACTTTTATTTGAGGCTTTGTTTACTGTGGCACTGAGTGAAATCAGCCTGAATTTGCATAATTGTAACCTTTGGCATGAACTCCAATTTACTTTGAAATCTCTTAGCCATAAAAACTCTCCTTTTTATGTAGTGTTTCCCCATTTTGGTCAAGAACTTATTCCAAATACATTGCTGGTTAGTGCTTGCTGATAATCTCTGTGCCAGGGAAGCTCATCCCTGAAAGTCATGTCCTATGTTGAGGGGAAGGTAGTAAGTTCATTTGTTGAGTTTGGTTTAGAGAGAGGCTACATTTGAGTAACAAGGAGGTTTCTTGGAGGTAACTCTCAAGCATTAATTATAATTAGGCAAGTTTCATTTTAATGCTGTGATTTTTCTCTATGTAAACTATATATCCTCATCTATAAATGATACCAACAAGAAAAGCAATAAGCATCTATTTCTCAGGTCTATGCTAAGTTTAGGGAATATCAGTTTTACCAGTTTAAATAGAGTAAGGGAAAGCACAAACACAGTATTAAACAAAAACTATCATGAAAAAAATTATTTTTTTATATTTAAGAGAATATTTCATTGAGTTTACTAAAATAAAATTTTAAAAACTGGATAAAAGGTGGTCAAAATCAACAGAGGTCATCTTAATTTCTTCTCCTCTTTAGCACTAGAATTCAGATTGTATATTGCACTACTTAGTATCTCAGATTGGGATAATCATGGCTTGGTTTTCTCTGTAAGTTTTCTTGATTGACAAGTACCAGGAAGGAGAAGGAGAGCATATGTGCAAGTTGAGATGGGGGGAGGGGGAAGAAAGATAATTTAGAGTTTTAGGTAACTATTTAGAAGTGATTCAATGAAATTAAAGCCACACCAAACAAAACAAAAATATTCCTTTCCTCATTTGGTCATAAATTTTTCCCTGTATTAAAAGTGGGTACTGCTTATGGCTGTTGCATCTTGAATTACATTCTGTCCTGGAGTTCTGGAAGGCACTGTGGCTTGATGGAATGAACTTAAAAAATACATCTAGGACACAGAACTGAAATGTGAGTAATTAGCTTCAAAGCTGAGAAGGCAATACTACTAGACTCCAGCTAGAATTAAGTAACCCATGATTTTGCTCTGCTTCAGAAGTTATATATGAAATGAAACAAATTCATTTCATGTATTTGTTTGTTTTTAAACATATTGGCCTCTACCTCCAGCAGAACATTGAGTCCAGGAACCACGTAATGTTTATTTCTATCATAATTCTTATTATTATAATAATTAAATGAATTAATGCAGTTAACATGTTTTGAATAGTAGAAGAAACATGAAAATTAGTAAATGTCAGCTGCTGTTGCCTAGACTGGAAAGAAATGCAGACCTATCTAAAATCATCCTTTTTCTTGACTTCCTAACAACATTAAAGCATGTTATCTTCAAAAAAAAGAACTTACCAGTATAAATAGCTCCTTGAAAGGGGTTAACTTGCTTTAATTTCACTGTGTTTCAATGATGTCTAGTAGAATAAAAGAATGCTTTGAACAGAATATCAATTCTGGAGTCCACTATCTGGTCTCATGAATATCAATACTACTGATGGTCATAAGCCACATATGATAAACCAAATATTTATATCCTTATCTCCACTTACTCTTTTGGAAAAAAATTGCTATAAATTGAAGTATTTTCAATAGAAAAACTATATTCACATGGTTGATTTACTGTTACATAATAATAATTGTAATTATAATTGATAATTTAAAACTGAGTAGTTATATGTACCAAACATGGTTCTTAGTAGTTTTATGTTTCATAATTTACTTAATTATCAGAACAGCAATATGGACAGGTATTTTACCAATGAATAAATTGAGGTGCAGAGAAGTTACTAATAAATAATTTTGAAAAGATCTAAAAATTAATAAATTGATTGAATTTAAACAGGACTGCAAGCCCATGTTATACCTATTAAAATATGCTGTGTTTTCCTGTTGGATCTTAGATTTATTCTTTAGAAGAAAAAGTTTGTGCCCTGTATTTATAATACTCTGAGTATTTTATTCTTGTTTGTCATCTTAATCTTTTATATCAAACTTCATAAAATTATGCTTAAATTACACACTAGGTTTATTTCTCCCCTCATATAGCTCTGAATTGATATTAAGAAAAGCAAAACACTTTACATGTTCAAATATTTTGGTTTCTGTGAATATTCCCCTTGAGGGGTTCTCTTCCTCTATACCTCATAAATCATGTAATCACTATCCGTTTCTGTCATGCCAACTAAGTAGTTATAGATACATCGCTAAATGGCATTTGATTTATAGTGCTAGTAGGTAATCTCTGATGGCAAATATCCTTTAATGTCTTCTTACATAGGACTAAATGTCCTTTATTAGAGATTTCTAGAGGTTTCTTAAAATTGAATAATAAATTTAAATATGCATATAAATCGTAATCAAACTGCTTCCCATATATTCAATCATTGATATGTGTGAGCTTTACATGACTTTTTGTCAACATGCTGATTAAATTTTCATTCCTTGAACTTGAAAGTATAATACAACAAATCTTGAATACAACAGAAAAACACGAGACTTCTATTCTTTTTTTCTTCCAATTCTGACTGACTCTGTAAAGTTTTAAAACATATTTTTATAGAGGATTCATTTCGTTATTTTAAATTTTTATAAGAATACCCAGTATGCATCAATCAAAATGTCATAAAACAAATAAACAAACAATCCCTGACACACACAAGAAATGCAAAATCTCCTCTCATACTAATTATCATAAACTAATTATTTGCAGATGTTACTTTAACAAGATTAATGCTATGCAAAATTCATTTTTATAACAATTTGGGACTGTTGAAATCAATACCTTAGAATATTTTACTTTATGGTATAAATTATAAGACCAATGTAGTCTCTAAAAGATATCATATGTAAAAATCTTTTTAAAAGTATCGACAGTCTGGGTGAAGGTTTAGCTACTGTACTAGTCAGCCAAAATGTTGCTGAAGCAAAATACCAGAAGTTGGTTGATTTTTTAAAAGGGTATTTATTTGGGGTAGAAGCTCACAGATACCAGGCCATAAAGCATAAGTTACTTCCCTCACCAAGGTCTATTTTCATGTGTTGGAGCAAGATGGTTCCCGACATCTGCAAGGGTTCAGGCTTCCTGCATTCCTCTCTTCCCAGGACTTGTTTCTTTCCAGACTTAAGGTTCCTTTCTTCCTGGGGCTCCAGCTTAAGCATCAAACTCCACATCAAAACTCCAACATCAAAAACCCGCCACTCTTCCTTTGCCATGCCTTTTATCTGTGAGTTTCCACACACCAAAGGGTGGGGTCTCAATGCCCTACTGGCACAAGAAGTTTACATGATTATTTAATCAAGGAAACCTATGAATCCAATATAATCTAATATGCCAAGAGGAAAGGATCAGTTTGCAAACATAATCCAATATTTCTGTTTGGAATTCATTAATAATATCAAACTTCTACAGCTATTATTTATCAACTTTTCTACTATAATTTCTTATTTGAGGGATACTGTGTCCCTCATCTTTGATAAGTGTCCCTTGATTTCATGCCAAAATTTCTACCAACTACATTCCATCTGACTCTTATTTGATTACTCCTTTGATTCTATGATTTGCTTTAGCCACATCCCTTCACTCACACCTGGTCGAGTTCCCTAGAAGCAGTACTGAGATAGGGATTAGAAAATACATGCCTTATGGCGGGTGAACTCTTCACAAAAATTTATGACAGGAATATAACAAACAAGGAAATGAGCCCTGTCCAGGGATGTGGTTTCAGGTAAAATATAACCTTGGCCTGTTCTACAAGAGAAAGAAAAGCTTTGGAGCATAGATCACAGGGTTGCCCCGTGTGCTATACCCACACATGCCACTATAGGCAGTATGGTGTGCATAGTCCCAATCTTTTACATGCCTTTCTGTACATATTTGTAACTGTATTATTTTGACACAATGACATTTAGTATGCACATATTTTGAGCTATCTCATATTTTTCCTATATAGTTTGGAAACTTAAAAAAATTTGGTCAGTCTCTATCATTCTTCTTAGTGGTTGCATACCATGGCAAGATATGGTTGAATCACATTATGGTCATGGCTTATCTTTGGATGAGCATAAATCATTCCCAAATCTTTAAATACAAAAAAAAGCTAATTTTGTTTTTCTGTGTCTTTCTATGGGTGGGGTATGATAGTGGAAATAGAATTATGAGAGTGGGTCAAAGGTAAATATTTTCCATTTCTTTTATTATTGTTTATTCTTCAAATAACTGCTATGAAAATGATCAAACTAATATTATTGGAAAAATATAATAAAAAGGCTAGCTGATAAAAAGACAATAAAGGTAGAAATTACTAAAGAAATGAGAAAACAATAAAATTCCCTCCATAAAAGTGTTTTCTTAAATTATTTTTTAAACACATCTTGGGACAAGAAGAAATGCAAATTGAAATTGAGGAATTTCTAAAATAATGATAATGAAAAACCACATAGCAGAATCTGTGGGATACAATTCAAGCAGAGAGAAAAAGAAAACCAGGACGCATAAATATTTATATGAAAATGAAAGAATAAAAAGGATTATTTCCAAAGTCAAAAAGATTGAAAATTTAAACCAAAAAAACCCCCAAAAAACTGAAGCCAGAACTAATAAAAATACAGCTGTAAATTGGTTAATGAGAAAAGAGTAAAACAGTAGAACCACTATTAGATTTTTAAAAATTTTCTGAGTTGTGTTGATTTCATAATTTATATATTTGAGCTTCCTCCTCTTTTTCTTGATTAATTTCTGTAGGGTTTGAAAATTTTAATTATTTTTAAAATAATTTTTAAAATCATCAGAAACTGTTTTGCACAATTCTATACAAAAGTATTAATAAACAATGATTACATTAATATACCCATATAAATATGTTTACTACAGAATAAAGTATATAATAGTAATATATTTTATTTCTGGTAATCATTTTCTAAGTGTTTTGGTTAGTCATTCTTCTTTTACAGTTACTGTTTTTATTAAATCTGTTAGTTTTTCCAACTTATCTAGAATAACGTGAATTATCTTTTTCTCTGACAACTCTTCTTAGAATCCTCTACCTTCTGCAATTTGGATCCAGTGCTCTCTAGACCTATTGTTTGTCCTAGGATTTGTTATTATTCCTCTCCTTGAATGGATTCTCCTTTTTCTTAGTCTCATGTATTTCACTTTCTTGTTTATTTTTGTGGTTTTTCCCTCTCCATTAATATGGTAAGAAATTCCTTGCATGTCTGAAATATTTATATCTTGCTCTCATACTTTGTTCTCTACCACCTTCTATCTTGTGGTGGTGGTGTTCAGAAATCTAATGCCATTGTGATGATTCTAAGTCTTTGTAAGTACTTTGTTTTTCCCTTTTTCTCTTTTCATCATTGAGAAGCTCTGTCATTTTTTCTTTGTTTGGCATTGTAATTTACTTCTCTATATGTTTATTTGGGATTTTTTAATATCTTTCATGTCTCCATTTAAGTTGTTTAATCATCGCCTTAGCTTCTTGAACAGATGAGATACAGTTGTAAAATTTGTTCAAATGTTCTTTTCTTCTTATGCTTTATTGTCTGTGTCATTTCTAGGTCAGCTTCAATTGCTTCAATTTTCTTTTCGTTGTGGGTTGTAGTATACTGTTATTTGATATCAGGTTATTTTTTATTAGATTCTAGATACTGAAAATTTTACATTCCTGTTTTCCTCTAAATATTATTGTGTATTTTTCTGGGATGTGGTTAAGTTTCTTGGATGCAGTTTGATCCTCTCAGGTCTTTCTTTTAATCTGTATTTCAGTTAAACTTGCACCATGACTGAGGCAAAACATTTCTGAATACTCTACCCAATTTCCATGAGTTATGAAGTTTAATACTCTGTTGGGAACAGTAACAATTTCCAATGTCATATGAGTTTTTGGCGATTATTCTATTTAATCCTCCTAGTGGCCTTACCCCTGGTATTAGACAGTTTCCTCACATGCATGCATTGATCATTTCTCAAATTAAATAAAGGAGGACTTCTGCAAATTCCTAAGGTCTTCCTCTCTCTCTAAAATAACTCTCCTCAACAGCTCTCTGTCCTGAAAACTCTAGCTATTTGAACTCTCTGTCTCTCATTTATCTTCTTAACCAGGAAGAGGATTTGGTTCTGTTTGGGTTCCTACACCTATGGCAAAGTCTGGAAACCTATGTGTGCAGCTAACTGAGGCATTAAACAAAGCTAACATTCTTTCCCTGTTGCTCAAATATTGCTGTCCTTTGTTGCTTGATGTACAATGCCTTGAAATATCACTATTTCATGTATTTTGTCCAGCTTCAGTTTGTTAGAGACAAGAGGATAAATCTAGTCCCTCTTATTTCATCTTGGCTGAAAACATTATATATATTATATATATTACTATAATGAATAATGCTATTATAAACATCTGGATACAAATATTTGCATGAGCATATGTTAAATTTTTCCTTGGAAAGATACCTAGGAGTGAAATTGTTGGGTTATATGAAATGTGTATATTACCATTTGCTTTAATTGCCCTTTAAACCAAAAGACTTTCTTTAATTTTTTGCACATTATGTGCCTGCTAACAAATAATTCTCTTAGATTTATTTTTATTTTTTTCCATTTTGAAAACTGTTTCAGGAGTATAGATTTTTTGGTTTACAGGTTTGTTTTTTTCCCCTTCAGCACTTTTGTTAAGTCATTTCAATGACTTCCAATGTTTCTTATAAGACAGTCATTGTTAATCTTACAGATATATCCAATATAGTACATCTTTTCTCTCTTGATGTTTTCAAAATTTTCTCTTGGTCTGTGACTTTCAGAAGTTTGATTATGATATATCTAGGTGTGTTTCATCACATGTTTATCCTACTTGTATAACTTGGAGTTTCCTGATTCTGTAAGTTAATATTTTTCATTAACTTCTCCAAATATTCTTTAAAATAATTCTACCCCCTCTCTTTTTACTCCTTCTGAAATTCAAATTATAGATATGTATGCGTGAGTGTATGCATGCACTAATGCTTGCTGTTGTTCCAAAGATCCTAATCTGTTCTAATTTTTCTTTACTATTCTCTCTGTTCTTTGGACTGGATGATTTCTATTTATTGATCTTCAAGTTCAGTGACTCCTTTTTTTTTTTTTTTTTTGCATTTTAAACTACTATAAACACATTTAG
This sequence comes from Dasypus novemcinctus, assembly GCF_030445035.2. NCBI lineage: Eukaryota > Metazoa > Chordata > Mammalia > Cingulata > Dasypodidae > Dasypus > Dasypus novemcinctus. The sequence goes on from NC_080674.1 coordinate 94,841,031, forward strand.
TAATTAAAAAAATTTTTTTAAAATTATTTTGCTTTTCTGTTCCACCTTCCTTTCCAGAGATGAGTCCCCACTTAAGTTATTGCCTCAGTTATCTAATTCTGCATTAGAAAATATTCCAAAAGTTGGTGACTTTAGAAAATGATTTATCATTTCCTATAATTTGTTTATTGGATGATTGGTTTTTCTATCCGTTGCTGGGATCATTCATGTGTTCATGTGAAAACTGCCTCTGAGTCCTCAAGTTCTTATGGGCCAGAAATGAATTGAACCAGTTACTTAGCTGCAAATATAATCCACATCTTATGGAAAAGGCAAAGTCCAAGATACTGGAGTCAAGCTTTAGGGAATGGAACCAAAAGCCTTAAAAAATAATGGATTAGGAAATCACAAATTAGGGAATAGACCTGGACTAATTCAGAATTTTTCTTTTCATTTTACATGTACAATTCTTCTGCTAATCTTCCCTGGGCTAACTCATGTCCAATGCCAACTGGAAGAGCTGGGAAGGCTGGCTGTTGTCTCCATTTGTATTTTTATCATAATGTTTTTTACGTGATGACAGAAGCATTCCAATAAAGCAATATTGAAGGATTGTAAGTCCTCTTAAGGCCAAGACTTGGAAGTCATACAGCATCATTTCTGCCACATTTTGTTGGTCAGAGCAAGTCACAAATACAGCTAAGATTCAATGAGAGAAATTGATTGAACTTCTTGATGAAAGAGAATTTTCAGCCATATTTAATCTACTACATTATTATACAGTATCCTCTATTTTAAATATTTCTTGATTCTATTCAGTAGTTTAAAAGAATGTCTCTTAGGTATTTTCACAGGATTTTGTCTATTTAATAGAATTTGTTGGCATGAAATTTTATATAACATTCCTTTGTAAGTCGTTAAATGTCTGTAAGATCTATGAAAAGTATTCCTTCTTTCTTCTTGATACTAGAAGTTTATCCCTCTTTTCTATTTCATCACTTTTAAAGAATTTCATTATATTTTTAAAAAATCAACTTTTAGCTTTTTTTATGTTGTCAGTTTGTTTTCTATCCTAATTATTTTTCACTCTTATTATATTTCTTCCTTTTATTTAATTTTGGCTTATTTTGCTTTTATTGTCATTTTTAAGAAATAGTAGGTATTTTATTTATAATAAAAGTATTAAAAATGACCACTTTCCTTTTAACACTTATTTAGCAACATTCCACACACTTCACATATTGTCCTTTTAGTATCATTTATTTTGAACTATTTTCTAATTTTTCTTGTAATTTCCACTGTGATACATGGGTTATTTAGAATGTGTCTTTAATCTTTAATTATTTGAGAAAGTTTAAATATATTTAGTTATTTATTTCTAATTCAATTATTTGTAGCCTGAGAATATCCCTTTCATGATTTCAATCCTTTGAAATTTATTTCTATTTGTCTTATAATCCTGCATATGCACTATCTTGTTAAGTGTTTCATATGTATTTGGAAAGAAGGTGTTATGCTTCCATAGTTAAATATAAAGAAAAATTAATTACATCATGATGGCTAAAAGTGTTGATATTTTTATCCTTATTTTTCCTCTATTATTATACTAATTCTGAGATGGGAGCATTGATGTATTCAGGTATGAAAGCAGATTTGTCATGGTTTCCATAAGTCTGTAGTTGATGTAGAGTGCCTCAGACTATAAGTATGTTTTAAAAAGATAGTCACGGAATTTGGAGGGCCAAGTATGACCCAGTTGTTATTTTATTATTGTTGATGATGATTTTTTTCTTCTTCTCCCTCTCCCTCCCTTTTTTCTCATCAACTCCCTCTCCTCTTCTACTCCCCCTCTTTTCCCTCTTCCTCTACTTCTACTCCCTGTCCCCTCTCCTTCTCCTTTTCTCCTGTCTCCTAGTCTTCTTCTGCTAATTCTTTTTCTTAGAAAACAGGCTAATGAATTTAACACACTGACTTGGGAAAGACTATATATGAAATCTTCTATGAATAGCAGATCCATATGAAAAAGGGGTTTAAAATAAGTTTTTGGGTAATCTGTGGAATATGGGAAAAGTAATTGAAATGAAAAAGTTTAAGGGACCAGAGTTTTTAAAGAGTTATCAAGTGAATGTATGATCACTGTACATCAAGGTACTGTTTTGGTTTCCTTGGCTTTTCAAGAAAAGACCATGTAATGGGTGGATCTCAGTAATGGGAATTGGTTAGTTCACAGTTTTGAGGCTAGGCAAAAGTCCAAATTAAGGCATCACCAAGGCAATTATTCCTTCCTGAAAACCAGTGTTGTGGGGCTGGCTGCCAGTGATCCTTGGTTAGGTGTGCCTCTTTCATATGGCAATGAACTTGGTAGCCTCTCCTGGCCTGTCCCTTATCTTCTGGTTGTTTCCTTGATTTTCACCTTGCTACCCATGGCTTTCTATCTGTCTGCATTTCATTCTTCTTATAAAGTACTCCAGTGAAAGGATTAAGACCCATCTTCATTGAATTGGAACATACTTTAACTGAAGTAATTTCAATAAAAGGTCCTACTTACTGTGGGATCACACTCATAGGGATATATTATATTTAAGAACCTGTTTTCTGGATACATAGTTCCAAGTCACCACTTGTACCATTCCATTTCTTGACATGTTACTTTGGTTTTAATTTTATGTTATTTTTCTATTTTGAAAAGACCTAAGTATTTAAACTGTTTAGAATCACTGTACTTGCTTCTTATTTATTTTGTATTTTTATCTGGTGTCTACCTTTCCCAATCTGTACAAACTATGAGCTTATGAACTACAAACTATCTTTGTTAAAAAGAACACCAAATTGTCTTCTCTATCTTAGGTAGTTTGCATCACCTCACAAAATCCCTACAAGCAGATCCCACCCTCTAAAGCTATATACTTCCTCCAACTAGGAATGCATTTTCCCTTAAGCCAGCCAAATACTTTTTGGTGTACTAAAAACACTCTACTTTGCCCTAAAATCTGTCTTAATTATTGCTTTTTAAAATTATCAGAATTTAGTTATCCATAATATTTAGAAAATACTATATATCCATGAAATCCTGATTCATAAAATAAATCCTTATGAGGATGGTGATGTTCTGTATAATTATATCTTTCAAAGTATCTACTTAAGCTAGCATATGCACTTATGCATAAACAGGTACATCTGGTCATTATACTACTACTTCTGGTGCAACTGACAGGATTCATCCAAGGGTGGAGCAGTATATTAGTCAGGATTCAACTGAAATTCAACCAAAACTGGCTTAAGTAAAAAGAAATGAATGCATGAATTCTTTACTGGCTCCTTTAGCTGAAGAGTTTGTTGGTAAATCTGACATTTGTCCCTATCCATTACTCAACCCAAAGGACTGCAAATAAGAAAGGGGTGGTTTCCCAGAAAAACATATGTTTTAAATTTTTATATTGTCAGAAGAAGAGAGAATGGACAAGCCAAAACAATAAATGTTCACAAGAAATCAAAACAAGGATTGGAAGGAAATAAATTTCAGTAACAAGATACGGCAAGATCAACCAAGAGCCTATTTTGTGATAGTACCTTTTCCTGGTTGCTTCCCAAGGGCCTTGGTAAAGTTGCAGAAGCAGCAGGAGTAGCGGCCATGGCCTTGTGCTCAAATTATTTTATTACCATAGGGACCAGAGTTTCAGAAGCAAATGAAAAATTAAGTTGAAATGATACAGCTCCACTTGTGCATTCCAGAATATAGATAGCATTTCAAATTGTTGTTATGCAACCGTGACATATATATCATGCATCTGTAAAAATACTGCTTATATATATTATTACATAATACATTATAATATATAATTTAGTTTACTATTTATATAAGGCCAGATGCTCCATGTATAATAGTTCTGGCTGGCAAGTTTAAAAATCTCAATTGCCATCGATTGTACAATGGTGTTAAAACAATTTTAGGAACTTGTCTCTTATAAGAATTCATATTTTATTCCTTTAAAATACTGATCACATTAAACTAACACCATGGTTCAAGATTAAACAGTATGAGTTTGTTCTTATTGTTCCATGGATGTTTCTGTTTTTCTCAAAATAGCTCAGTTTATTTCATAATGATCTCCTTTTACTAAGTATTCTTTCATGCACTATCATGGAATGCCAGTGTCTAAGCATTTCTCATGGTTCCTTGGTGGGATGGTCACTTAATGATCAAATTAGAGCTCACTCAACCAGATCTGTGGTAACAACAGTGACTAGGCTGCAGTTAGTTCTCCTTTTCAGATTTACAGAGCATGCAGGTGGAGTTCATTACTGTGAATCACCCAGCATGGTCCCGTGGCAACAGATTAAGAAAACAGTCTAAATTAGAGATGGCTGTACTGCGAAACTTATTCCTTGTTCAAAATGTAAGGACCCCCTATGCTTAGCCACATACATCTTATCTATAGCTGCCTTCTATCTGGGGAGGTCTCTCTTACTATTCACTACTGTATTTGTACAATACTTAAAATATTTATGATTCTGAAAGCTCTTCAGCTACTACAATCTGCAGCTGCGTGTTCTTGGTTTGCAAATTTATAACTGGGAATGTACAACTAACAAATTCCAATTGTTGAACAATTTTTAATGTATTTCTCCAATTCTCTGTGCTGTCCAAACCCTGTTAGTCTCACACCCCAGTCCAGCATGGCTGCAGTGGTGGTTTAGCCTCTGGAGAAGGAGGAAGAAAAGGACTGATGGAACTGTATGCCACCAGTCACCAACTGCCCCTCCGGCTGATTAAATAACAGGTGTTAATAGGAACCCAGGGGAGTGTTCTCAGTTCCCTTTAACTGGAATGACAGTGACATAATTCTAGGCCTGAAGGGTTTGGGACACTTTCAGGGAGGAAGAAAGGAAGTTGATGTGAATAATGGAAAATAATAGAAGGGTATGTTGTTTTGAAAAGCATTTCCTAATGTTTAAAAGAGATGCAGTATTTGAGACTTGAACAATGAAAATTCTGATAGAGATATAACTGGCATTAAAAGAGGTATAAGGCAATGTATTAACTTTGGAAAGCATAGCTCACTTTCTATAACTCTGAGTTCATTAGAACTTTGTTATAAGCAATTCTATAAGCTTTAATTCTTTTGGGGGAAGACCGACTTTTATTTGGTAAATAGGTAAGAGAGTAGATATACTGAAAATATTATGAAAAGGTGCCAGAGTTCTTAAAAAAATTTGAAGCATGTGTATGCATAAGAAATGCTCAAAGAACCAATAGATGTGATTTATATATTGAGTCAGTGATGATTATTAAACTATAATAAGCCTTAGATTTTTAAATCCATAAAGTCAATTTATAGCTTTTTCCTATCTCAGAGGACTTTTATAAACTACAATTTTAAACTTCAGATATGTTTATTGATGCTTAAAAGAAAAATACAAATATGTTAAGTGTTTAACAAAATTAATTTTCACAAAATGAATATACCCATATAACCAGTAGGAACAATATTAAAAGTATCTTCCAAACACTCTGATGCTTCCTTCTGTTCATTGAGTACCACCTCCTGAGTAACCATTACTTGAATGCTAGCATTATTGGTTACATTTGTACTTTATATAAATGGGATAATATATGTATATATTCTTTGGTCTAATTTCTTTTTATTTGGCATGTTTGTAATATTCATGGATATTGTTGTGAATAGTTATAGCTTATTCATTCTTATTGGTATACTGTGTCATGGGTGAATATAAAATAATTTATTAGATTATAAAATTGCTCATCTTTTAGCACTTTCCAAATGAAGGGCAATATGCATAGTGTTGCTATAAACATTCTAATGCATGGATTTTGGCGAAGATAGGCATGTTTCTATTTGGTATAAACATAGCAGTGTAATTGCTGGGCTATAGAATATGAATATGGTCAACTGTAGTAAATATTGAAGAAGAATTTATCTTCCTAACAATGCCTAAGGACTCTGATTAATCCACATTCTTGTTAACATTTAATAGTTTTTTAATGAAGTTTTTTTAAGTTTTAAAGAAGCTTTAGATTACATAAATGTTACATAAAAATTATAGGGGATTCCCATATGCCCCACCCTCTCCCACACCTACCTTTCCACACATTAACAACATCTTTCATAAGTGTGGTACATTTGTTGCAATTGATGAACACATATTGAAGCATTGCTACTAACTGTGGACTATAGTTTATATTACAGTTTGCACTCTATTGCACACAATTATATAGGTTATGACAAAATGTATAATGACCTGTATCCATCATTTCAATGTCATGCAGGACAACTCCAGTGTCCCAAAATGCCCTTATGTAACACCTATTCTTCCCTCTCCCTCCCCTCAGAACCTCTGGTGGCCACTGCCTTGTGTCAGTGATAAATTTTTTTCCATTGCTAGAAAAACAATGTCTATAATAGGATAATAAATCCATTGTTCATGCCCAGTCTTAAGGATTTTGGAATGGTGATGACCATTCTGTTTCTAATTGAGAAAGGGCTTAAATCCCATGGGGTAGATGGATGGAACTATCTTACTTGCAGTTTCAAATACTCAGTTCCTTGGGATGGATGCTGTCCATCATCATCTCCTTATCTGACTAAGTCCAATGAACTGGACAGTAGGTGTTACAACTCTTTGGAGATTCAGGGCTCACGAATGGACCAAAGATTTAAGTCTCTGGGACACATATTTATCAAGTATAGTGCTAATTATAGGTTCAAACAAAAGGGGCAGAAGAGCCATGTGTAAAGAACCTATAAATGAGTCTAACTCTGTTACACTGGGGAGCATAAATTCCAACGTAAAGCCCACTGACAGGGTGCCAAACTCTTGAGCTTGTCTACTCTGCTTATAGTGTCTAGATATCTCTAGAGCCCTCAGGAGTCCTGCTGTTTGAGGCACTGTTAACTATAGCAGTCAGTGAGATTCTGCTGAGATGTGCATAAGTGTAACCTCTGGAAACACCTCCCAACTCACTTTGAAATCTCTTAGCCATAAAAACTAATTTGTATTTCATATTTCCCCCTTTTGGTCAAGGTCTTTTTCCAGATGCATTACAAGTTGGCACTTGGTAATAATCCCTCAGCGCTAGGGAGGCTTATCCTTGGGAGTCATGTACCACACCAGGGAGAATGTAGTACGTTGATATGCTGAGTTTGGCTTAGACAGTGGCCACATTTGAGCAGTAAGGAGACTTTCAGGAGGTAACTCTTAGGAAATACATAATACTAGACTAAGTTCCAATGTCACAAGAAAAGGTTCATAGCACAGTCATCAAAATCAATGGCCTCGCATCACAGTCTTCTTCATCTGGTACTGCCCTTGTAATTGAGGCATACTTGCTATTCTGTTACAAAATGTAGCAAGACTCCCCAGGATGGGAATTCAATATTCTTTAGGTTATTGTTTAGGTCTCCACCCACCACTGCAGAGTGATTGACTGATGGGCACCTCTGGCCTAGAAAGTCTCTTAGAAGCCTAAGAAGGAAGGTTCTTTTTCCCAGGGTTGGTTTTTGTTGTTGTTGTTTTGTTTTTTGTTTGTTGTCTTTTCTCTTTCTTCATTCCCTTTTTTCTTTTACTTATTTTTTAACCTACTTTATTTCTTTTCTTTCCTTTATTTTTCCATCTTCTGTATTCTGTTGCTTTTTGTTCATTCTACATCTTATTTTGGCTTCATTTTATCTTTTTCTCTGTCTCTCCCCCCTCCCTTTTCTTTCTTCTCTTCTCATGTTTCTGACCTTTTAATTCATTCTACTTTTTTTCTATTTTGATTCTTGTTTCATTTATTCTATTCCATCTGTTTTATTCTTATTCCTATGTATTTTTTTATGATTTTTCACTCAAATTACTTATTTATTTTCCTCAGATTATTTATTTTTCTAGCTCATGTATGGTTCTTCTACCTTTTAAAACTATTATTGCTATTATTCTATTTACATTCTTCTCTCTTTCCTTTTTCCGGTTCTATTTTTTTTCTAAAAGGAACAGATACAAACGCAAGGATATAGAATAAGAAAAAAATAAAATAAAACTTAACCACGATAAAAATCGATCAATAAATAAAACCCTACAGTAGAAAGAGAAGCTACCAACCAAAATAGCCCATCAGGATAAGCAGATGCCTAGACAGCAACAAAAATTTATAAGCCATGATATGAAATAGGAAGATATGGCCCAGTCTAATGAACAAACTAAAAAACAGGAGGGGATGCAGACGGTGGAATAACTAATCAAGGATATCCAAACAAACATCATGAATCAACTTAATGAAGTGAAGGAAGATATAAAGGATATTAAAAAGACACTGGGGGAACATACTGATGAAACTGTAACATAAAAACATAGCAGATCTGATGGTGATGAATGGCACATTGCAAGAAATCAAAAATATGCTGGAAGCAAAGAACAGCCGATTTGAACAGGCAGAGGAAAGAATGAGTGATGCTGAAAACAGTATATCTAAAATCAGACAGATAGTAGAACAAATAGATAAAAAGCTAGAAAAAAGTCAGCAGGGACTCAGGGATTTGAATGACAACACAAAATGTACAAACATGCTTTATAGGCATCCCAGAGGGAGAAGAGAAGGGAAAGGGGGCAGAAGGTGTGTTGGAGGAAATAATGGCTGAAAATTTCCCAGCTCTTTTGAGGGACATGAACATATATGTCCAGGAAGTACAATGCACCTCAAAATTGTAAATCCTAACAGGCCTACCCCAAGATATATATTTATCAAATTGACCAATGCTCAAGACAAACAGAAAATACTGAAAGCAGCAAGAGAAAAGAGATCTATCATTTATTTTTAATTTTGGCAAATTTGGTGAGTATATAGTGACTTCTTAGTGTTGTTTTAGTTTGAATTTACCTATTTAATTAAATAGAATACTTTCTCATATATGCATTGGCCATTTGAATATCCTCATTTGAGAAGAGTCTGTTCAAGTCTTTTGCCCACTTTGAATTGGATTCTCTCTTTTTCCTTATTGATGTAAAGGGTTCATTATATATTCTGAATATGAATACAAGTCTTTCTTGGGTATAGAAACTGAAAATTTCATCTCCTATTCTGCAGTTGGCTATTTTCATATTTTTAATGGAATTTATTTGATGAACAGAATATGTTAAATTTTTATATACTTCATATTATTACTATTTTGTCTTGGTTAGCACAATTCTTCTTCTAGTAATATTAGAGGATATTAACTATAAACTCAGGCTATCAATTATGAATTCTGCATAAAACGTATAAAAATATTAAAGGATATGGAAAGTGATCAAATTTTAAAAATCTGAAATGAGGTCAACCCATAAAAAATGGAAACTCCACTGGGTGAGAAGGCATTTGTTCAATTTTTAACATATGACCACCTCTGGTATACATAGCATAGATTTTCAGAAGCGGAAGCAGAAAGCCACATCCTACTGGCTTGTGAGTTGTAAGATGGAATTCAGATCTCCCAGAGTAATAGAAAAATGAGGGAAAACCCACAAGAATGGAAGGAGATATGGGTAAAAATCTGAAAAAGGTATTTATGACCTAGATATTTATGAAGAAAATTTGAAGGAGTTCCTGCAAAAGACAATAGCTAATAGTCTGAGGGAAATGAATGGGGATTTCAGCTGTAATCTATCACAGGGGAAATAAAGTTTATAATATACTCCAGTCAAGTCAATACTCTTCTGAGGAAGATAAAAAAATCAGAATCTCTACAAAATATCTGGCCAAGAGAATAAAAAACAATGAGACATGTGAGAAGTAGAAAAATTTGAGCCATACTGAAGAAAAATATAAAACAATCTGGAAATTAAACCCAGAACAACAGATGTTGGAATCAACAGACTAAAAATACATATACATTTTTTCATAAAAAATGAGAAGGAAAATTTATGACTAGAAATTGAATATAGAATAAAGGATAAATGGAACAACTTAAAGTGCATTATCTGAATTTTTTAAATTGTGGATTTGAAAGTTATTGAAAATAACAGAAGAAATAGTCAGCTAATTTTAAGGTGGAGAAATAGAAAATATTCCACCAGAGAAAAGAAAGATGAAAAATAGAAAAAAAAATATTTGCTGCACTCAAGTGTCTTGTGGTACAATGTCAAGGGGCCTAATACTCAAGTAAGTGGAATTGCAAAAGGAGAGAAAGTAGAATATTGAGCTTAAATAGTATTTAAAGAACTAATAACTAAAAAAATCCCAAATTAGGTGCAAGGCATAAACCTAAAAATCTAAGAAACTCACCAAAAAAAAAAAAAACAAACAACATAAATACAAAGAAAACCACACCTAGGCATGTGTATTAGTCAAGATTTTCCAAGGAAACAGAATGAATAGGAAATCTATCTGTCTATGTAATATAAATGCTATGATATTTATTATAGGAATTGGCTCATGTAACTGTGGATATTGGCAAGACTGAATTCTTTAAGGCAGGCCAAGCTAGGAACCCTCATGAAGGTTTCAAATAATTCCCCAGGAGAAGCTGGTTGGCCATAGTAGAGATGAAATTTCACCTTTCTGTCTGCTAAAATAATCAGTTCTTATGACTTTCATCTAATTGGAAGAGACTTCTCTCATTGCTGAAATCATCCATAGATGCTATCAACTTACTCATGATTTAAATCTTCACAGTAACAATTAGGCAAATGCTTCCTTGACCAAAAAACTGGACACCATAATCTAGCCAAGTTGATACACAAACTTCACCACTTTAGCATGTCATAGTCAAACTACTGAAATCATATATAAAGAAAAGGTATTGAATGTAAAGATCTAAAGTCGAAAAATAGCTGAAGAAAGCAATGAAAGATGGCTGATTTCATCACAGAAAAAAAAGTGAGACCAGTAGAAAATGAAAAGACTTCTATAAATTTGTGTGAGAGAAAATAACTCAGAATTCTATATCTATTTTAAATAATCTTTAAAAACAAAGGTACATATACTGGTTTCCTATTGCTGTTGTAAAAAATTATCACAAACATAAAACAACAGAAATTTATTTTCTCAGTTATGAAAGTCAAAAATTGGAAATAGGTCTCAGTGTGCTGAAGTCAAGGGGTTTGCAGTACTGAATTCCTTGCAGAATTTAGAGGCTGCCTGCATTCCTTGGCCCTTTCTAAACCAGCAATCAAATCACTCTGATGTTTCCAACATCACCTCCTCTCTGGCTCTCTGCTTCCCTCCTTTACGTATAAGGACCACTATACTTACACATTATCAGACACACCTGGATAATGCATACCTTATCAGACTCACCTGGATGGTGTAGGATATTCTAGCTATTTAAAGTCTTATATTTAATAACAACCACAAAGTCCCTTTTGCCATGAAAATGAACATATTCATGGGGATTAGGAAGTGAAAATCAGTGGGTGGAACAATTGTTCTGCCAATAACAGTGAAATAAATATAAATAGATCATAAGGAATTCCTGGCCAGCATACCTTCCCTAAAGAAAATTAATAATAAGTCCCTTAGGGTGAGGGAAATTATTTCAGAGGCAAACATTTAGAAGGAATCAATAGCATTAGAAATGGTAATCATGTTGGTAAATATAAAAATTACTTTTCTCTTCTAAATTAATTTTATGGTTAGCATCTTACATATGCAATGTGTCTAGAAATGATTTCTATGTAAAATGTGATGTAAAAATTAAAAAATACTTTTCCCACATAAATATCCAATTGATGCAGCAAGCAAATTTATTGACAATACCCACCTTTCCCGAACAGCATTGGAATGTCAACTTAGTCACAAATCAAATGACATGTCATGTTTGGTCTGGTTTCTGGGCACTTTATTAATTTCTACTCATCAATTTCCTTAATAATATGGTTTTACTTCCTTATTTCTGTTACTTTAGTTCTTTGGTTTTTCAGTTTCTCATATTATAAATACCTGGATTTGTTTTCCTCCAGTATTGCCTTACCTATTATTAGTTCATCAAATTTAATATAAATTTCAAAATCAGCTATGTAATTTTCACCAAAAATCTTTAATAATTTTAATTGTGGTTATACTGAATCTGTAGAATGAGGTAGGAAGGTCTGACATCTTTATAATAGTGAGGCTTTTAATTCCTGGAGATATATATCATTCCAGTTATTTAATTTTTCTTTAATTTAATATTAAACTGATAATTTTCTTACACATACTGTACATTTTTAGTAGATATTTGGTATTTTTATAATATTGTGCATTGTATCACTTTAAAATTTATTTTCTATCATTCCAAATAGGAACCCTATAAAGTAACGGATGGTGGTGATGGTAGCACAACATTGTGAATATAAATAACAGCTCCAAAATATATATCTGAATTTGATTAAAATAAGAAATATTAGATTGTATATATAGTAAAATAATAAAAGCTTTAAAAATATCATGGAAACATACTGCACAAACAGTGAGCCCTAAGTTAAACCATGGACTTTACTTTTAGTACAATTTTTAAGAGGTGCTATAATAAATTGTAAAAAATGCTCCAAATCAATGCAAGTTATTGGTGGGATAGTGTTTGAGAATCCTGTGTTTATGCACGATTGTTCTGTAAACCCACAATTTCTCCAATTAAAAAAAATTAACTGGAAACAATTATTTTCTTATTTTTGATATATGATAAAATTAATTTTTAATATTGACCTTATATCCAATGACTATACTAAATTCACTACTAATTCAAATAGTTTCTAGATTCTTTTGGATTTTCTAAATACCCTTTGATGTTTCTGAAAATAATGATAATTATTTCTTTGTCTCTATTCTTTATGCATTTTAATTATTTTTTTAGCTCATTACAGTTGGTATGGTCACAGAATTCTAATGATGATAGGAGGGTGTCGGGGTCCGAGCCGGGCCGCTCAGTCAGAGAGGGGAATCAGGGTCCTTAGCAAAGATAAAGGCACATGGAGCTGTGGGGAGTTTATGCATATTGAGTTTATTCCATGCTCTTTCCCACCTTTCTCTGCTCTCTCTCTCTCTGCTCCTGTTCCTTCAAGCTTTCTTTGTTCTCTCCACTCCTCTGTTCACATGGGAGCTGCTTTTATGTTACTGCTATCAGAAAATATAATTGGCTCTTACAGCGGCATACCTATCATGTTACATATACTATGGGTAAGTTGGATCAAGTTCATCCTCCCGGACGAGAGCTGAGTGTAGATACGCTGTGTCACTGCATCCTGGATATAGCTAAGAAGTACCCAGGACGCTTAGGCCGTTTAACTATTGGGCTCTAGCTACCCCTCATTGGGGTTCTTTTTTATATCAGACACGCAGCAAAATTTTCAATATTTCATTTTCTTAGTTTGCCACAGGGCTGCTGATACAAAGTACCAGAAATGTGTTGGCTTTTATAAAGGGAATTTTGTGTTGGCTTTTATAATGGGAACTGTATTTGAGGTAAAAGCTTACAGTTCCAAGGTTATGAAATGTCCAAATCAAGGCATCATCAGAGACTCCTCACCAAAGTCAGCTACTGGTGATTCTGGGGTCCTGCCTTGTGGTGAAGATGGCCCCTGATCTCGCCCTAGAATTCTGCCTTATCCTCCAGGCTCACAGTCTCTCATATCCCAGATTCCAGAGATTAGCTGTGGGCAATGAGGCATAAGGAATCTCAGTCTTGGCTGCTTTACTTTCTTCCCAAGGTCTGTTGTGAGCTATCAGGCACATGGCTCATCTCTTTAGACTTGAGCTGCTCCATAGCCCATTTGTGCTTAAATGTTGGCTGCAGGTGAACCTTGAGTTCCCCTTTCACATTTCAGGGTTGAAATTGGCAAAGCTCCCTTTTCCTATGTGTCTCTCTCAGTGTGAATCTCTGTTTACATCAGACCCAGCAAGAGGGTGGAGAACCCAGCTGGCTTATGCTTCACTGACATAGTCCAATCAAAAAAACCTCACAAGAGCAGATGTGGCTCAAGCAGTTGGGCACCTGACTACCACATGGGAGGTGCCAGGTTTGATTCCCTGTGCCTTCTAAAGAAGATGCGCAAGACAGCAAAACTGACATTACAGGCTGGTGCAGCAAGGTGATGAAAACAAGGAAACACAACAAGGAAACAAAATGAGAGACGCAACACGCAGGGAGCAGAGGTGGCTCAAGTGATTGGATGCCTCCCTCCTACATAGGAAGTCCTGGGTTCAGTACCTGGTGCCTCCTGAAAAGAAGACAAGCAGCCATAGAGAGTACACACTGAATAGACACAGGGAGCAGACAGCGAGCACAAACAATGGCGGGGGAGGGGCGGGGAATAAATCAGTAAAATAAATCCTTAAAAAAAAAAAGCATCTCACATGCCCAGGAATAGATTAATTCAAAAACATAATCTTTTTCTTTTTGGGATTTATAAAAGAACTTCAAATTGTCACATTCATCAAATAATATGCTATTTATAGTAAGATTTTTAAAATGACATTATTTATCAGATAAAGAAATTTATCTAATGCTACTTTATCCTGAATGGGTGGTAAATCTACCTTAATTTGGAAAATCATGTGATTTTCTCCATTTTTATATTAATGATACGAGTTAAATTCATTTCCAAATGCATAATTGAAACAACCCCCTTACTTAAGGAATATACATACAGACATATATTGCTTAATTTGATTTGTTAGTTTGTTTAGGATTATTTCATTTATGCTCACATCAGAGTTGGTTAATAATTTGCTGTTAGTTTAGTTTTGTACTTTAATGTTTAGAATCAATAATAGAATCACCTTTCTTTTTCTATTCTCTAGAAGCATTTGGACATGAGTGGTCTCATTTCTACTTTAAATATTTGAAAGAATTCACAGATAAGGCCACCAGTTCCTGATCATGTTTGTATGAATGTGAGAGACAGAGAAAGACACAGTGATAGAAGGAGGTTGAGACAGACAGACCAGGGAAAATGAGTTTTTAATAATAGATTAATATTTTAGTAGCTAAATACATATAACATGAATATTTACTACTGTTTGCCTTTCCAATATGATTAGAGACATTTTTTGAGGAATTTGTCCACTTCTATTCCATCTATCTCTCTATATATACTCTATTTTAAAGAAGACTTAGGTTACATAAATGCTACATCAAAAATATAGGGGATTCCCATATATTCCACCCCTCCCCCTCCCCCACTATCTCTCATTAACAACAGCTTTCATTAGTGTGGTACATTATCTTACAATTGATGAACACATATTGAAGCATTGTTACTAACAATGGTCCATAATTTACATTATACTTTACATTTTGTACTACACAATATTATAGCTTTTGACAAAATGTATAATGGCCTTTACAAAATGTGTAATTGCAATGTCATGCAGGACAATTCCAATGTCCCCAAAATGTACCATATTACACCTATTCTTCCCTCTCCCTCCCCTCAAAACTTCTGGTGGCCACTGCCTTTTATATCAATGGTACAAGTTCTGCCATTGCTAGAATAAATCTACCTTAGTCCGTTTTTGCATTCCCCCCTTATGTTTGTTCATTCCTCAATCTTGAAGATTTTGGGATAGTGATGCCTAATCTGTTTCTGGTTGAGAGGGGGCTTAGACCTCATGGATGGAATTGTCTTGCTTGCAGTTGTGAACATACTCCGTTTTTTGGCATGGGCATTGTCCATCATCATTGTTTTGTTAGTTACCCTGGGTGAATCCAATGATCTGGAGAGTAGGTGCTGCAACTCTGCTGAGATTCAGGGCCCAATCAGCATATGAAGAGACTGAATATTTAAGTCTCTGGGATATATATTTAATGAGTATATTGCAAATTATAGGTTCAAATAAAAGGGACAGAAGATCAATGTGTGGGAAATTTTAAATTAGTCTAACCCTGTTACATTAGGGAACATAGATTCTAAAGTAAGGCCCTCTCACAGGGTACCAAATTCCTGAGATTAACTGCCTTGTCTATAGTATCTAGATGTCTCTAGGGCTCTCAGGAGCCCTGCTGTTTGAGGAATGAGGTGTAGTTTACTGTGGCAGTCAATGAGATCCTCCTGAGACATGCATAAGCATAACCTCTGGAATGACTCCTGACTCCCTTTGAAATCTCTTAGCCATAAAAATTCATTTAAATATTTCCCTCTTTGGGTCAAGGTCTTTTTCCAAATGCACCGCTAATTGTTAATTTGCACTGAGCAGTAACCTCTAGGTGCCAGGGAGACTCATCCCCAGGAGTCTTGTCCCATGCTGGGAGGTGGGGGTGAGCGGGAGGTAGTGCTTTATTTTGCTGAGTTTGCCTTAGACAACGGCCACAACTGAGCAACAAGGAGGCTTTCAGGAGGTAACTCTTAGGCAATATATAATACTAAGCTAAGTTTCAATTACAGAAGAACAAGGTTCAAAAGCACAACCATCAATATCAAGCACCCGGCGTAATGATCTGTTCTTCTTGACTAGGCACAGCCAATGTACCTGGGGGATTTTGCTGCTCTGTTAGAGAATGAAGCAGGACTTCCCAGGATGGGATTTCAATATTCTCTTGGTTATTGTGTGGGTCTCTGCCCACTGAGACAGATGCCCCATGACCACTTATGGATATTCATATGCCATAAAGGTATGCCCCAGATGCACCCCACCTCTACACTTCCCCTCATCAATGACACCCTGCACCAGTGATCCTCCCCTTCCACAGCTGTGACCATTCTGTGATCCAACACCTCCTGAAAAATGAAGCCCAAAAAATAAAATAAAAATAATGAGAAAATGAAATAATACTCTAATAAATAACAAATGAAATACAAAAAAAATTAACATTTTTCATTGCCTTTCATCACCACTGTAAGATCTGTTGTCTTTTATTTACAGTGTCTTCCTTATGTTCCCCCAGTGTCTTTTTTTTTCCACTTTCTTTACAAAGAGGCTTTAGGTTACAGAAAAGATGCATAGAAAATATAAGGGGATACCCAGTACACTTTCCCTCTCCCACTCTCCCCTATTAATAACATTTTACATGGGAATGGTACATTTGTTAAAATTGATGAGCAAATATTGAAGCATTGTTATGAGCCATGGTCAATGGTTTACATTTTGTACTGTGCACTTTTATAGGTTTTGATAAAATTTAAAATGACCTGTATCCATCATTGAAAGATCATGCTGAACAATTCCAATGTCCTAAAAATACCCCATATTCCATCTATTGTATTCTTCCTTCACCTTTCCTTCAGAACGTATGGTAAGCACTAAGTTTCAATTTTTGAATAATAAGATTTATAGTTATATGCATTAATACTGAGGGTTTGACATATTGGTCTGTTTTATTTTATTAGGCACTGTCCACGTACTCGAAGGAGTCTTGCCACTCTGTTAGAGAACATAGCAGGACTCTCCAGGATGGGAGTTTAATATTTTCTTGTTTATTTTATGGGTCTCCACCCACTGAGATAACACACTATGACAAGATGAGCACTTCCTATTATATAGAAGCATACCCCAGGTGCATCCTATCTCGCATATCCCCCCACCCACAATATCCTGCACTAGGAACTCTCTCTGCCATATTTGCCAAAAGAACATTCCCATGATTATAGTTTTAACCACAGACCTACAAATCCCCAGAATTTGTTGGATTTCACCTGTTCCTTCCTCCAACCCTCCCCCAGTTCCATGGATAGTCCAACCCAACCCCCACCCTACTTACCCTCATATTCCAGTGCCACCAATATATATTGTTCTGTTGTCTTCTGACCACCATGATTTCTAAAGAAGTCAATCTTTAGTCTCCTCCTGCCACCACTTAAAGGTAATGTTTTCTTTCCCTAACTGCTTTTGAGAATTTTTAATTTGTCTTTGATTTTCAGCAGTTTAACTGTGATGTATCTAAATGTGGTTTTCTTTGTCATATTTATTCTGCTTGTGGTTGCTAAGTTTCTTGAATCTGTAGTAACTTATCATTTATTTGTCTTGAAAATGTATCTCTTCTGTTTCTTATGTCCATTCTCTCTCTCTCTCTCTCTCTCTCTCTCTCTCTCTCTCTCTCTCTCTCTCTCTCAATCTCTCTCCCCCCCTCCACCTTCCCTCCCTATCCCTCTCCCCATTTCTTCCTTCTGGGTCTCAAGCTAAGTGCATATTAAAACTTTGGTTTCTTATTTACACCTTATGTTCTGCTTAGATATTTTCTCTTGACCTCCCTTCATTTTGTGTTCATCTGTATCAAGTTTTATGTTAAATCATTGAGTAATTAATACAGATGTTGCTTTTTTAATGCTAGAGGATCCACTTTATCTTTCTTTATAGATTCAATTTTGGTGAAATTTTCTATCATAATTTTGTCCATCTTTTCCTCAACTTTTGGAACAATAGTGATAGACACATCAAAGTCCTTTTCTGCTATTTCCAATATCTAGGTCATCCAGTAGGTGTGTTCTTATTCTCTGTTTTTTTTTTTTTTTTTGTTCCCACTCGAGTAACAGATTTTCTCTACTTTTCACATTCATGTTAATTTTTTTATTTTTTATTTTTTAAAATTTATTTCTCTCCCCCCCCCCCCCACACCCAAGTTGTCTGCTGTCTGTGTCCATTTGCTGTGTGTTCTTCTGTGACCACTTCAATCCTTATCAGAGGCACTGGGAATCTGTGTTTCTTTTAGTTGCGTCATCTTGTTGTGTCAGCTCTCTGTGTGTGCAGTGCCATTTTTGGGCAGACTGCACTTTCTTTTGCTCTGGGTGGCTCTCCTTATGGGGCGCACTCCTTGCATGTGGGGTTCCCCTATGCAGGAGACACCGCTGCATGCATGGCACTCCTTGCACGCATGGGCCAGCTCCACATGGGTCAAGGAAGCCTGGGGCTTGAACCATGGACCTCCCATGTGGTAGGCGGACACCCTATTCCCTGGGTCAAGTCCGCTTCCCTCATGTTAATTTTTGTATGTATGCTGGAACTTGTATATAATCTAAATCATAGAGGCTTTAGATAATATATTCCAACAGGGAATATTCTTTTTTTCCCTCTGTTACACAATTATAGTGAAGGGCAGATCACTTCAAACCTATTAGTGATTGAGGCAGGTCAAGGTTATTTTGTAGTTATAGACTCAGTCTATCTCTGTCAGTCCTTAGTCATAAGATATGGCCTAATGACTTTCAAGAGAGAGAAGGTGGATGGCATGTACTCCAACCTGAAAGAGTACAGGAGATTGAACTTTGTTCTTTAGACTCCTCAACACAGTCCTCCAGCATCCAAACTCAAGAAACTCCCAATCTGGCAAATATCCTGAGAGGGAAACCAATAGTGTGGCTTAAAACTTGTATCTCCTCTGGAAAGCATTTGCTTTCTAAGCAGTTAAAATTGTGGGAGGTTTACTTTGCCTTTTGGTAGTTTTTGTCCTAGATCACCACTAGACTGTACAGCACCTCAAGTACTAGTTTGCTGTTGCAGGCATCATGCAGCTATGACTATTTATTTCTTTCCTCCCCGAGCAAAGATTTCCTGTTTGTGCTAATCACCATATTCAAATCAAACTTAGAATTGCCAAATGCCTTAAGTAAAAATGGCTCTGGAAGTCAGTTCACCCCTAAGAGGCTCCCTACTCTGATAATGTTTCCATTTGCTGTGTTCACATCTCTCAGATTTATTTAAAATATTTTGTATTTTTCTATTTGCTTTAGTGGGAGTATTGACCCACCATGGCCTACTATATCATACCCTGAAGCATAAATTAAAGTAAATTTACCTTTTGGGTCCAAATAAATTCTGTGTTTTTATTCTACTCAGAAAAAAAATAGCTTTTTCTTCAGGGACTTAAAATCATGGTGTGCTGGTAAATGTTGAAGAACCAGCACTCTGAAGGAAAAATAAAACCCAAATATGTAGTGTTCATTCATTTCCATGCTGTAAATCCTCCCACCATGGTCAATTTCAGGTACTCACATGACATCATAGTGAATGTAGAATTGTGAAGAGATGCACACAGAGGCTCTTGAGAGACAAATAAGCCAACTCCAGCACCATCCTGCTTGTAAGTCCTCCTTATAATCTCATGTTGCATTATGTTAAGGGTTGAAACCATAATCTGTCCTCACATTATTTTGAAGATTAATCATGTTGACCTGTCCCCCCAAAAAAGTATTTAAAGGGTCTAAAGCTTTGGATATATGTGAATTAAGTTAAATATTTAAAAACTAAGTAAATATGCTGTTACTTATTAGTATCTGCTGTTCCATAAGCATTCTCATCATTGTCATAATTACCTTCATAATTTTTTGATCATCTGTCTTCAAGATATCACTAATAAAAATACTCAATGAGTTTTGCATACATGAAAATATTTATAATGTTACTGGTAATTTTCACTTGAATAATTATAAATAGCAATAATTATAGAGATATGCCAGAGAAATTTTTAGATGAAGAGTATTTACAATTAAATTGTAGAAAGAAGAATGTTTTAAAAGTAAATAAATTAGTTCTTTTTCCTTTTTTTAATTTAAAATTTTATTGAAGTATGTTACTCATACATAAACATACATAAGCAATAAGTGTATAGTAATAGTTGTGAAATTACAAAACAAACATATATTGTTATGGCAGAGAGAAGTCAGGTGATAGTGGTATTGAAGGGAAGGACACAAGAAATCTCTGAGAAGGAAGATTTATTAACAGCCGGTCAGGCCCAGTGGACTTTTTGTCCATAAAAACCGAGCTCTGAATGGGATTTCTAGGTCCCTTTTCTACAGAGGATGTAGGAGCAGGGTCAAGTGGTGCTTTTATACACAAAGGACTTTCTTTGTTAGTTTCTTAGGGTTTTTAGGGGTTTGTTTGGATATCAGGTAGGTCTGAATGAACATATCGCCCACATTCCAGGTAAGCTTGAATTGCATATCACCCACATTCCTGGTAAACTTGAATTAACATATTGCCCATATTACATCTGGATTTAAGTTCGAATACACATTCGGTCTGCATCCTCCCTGAATATAGAATTAGGTAGGATATAGAATTAGGTAAGTTTGAATTCATGCACAGGCCATATTACTATAACATCATGCAAGGATCTCATACTTCACCCTACCACCAATACCTTGCACTGCTGTGAAATATTTTTAACTAATATTAAAGAGCATCATCAAAATATTACTTCTAACTAAAGTATCATACATTTTGAGTATTTTCCCCATAATGCACATTATTATTATTACTATATAATTTATACATGAACATACATAAACAACAAGTAAAAGTTGTGAACTTACAAAGCAAACATGTATAAAATCATACAGGGATCCCATACATCAACCCACCACCAACACCTTGCATTGTTGTGAGACATTTATTACAAATCATGAAAGAATATTGTCAAAATCTTACTAGTAACTATAGTTCAAATCTTACATTTGGTGTATTTTCCCCCAACACACCCTACTGTTATTTGTTAAAAATATTTTTATGACAGAAGTTGTAAACTTACAAAACGTGCAGAATTCCCCTACAATACCTCTCTATCAACACACCACACATTGGTAGAACATTTGTTTCAGATTATAAGATAATATCAACAGACTATTACCAGGTCCTTAGTGTACATTTGGCACATTTTTTCATACTCCCCCATTATCAACACAGTACAACTTTGGCATAGACACATGAATATTATAGCATTGCTCTTAACTGTACTCCATAGGTCACTCCAGTTGTATTTTTCCCATGCTTCTCCACCTGCCCACCACCCTACAATAGTGATGTACATTTGCTCTAGTCCACACAGGACACTCTTGCATCAACCATAATTCTCAACCATCTCTGGGTTTACTGTGTTAGTCAGTCCCTATATTATACTCTAGCTTTCTTTCAATTGGCATTTATATCCATAGACTACCCTTTTCATTTATAAACCAGCTGCTACCATCAACTCTATACATTTCAACACTTTTACAGTAGAGTTAATTAAAACTTTTACATACATTAAATATTGGTAGCCCATCTTAGTCTTCCTCTTATCTCCTTTAAGAATTCACCACCTACCATGAGGTCTGAGATATTTTCCTACAGTTTCTTTTAGAAGCTTTGTGGTTCTTGCTTGTATATTTAGGTTTTTCATCCATTTTGAGTTAATTTTTGTATAGGTGTGAAACAGGGGTACTTTTCCTTCTTTTGGCTATGGATATCCAGTTCTTTTAGCACAACTTGTTCAAAACGACCATTCTGCCTAAGCTGGGTGGGTTTGACAGGCTTGTCAAAAATCACTTGACCATAGATGTGAAAGTCTGTTTCTGAACCATCAATTCAATTCCATTGATCTAAGTGTCTGTCTTTATGCCAGTACCATGCTGTTTTTACCACTGAAGCTAGGTAATATGACTTAAAGTCAACAAGTGAGAGTCCTCCAACTTAGCTTTTCCTTTTTAAGATGTTTCTGGCTATTCAGGACCCCTTACCTTTCAAATAAATTGATAATTGTGTTTTCCATTTATTTTTAAAATGCTGGTGGAATTTTTATCAGGATTGCATTGAATCTTTATATCAATTTGAGTAGAACTGACA
Organism: Dasypus novemcinctus; assembly: GCF_030445035.2. NCBI lineage: Eukaryota > Metazoa > Chordata > Mammalia > Cingulata > Dasypodidae > Dasypus > Dasypus novemcinctus. The sequence continues at coordinate 94,863,496 of NC_080674.1, forward strand.
TCTTAATAATATTTAGTCTTCCAATCCATGAGCACGGAATGTTCTTCCAATTATTTAGGTCTTTTTTAAATTTCTATTAACAATGAGTTATAGTTTTCTGAATACAAATGCCTTACTTTGTTGGTTAAGTTTATTCCAAAATATTTGGGTTTTATCTGTCATATTTTATTTTCATCACTCTTTTTATACTTTTGGTTACTTTTACTGATATAATCTTCATTTCTAGACTCTCTTCCAAGCCTTTCTCTCCTGTTTTTTCTTTTCAGACTGTTGCACACACTTTAGTATTTCCTACAAAGATGGTCTCTTGATTACAAACTCTCAGTTTATCTGTGAATATTCTAAAATTGCCCTTATTTTTGCAAGACAATCTTGCCAGATATAAGATTCTTGGCTGGAAGTTTTTCTCTTGCAGTATCTTAGATATATCATACCACTGTCTTCTTGCCTCTATGGTTTCTGATGAGAAATTGGCACTTAATCTTATTGGATATCTCTTATATGTTATGCATTGTTTTCTCTTGCTGCTCTCAGAATTCTCTCTTCATCTTTGGCATTTGGCATTTTGATAAGTATGTGTCTCAGAGTTGGTTTATTTGGATTTATTTGGTTGAAATTATATTGAACTTCATGGACACGGATATCTATGTCCTTCAATAGGGTTGGGAAATTTTCTACCATTATTTCTTCAAATATTCCTTTTGTCTCTTTTCCCTTCTCTTCTTCTTCTGGGACACCCATGACATTTATGTTATACATTTTTGGCATTCATTAATTCCCTGAGGACTTGTTCAATTTTTCCATTCTTTTCTTCATCTGCTCTTTTGTATGTTTACTTTCAGAGGCCATTTCATCAAGCCCACCAATCCTTCTGCCTCCTCAAATCTGCTCTAATATGATACCAGTGTATTTTTAATTTCATTTATTACACCTTTCATTCCCATAAGATCTGCTTTTTCTATGTATGCTTTCAAACTCTTCTTTATGCTCAGCAATATCTTCTTAATAACCCTAATCTCTTTAACCATCTCATTGAATTTATTAAGGAGATTTGTTTAAGCATCTATGATTGGCTGTCTCAACTTCTTTATGTCATTTGGAGGTTTATCTTATTCCTTTAACTGGGCCATATCTTCCTGTTTCTTGGTGTGTTTTATACTTTTTTGTTGATGTCGTGGCATCTAGCTTACTAGATGTATTTATTCTGGGTGCAATTTCTTTCTACAATTTAAGGCTTTCTTGCCCTTTCTCTCTTGCTGGTTGTGTAGTAGGAGCCAAGGATGTAATTAGTGCTGCAAGCTGTGGAGACTCAAGCTGCCCTCTTTGCCCCAGGGATCAATGAAACTTCTCCCAACTTTCTCCCTTACAAAGAGCCACAACTGTGTGTAATAATCCAAGTTGTGCAGGTCTAGAGTGTAGTTGCCCAGAGAGATTGATGAAGCTTTACGCTCCTTTCTCCCCAACCTGGGCCAGGAATGGAGCTGCAGGTGTGGGCAGTAATCTATGCCATGCATGTCCAAAATAACTGCAGTTGCCTGGTAGACTTCAGTTTATTCAGTCTGTACCAGTCAAATGTACCTACAGTTTCCTGGAGTAGATATTGCAGGGCTCACCAGCTTCCTCCCTGCTAGAGGTGGGATGGAAGCATAGGCTAGGACTGCAGGCCTTTCTGGATGAAAGAAGCTGGTCTGTCCCTGTGATTTTCAGTCAATCCGGTTTCCTCTCATGCTGGGAGCAGAATCAAAATGAAGGCTACCAGCCTCTTTCCTACTTGGATAGGTTCACACTTTAGCTGTTCTTAGGGTTATACTTTAGCCAGCCAAATTGACTAAACAGTAGAAGAAGTCAGTGGCCAACCTTCTCTTCCTTCCCTGTTTTTGGGAAATGGAGCTTCCAACATCAGCCACAGAATAGTTCCTGAGGTGGCTTGTACCACCAAAGGAGAATGAACTCCCACCTCCGAAGTATAGTCTTTATTTTCCTAGAGAGTCTGGTGCAGGTCCCCTCAGCTTCCTCCCTCCCAGAGGTTGGGCTGGGGTTTATGTTAGAGCTGTAATCTGATCTGGATGGAAAGAAGCCACTCCCTACCAGCACCATCATTTTCAGTCTGCCCTGCTCCCCTTATGCCAGGGACAGAGTTAAGATGGCAGCTACCATCCTCTTTCTGACTTGGACAGGTTCAAACTTAAGCTGTTCTTAGTATTATACTTTTGCCCACTGAATTTACGAATCAGGAGCCAAAGTTGGTGCCCAATTGTCTCTTCCTCCTCCCCCATTTTTGGGCTGGGGAGCTTCCAATTCCAGCTGCAGAATAGCTCCCAAGTTGGCTTATGTGCCAGTGGAAGATGGGCACCAGCCTCCACAGTGTGAGTGCTCTACTTACGAAACTTCACTGAAGATGGGCAGTCTCTTCCTTCCATTCTTTGACGGATGTTGTATGATGTTCTTCTGATCTCTTGGAGCCCCCAAACAGGTGTTTCAGATAGCTGTGGGTGATTCCTATCTGCCCTGTAGGAGGAGCTGACTCTAGGAGCTCCTTACTCTGCTGCCATCTTGCTTTTCAAATTAGTTCTTTTTAAGAGAAGAATGTAACCTTTTAAAAGAACACAAAAATTAATTACTATGCTACAGAATATTTAGCAGTGCTATTCCTTTCACTCAATATTTGGAGACTAAGATCCAATGATCTGTTAAGAGGAAAAGGCAATTACCCTACATTTTAAGGGAAAGGAAAATGATTTGTGTCTATGTATCCCACCCAGGGCTTTTAGCAGCAGCAGAATTGACTCTGAAAGAGTCCCAAGTAAATCTTAAATGTAAATAAACATAAAGAAAAAAGAGAAAAAGAAAAAAAGAAAAAGTATTGTGCTATTCACTGCAACCTTGCGAGGCTTAAGGAAGAGGATTATTGGCTGGGAGCTAATGGATAGACATACAAGTCCAAGAACTGATTCAACAAGCCAAGTGGTAATACTGCAACTAGTTTCTAAAAGCTACAGCTTGTACCCCTAGCACTGGAAACTAAATTGCCACTATACCTACTGCCACTAAAAAATCACTATAGTTAGTTCTGCTGCACCTGTCACTCTAGAAAATGTTTCATATCCTTAAGGTGATTGTGCAAACTATCATCCATCCTGGCACTCTTGAGAATGAAAGAAATTTATTAATAAAATTAACAATTGCACTAATACAACAGGCATGAACCAGGCTGTCACAGGGAAACAATAATGCATAGTCAATCTTCTTATTATCCGCAGGATGTTGAAGCTGTGGCCTCTGAATGGATGAACTTAAATCACATGCCCACATTCTCGTTGAGAAGCAAGCCAATAACATGAGTACATGGAGTTTTTAGCATCTGTTATGGGAAACAGCTGGCAATTTTAGTTTCTGTTGTGGGAGACACACTGTCCCTCATTTGGAAGGGGGAAATCCAGTTGCTGAATGGGCAAAAATGGTAGCAACTATTCATTGCATCAACATCAAAGTAATTTCTATTTTCTCACATCAAGATAGTTGAAATAAAATAAACATTTGATATTCATTAAAGGAGGAAAATATTGTCCCTCTACATCTATGTAATGCAATAAGTCCTTTAATATTTACTAGATACAGATGTGAAAATTGAAAGCTAAAGAACTGGAATGATTTCTCAAGGACCACATATCAAATTAGTGACTGGTGGACTTTCACTAAGTCAGTGTCCATTGGGCTGATACAAAATACAAATCCTTTCTCAGTCATTTAATGACAAAGTTGTACATATTTTTGACTTTCAGTTTCACATATAATTAATGACTACATACTTGTACCTACTAAATAAATAATCAAGAAGTGCTAATATTTGCTATGCTAAACTAAACTACCCCTTTAGTAAAATTATGCATAATTCTAATTTAATTTTTGGTCAAGGAGCATAGTTGCCACACAATGCTTGGCATACCTTCAAATATGCATGTTTAATTTTGGATAATTGGAATGTTTGCAATTTTTGTAGAGAACTTTTTGTTATCAATAATCACCAGTACTACTGTGAGAATGTTGTTTTTCAACAATTGCTATTCTTGTGAGTTTATCTTCTTCATTAGCCACTTTGTTTGCTAGATTCTTGTTTAGGCAAACACTCATTTTTGGAACCCTTAATATAGAGGAATTTCCTTATGTAGGATATCCACCAATGGAGCTAACCTTTTTAATTTTACATATTAATTTCAATAAAGGATTATTTAAAAATACCCATTTCTAGTCTGTCAGTATGTCCAGAGCTTGGACTCATAATTTATATCTAATATAAGTATTCCTAATGAGTTCTATCATTGTCTCTTATCCCTTGTATGGTGTAAGGAAAATACTTTGAGAACTAGAGATAAAAAGTATGTTATATATGCAGTTCATATTAGAATCATCATAAGCCTATTCCTAAAGCAAACAACTATACATGAATAACCCCATTTTCTTGAAATATAGCAGTTTAGCAATTACAACTCTTTCAATTTATTTAATTAATTAGACTTCTAATGGCATTTTCCGCATAACATGAAAGAAATCCCAAACATTTAGAAGGGTAAAGTTGCTAATAGGAATAGTTATAGAGAATAGATCCAAATTAAGAAGACTAAAATCTCTGCCAAATATAATACTAGAAAGGGAAATCTTCAGAAATCCTTGTCAAATATCAAGCATTTAAAAAATAAATTATTAGTATTTATAGAAATAGAAGTCATTCTGAAAAGATTTGGAGCAATTGGAAATCACTTCTTAAAATTATTAGTAATGAAAACGTAAATTTGAAAGTATCTTTGAGTCTCCTACATAACAGAGTAAATCTGTTATATGAATACATGCTTAATCAATTTATTTTTCCTTCCTAAAATCCAAACTATAGTTTCTCCAGGCATAAAGCAAGATATAAAAATGAAAATTTTTAGCATTTGTGAAAAAATGATAAAAGACTTCATAACCTAATCTGTACTTGATGATAACAAAGATGTTACAGAAAATTGCAAAAAGTTACTTCTAGTTAGTGCTGAAAATTCTATAAGATTTGTAAAATTTCATCTGATATCTTTGAAGAACTACCTTCTGGATTTAGGGATACTCTCCCTCATATTCTAAAACATCTTATTTAACCAGATATTACTATATAGATCATAGTTCCTCAGATTGTTTTATGCATGAGTATGTTAGTAGTAGTCATGATGCAAAGTTTTGTTTTTGTAGTTAAATAATTTTTAGCAAGGAGGAGTGGAATAAAATTAAGTCTCTTTACTTAGAACTTCTAGAACTTCTAATAGCTAAAGTGCATTATGACTATCCAAGAGAAGGAGGGTTGGAGGTAAGGTAAGAGAAGTAGGGAAGGTAGAGGGAGAAGTTAGGAAGGGATATTGGGAATCCAAACTAATCTGAACATGTTTTTTTGTAGTTGCAAAAGCACATGCTGCCATTTCTTCTGAAATAGAAATCACATTAAACTTTACTTCTTTTCTGCCAGATTTGTAAATCACCAAGTTAGCTTCATGTCTTTTTCTCTCTAAACCTAAGAACATAACCTCAATGAGGCTCCATATATCTCAGAGACCTGAAATCTTTAAAATATTATTTATCAATATTCCCTGCTTTAGAAAGCTTTCCATAGCTTTTCACAGTTTTCCAAAAGTGCAGGTGGCCAAATTTCTTTTAGAAGTATGCAGATTGCTGTTCCTCAATGCCTGTTCACTCAATGAGGCTAAATACATATCCATGCAAACTTAGGATGATATTGAGTCAGAAAAATCTTTGAAGGACCAAGATACCAAAATAAAGATGTTTTTCAACTCTTCTGACATCTGGTACTCAACATGAAATGGCAATATTGAAAAATTGCCAGAAGATGCTCATTTCAAAAGTTTTATTCAAATAATTATATTTTAGCGTCTACCAGTATCATTGACACAGTGGTATAGAGAAGACCAAGAGCACTCAGTAGTGTGTTGAATTTGACAAAGCTATTCTTAAAATAATATTTTGTTATAGTACAATTTAGATGTGATGATTCATTAAGAATAGTGTTCTTACTCACAGAGGCATTTTTCTCCCAGTTCTGAATTGGGAAATATAGAGAGCACTTTCTCTGGCTATGAGTTCAGTTCTACAAGGCTCTGTGATGTTTTTTTCAGAATGCTCCATAGTTAAAATTACTATCTAATTGAAAAATGTCTTCTTCTCTTTTCCTTTTTCCTTAAAGCAAAGATTAGTCCCAGTAAAAACTTCAAAATTCTAAGTTCAGACACTTCAGCCTCTATACTAAAAGATGCCTTAACAGAACACGTGTTAAGAATACTTGTACATAGTCAAGCTAATTGAGTCTTAGTAATTTTGTTTGTTATTCACTCACTCAACATTTATTGTTCAAATACTTACTGTTTACTATATATCAAACACTTCTCTAGGTGGTAAAGCACAAAATTGAATTTATTGAGCTAATATTTTAGTGGAAAAATGAAAAATATTTTTTAAAAAACCTAATATCAGATAATGAGAAATTCTATTTAAAGAGGTTATGTGGGCACCTAACACAGGGTTATCAGAAAAGGTGACATTTACTGATAGGCAGAGATGATTCTGGAGTTCACTAGCTTTGTTGTATTATTATACGAAAAGTGGAAGTTTTTAGGAAATGTCCTGGAAGTACATCCATAGAGACTGGCCATTGAATTTGGTATTGCATGTTGAAAATTAATAATTAAAATAAAGATACTAGTGCAGAGCCAATAGGATATATTAAAAAACAAATATTCTATCCAGTGTTTTTCTGATTTCTGATGAAGAACAAAGCAAAAAGATTCCTGAGAGGACTCACATCAGGCTTTAGAAGTAGGATGGGAATAAACATAGAAACACAGTAGGGCAGCAGGATTCTGTGGATAAAAACTTCTATATGTACAAATACCAAATAAACATTGGGGTATTCTGGCTATCAAATAGTACAACAAGAAAAATCTACAGAATCTACCTTTAACACCTAGAATAAAATTCAGAATGACAACAAGCAATCCATTGTCTCTCAAAATGTATTCTTTTGAATACCAGTTTCATGAGATGGTGCTCAAGAAATGATCTGATGGTTGCTAAATTTATGAACATTGCATATTTGTAAATCATTTTGTATATTTTTGGTTTGGAAATTTCACCAAGAGATAAAATTAATATTAACATTAAAATATAAAATTTCTATAAGGAAAACTGATGTAATATAATATCTTTGCCAAAAGTTGACAATTTGTAACTACCTGTGTGGTATTGAACAACAAAATCAGATTATTCCTTTACCTCCTTTACCTCCCAAAGATAATAGATCTTTGGGGCAAATATGCTACTGGCAAGCAAATTAAATTTGCTCAAAAATTAAAAAGGCTGACTTCTCCAAAAGTTTTCCTTATATATATTGGTACCATCAAGAAGTAGAAAATGTAAATACTGACTGATTACTCAGGATTTTTAGACTTTTATGGGATGCTAAAACTAAGTAATAGTACTTCATAAAAATCATAATTAAAATACATTTTAAGCAAGAGAAATACACAAGAGGCACCGTTGTTTTATGCCTAGAACTAATATAGGTTGTGGAAGTACAAGATTGGAGGAAAGCAACTTCCCACGAGAGGAGAAAGTATGATGTTCCAGTTGGAAAAGCATCCATTCCTGAAAATAAATTGGCCCATAGAATGTATGACAAAGTGTGACGAAACTCATTAAGACTTGCATCATTTTATTTTAATCTTCCTAGAATTTTTAAAAACAATTTGTTACATTAGGAATGTGAAAGTAGATTTCACCTTAGGGATTAAATCTAGGTGATATTAGCTAATTTGGGAGTGGGATGGGAAACAATTTTGTAGTTAGGAGTCTACTGATTGCATTTTAGGGCTTCATTGAGAGGTTTTGTAGTTTAAAGGTCAATGGACTATGGTTTTCATTTTAATAATGCTACCAACTGACAGTCTTGGTGAACCAGCTATTTGTAAATATGTTATCCTTCTTGTCTTCAAAATGGTGAGAAATCTTGCTATGTCCATATGACAAATTAAAATGAGTTTTAATGAGTCAATGCATATAAAAGCATTTCAAAAATGAAGTGTATGTAATCTAAGTAGTGTTCTGTTGTTATGATCACAATTACTTAAAGATATTAAGATGGGAGTCTTTGGCAGAAGATATATGAAAAAGATTGAAACTTGACATCAGATTGTCTAGATGAGGCATTCTCAAACTTAGAACCTTTCACATGAGATAGCCTACATCCTGGGGGTCATAGGATATGTAGTTGAGTTTTGCTCCATTTAAAAGAGGAAGAAGTATGTGATAATTCCCATATTTATCAAAGATGCTCCTCATTTCCCATTGGAAATTCTAGATCTTATTCTAGATATATCTTCTCTTGCTCCTTCTTTTCTCATTTTTTATTAAGAAGGTTATCAAAATGGGAGACTTTAAACTACAGTTAAAAACTGGGAGTGCTAAGGCTTTTTTACACTGTATTTCTTTGCAATATCTTAATTTCTAAATTATAGCATGGAAATCTTAGGGTTGAGAAGAAAATCAATACAATACAGATGAAATAAATATTTGTGAAAAATAAATGCATGAACTTTGTTGCAGGAAGAGCATTTTGAGAATTAAATATCGAATAGTTTCCTAGATCACTTTTGCTTCCTTTCTGATTAAAATGAGCATTAAAGATATTTTCTGAGAACTATGAAAAAATGTTATTTCCGGAAGTTTTCCTATATGATTGATGTAATTAGAGCTCAAAATGTGTGTATATACTGAAATTAAGATGCAGGAATGTATAGGAAGCTTTTTTTTCCTTTTTTCATGTGGTATCTCAAAAAGCATGCATACTGCACAACAAGTGCTTCTCTATTGCCATCACAAAAAGTCTAGAATAGAGATTTGGTAAAACAGCAGTTTAAGTGATGGAGGCTATTTACCTTAAATTTTGATTGCATATATTTTAAATAGGTGGACTGAACCTGGTGTAATGTCTTAATACATTTTGGTATATTAAAATAACAATACATCTTGATGTTTTAATGATTACAATATTAGAGGAAAAGGAGAAGCATCTTTCAGAAATAGTTGAAGAATATTTTTTAATAAAATTTTATTGATGTATATAATTCATTCATTAACATACATAAACAAATGTATAGTAAAATTTGTGAAATTACAAAACAAACATGCATATCATCATACAAGTCTCCTATATATCTCTCCACCAACAACGCCTTGCATTGTTTTGAAACATTTCTTACAAATTATGAAAAAGCATCATCAAAATATTACAACTATAGCCCATATCTTATATTTGGTGTATTTTTCTCCCAACCCACCCATTATTAGCACCCTATATTAGTATTATATATTTGTTATCATTCAAGAGAAAATGTTCTCATATTTGTCCTGTTAACTACAGACCATCATCCACCACTGGATTCCCTGTTTCATAATCCCCTGCTTTCTACAATCCATACAAAGTATACACTCAATAGCTCTCATTTTCATCACAGAGTTGTGTTGTCATCACCTCAGTCAATTTTAGAATGTTTTCATTACTCCAAGAGGCACAATCATTTATCCTCTTATACCCCTTATTGTTAACCTTTAGTGTTGAAAAAACATTTTCTTGCTATTGCTGCAAAATATTAAAATAGTATTGTTAACTACCATCCATAAGTTAAATTAGTTGTAATTTTATAGTATATCACCATATTCTTAGCACTTTGTAAAAGATGAGCATTTTTATATATATACTATTAACAGCAAACTTCACCTACCACCAAAATCACTGTTATATATTCCCTATATTATTCTCTAGTTTTCTTTCAACTGGCATTTACTGCCACAGACTGTCCCTTTTAGCTACAATCACATTTTTAAATTGGCAATGTTAGTTATACTAATCAAAATGTGTTATTGTCAACTCTATTCATTTCCACACTTCTACAATTGACCTTATTAATAATGATACATACATTAAGCATCATCTCCCATTCTCAATCCACTTTCTATTTCCTAGTAACCTATAGTTTAGAGTTTACCTACATTGGGCTTACTCATCATATTCAGTTCATATTAGTGAGACCATACAGTATCCGTCCTTTTGTGTCTGGCTTATTTCATTCAACATTATATCCTCTTGGTTCAACCATGTTGTCATATGTATCCTAATTTCATTTCTCCTTACAGCTGAATACCATCCCATTGTGTGTCTATACCATATTTTTTAATCCATTCATAGGTTAATGGACATTTGCATTGGTTCCATATTTTAGCAATTGTGAATAATGTTGCTATGAATTTCAGTGTGCAAATATCAATTTGCCTCCTTGCTTTCAGTTCTTCTGAGTATATTTCTAGTAAAAGTATTGCTGCATCATATCATATGGTAGTTCTATATTCAGATTCTTGAGGTACTGTTAAACTGACTTCAACAGAGGTTGCACTATTTTACATTCCCACCAATGATAAAAGAGTGTTCCTGTTTCTCCACATCCTTCCAGCACTTGTAGTGTGTGTGCATGTGTGTGTGTGTTAAATAATGTACATTCTATAAAGTGTGAAATGATATCTCATTGTGGTTTTGATTTCCATTTCCCTAATAACTAGGAATGTTGAGCATTTTTTTCATGTGCTTTTTGGACATCTGAATTACCTCTTTGGAGAAATGTCTATTCAAGTCTTTTGCCCATTTTCAATGGGGTTTCTTGTCTTTTTATCATTGAGTTGTATGATCTCTTTATAGAACATAGATACCAAACCATTATTGGATATGTGGTTTCCAAATACATTCTCCTGCTCAGTAAGCAGCCTTTTTACTTGCTTGACAAAGTCTTTTAAAGAGCAAAAGTGTTTAATTTTGAGGAGGTCCCATTTATCTATTTTTTTTTCTTTTGTTGCTTGTGTTTTGGATATAAGGTTTAAGACATTACCACCTACCACAAGATATTGAAGATGCTTTCCTACATTTTCATTAAGGAGTTTTAAGATTGTGGCTTTTATTTATTTATTTTTTTTTATTTTATTTTTTATTTTTTATTTTTATTTAATTTCCCCCCCTCCCCTGGTTGTCTGTTCTTGGTGTCTATTTGCTGCGTCTTGTTTCTTTGTTCGCTTCTGTTGTCGTCAGCAGCACGGGAAGTGTGGGCAGCGCCATTCCTGGGCAGGCTGCTCTTTCTTTTCACGCTGGGCGGCTTTCCTCACGGGCGCACTCCTTGCGCGTGGGGCTCTCCCACGCGGGGGACACCCTTGCGTGGCACGGCACTCCTTGCGCACATCAGCACTGCGCATGGCCAGCTCCACACGGGTCAAGGAGGCCCGGGGTTTGAACCGCGGACCTCCCATATGGTAGACGGACGCCCTAACCACTGGGCCAAAGTCCGTTTCCCAGATTGTGGCTTTTATACTTAGGTCCTTGGTCCATTTTGAGTTAATTTTTATATACTTGTGAGATATGAGTCCTTTTTCTTTCTTTTGGACATGCTATCCCGTTCTCCCAGCACCATTTCTTGAATAGACAGTTCTGGCCCAGCGGGGTGGCCTTGGCAGCCTTGTCAAAAATCACTTGGCCATAGATGTGAGGTCTTATTTCTGAATTCTTGATTCAGTTGCATTGGTCAATCTGTCTATCTTTATGCCAGTAACAGGCTGGTTTCACCACTGTACTAAGTAAAATGATTTAAAGTCAGGAAGTGAGAGTACTCCAACTTGGTTCTTCTTTCTTAAGACAGTTTACATATTTGGGGCCCCTTACCCTTCCAAATAAACTTGATTATTGGCTTTTCCATTTCTGGGGAAAGAAAAGATTGTTGGACATTTCATTGGGATTGTGTTGAGCCTGTAAATCAGTTTGGGTAGGACTGACATCTTAACGATATTTAGTCTTCCAGTCCATGAACATGATGAACATGGAATGTCCTTCCATCTATTTAAATTTTCTTCAGTTTCTTTTAGCAATGCTTGTAATTTTCTAAATACAGTCCTTTATGTCCTTGGTTAAGTTTATACCTAAATATTTGATTGTTTAGTTGCCATTACAAAGGGATTTTTTTTTTCTGATTTCTTCCTCAGATTACACATAAGTAGTATATAGAAATGCTACAGATTTTTGCATATTACTCTTGTATCCTGTCACTTTGCTGAACTTGTCTATTAGTTCTGGTAGCTTTCCTGTGGATTTTTCAGGATTTTCTATGAATAGATATAGGATCATATGATCAGCAAATAGCAAAAGTTTTACTTCTTCCTTCCCTATTTGGGTGCCTTTTATTTATCTAGACTAATTGCTCTAGCTAGAACTTCTCTCACAATGTTGAAGAACAGTGGTGGCAGTGGACATCCTTGTCTTGTTCCTGATCTCAGAGGAAAAACTTTTAGTCTTTCACTGTGGAGTACAGTGCTAGCTGTAGGTTTTTCATATATGTACTTTAACATATTGAGAAAGCTTCTTTCTATCCCTATCTTTTGGAGTGTTTTTCTAAAGAAAGGATTTTGTGATTTCTCAAATGATTTTTATGCATCAATCAAGAGGATCATGTGATTTTTCTTCTCCAATTTATTAATGTGGTTTACTACACTATTTGATTTTCTTGTGTTGAAAAACCCTTGCATATCTGGTATAAAACACACTTGATTATGGTGTATAACTCTTTCAATGTGCTTTTGGATTCAGTTTGCAAGTATTTTGTTGAGAATTTTTGCATCTATATTCATTAGTGATATTGGTCTGTAATTGTTCTTGTAGTATCTTTGTCTGGTTTTGGTATTAGAATGATGTTGACTTCATAGAATGAGTTTGGTATGTTCTTTCTGCTCTGATGTTTGTTAATGGCTTGACCTTCCCAATCAAAAGACACAGACTGATAAAATGGATTAAAAATATGAGCTATCAATATATTGTCTACAAGAGTCTCACCTCAGGCATAAGAACACAATCAGGTTGAAAGTGAAAAGTTGGAAAAAGATATTCCATGAAAATAGTAATCAAAAAAAAAAAAGAGCTGGAGTATTGATACTAATCCTGGACAAAATAGATTTTAAAAACAAAACTGTTATATGGGATTAAGAACTTCATTAAATTTTAATAAAAGTGACAACTCGACAAGGAGAAATGACTATAGTAAATATTTATGCACCTAATCTGAGTGCCCAAGATACATGAGGCGCACACTGGCAAAACTGAAGAGAGAAATAGACATCCCTACAGTAATAGTTGGAGACTTCCATATACTACTCTCAGCATAGGATAGAACATCTAGACAAAGACTAAATAAAGAAACAGAGAGCTTGAATAATAACATAAATGAGCTAGACCTAACACATTTATAGAGCATTACACTCCAAACAGCAGGATATATATTCTTTTGAAGTGATCTTTCTCTAGGTTAGACAATTCGTTGGGTCACAAGACAGGTCTCAATAAATTTTAAAAGATTGAAATTATACAAAACACTTTCTCTGATCATACTGGAATAAAGCTGGAAATCAATAATGGATTAAAAAGGAAAAATTCTTAAATATATGAAGATTAAACAATGCACTCTAAGAATCAGTGTGTCAAAGAAGAAATTGCAAGAAAATTCAGTAAATATCTTGAGACAAATGAAAACGAGAATACAGCATATCAAAACCTAAGGAACATGGCAAGGCACTGTGGAGAGGGAAATTGATAGTCCTCAATGCTTACATTAAAAAAGAAGAAAGAGCTAAAAGGGAAGACCTAACTGCATACCTGGAGGGACTAGAAAAAGAATAGCAAACCAATCCCAAACCAAGCTGAAGAGTTTTGACTAAAATAACTTTCTTGACAAAAACTACCTTAAGCTAGCTCTAAATAAAACTCTTCAACATCCCAACTCAACTACAGAAATTCTTGAAGAACAGAGCTCAATCATTTAATGATTCAAGGCTAATGTAGCAGCTTTCTTTTCTTTCTGAACTATGTTGCTGTCATATTGACATTTCAGGCAGCTGCTTGAAAGAAATGATCAAGGGTAAAATTTCTTCTTCATTTTCATTCTATATTACTTTACTTTGTTAAGATTATTCATTACATTAATAACTTTTTTAAAGTTAAGTGCTATTGATAGCCAGAAGCATCACTAAATGACTCAGAAATATTAGGGGGACGCTGAGCCTTGGCTGTACTCTATCGATTTAGACCCAAGGCACCTAGACTCACAAGAGCTCTTTTGTCCTATAAAAAGTTGAAAGGTTTTTCCCATGCAGTTAATGTTGCAACTTTTAGCCCAATCAATATTTAGTTAGGAGCTCACAGAAATGGTGATAAACCTCATTCTACAGCAGTCTTTGGGATAATAAAATATGAAATTATTTCTTGAAATATAACAAGATTTCCATTGCAGATTTAATGTGACCAAGTCATATTCTATACTGTTTTTATTAACAGTATAACAAATGATAAGTAATAAATTCAGTTATAGTACAGACAAACTCTGGCCATAAGAAGTACTGGGTGATTATAGCACAAAATAGGTACACAGAGAAATTCTTTTTGTCCCTGTTTAAAAGGCCAAATATTTTAAAGTATTAATTTACAGTCCTTTTCTCTGTTATGTTACTGTCACTCATGTAAAACACATTTTCTGAGATGTTTAATTTTTATAGAATATGCATATAATTACTATTAATTTCTATAAAGTGGACCTTTTCTAATAACTTGATACACTACTATTTAACTTTACACAACTTTGAAAGAGAAACAGTATATTTGCATCTTATTTTTCATGATGCCTAGAAAAATAAGTATCCACATTTACTGACTACAACATATTTGGTACTCAGTAAATGCTTGCTAAAATAATGTGAGGCTGAAAACCAGTAAGAGTGATCAAGTCAGATCTAGACTAGGAGGATTCTGGATTTTCTGCTGAATGGTCTTATACTTTTGAGATACCACTTTCCTGCTATGGATAAAAAATATATTGAGGACATGCAAAAAATTTAGTGACTGTATCACTTTCATTGCATCTAATATGAGGAAATTATTTTCTAACAGGTTCTAATCAAACAACCATTGAATGTGAACCGATACCATAAGAGAGAAGAGTAGAAAAGAAAAATTGTTTAGAAATTCAACTTTGTTTCTCTTCCATTTTGTGTGTCTGGTTACTGTTGCAACCTCTTATAATTTTACTTAAATTTTTTTCATGGTAAAGTAGATATCCAGTTATTTGAGCCATTGCCCAGATTCCCAGATGGATCCTGAGATTTGGGGTAGATATTTCAGTATAGTACACTGGTTTGCAAACAAGGGCTTCTTTTTTTTTCTTTAACCCAATGTGACATTTGACAATGTATGAAAATATATTTGTTTTTCACACCTGGGGAGGGTTGCTATTGGCATGTAGGTATTAGAGGCCAAAGGTACTCTAAACATCCCACAATGTACAAGATACACCCAGCAACAAAAAATTCTAGAAGATGTCAATTGTGCTGAGGTGAAATCTTGGTCTAGACTAATGGAATTAAGTGAGTTGTGGCCTAGTGAGTCATAAGTGAACTAGTTGTCATCTGAGAATATTCCATTGGATCCTTCTTATCGTTTGACATTAAAAACAAGCAGCTATCCAAAACTAAAAGGAAACATGATGTCTGCTAAATGAAAGAATGTTTTATTTGTCCTATAGTGTAAACACTTCAGAAATTATTTCTTACAGAATTTTATAGGTACCTTGCACAGTTTTTTTCATTTATTAGTCATTTGGTCAATACTCATTTAACAATCATTTAATGTGAACAGGGACTGTGCTAAACATTGTATGTATAAAAAGAAATATTTCAAACATTCCCCTGCAACAAAGAAAGATACCCATAGAAAAATGACTTGAATGTAGTGGAAAGTACTATAAAAGTGGTGTAATATATAGAAAATAATAGAGGTAAAATTAGTTACATTCCCACTAGCTATAGTAAACTACTGTTAATATTAGGATATAAATTCTACTAATATATCCAAATTATGTAGTGTTTATCTGTATAATATGTACACATACTATTTCTAATTTTCCAATATTATAAGTAACACTGCAGTAAACATTTTTGTATATATATGTCTGATAAATCAAGCAATAGAATTGCTGGCTCAAAGGTATAAATATTAAGCAATAAATTAAGGTATCAAGTGGATTTATTTAAATGAGCATAAATATACATTGAAAAATATCTTTTAAAATGAAGAATTACAAATTTTTACATTTAAAATTATTTACAAGTAGAAGACTATGTAAAAGAAAATATTCAACAATAATATTATAAAAAGTTGTCTACATATTAACTGAAAATTTTAAAAGCAGATGTTTTAAGAAGACAGAATTTTCTTCAAATTTCCCTTTTGTCTGAGTGACAGTCTTCTCCCTTTCAGTGTCCAAAGTCAATCCTGTTTCTCCTTTCCACTATCAAAGATAGACATTTAAAGGTATAAGATCAATTGTTTATGCTTTACTCATATTCATGCAATACTAGTTCCTCCCCACATTTTTAGGCATTTCATTTCTAATGATATCAAGGACACAGTACGGAGTACCCAACTCTATCTAGGGAGACTAGGCAAAGCTATATAATAAAGGTTAAGGAGAGGAGAATATTGTCTGAGAAATAGGGGGAGGATGCAAAATATAACAATATTATTAAAATTCAGAAGAAATCTCATTGAGTAGGAGGAAAGTGAAACGTGATTAGAGATGAAAAAGTAATCCTTTTCTTTTTGATTCTTAATTTTCCTAACTTTGTTCAAACTTTTGCTACCCTTAAGTTTGTTATGAACCTTAATTATTACAAAGAAAAAAAAAAAGAAAAAGGAAAAGGAAAAGCAAGTTTAAGTCAGTTGGTAGTCGATTTAATTTGTAACTTCTCTAAACCACCTCAACCAAAAATAATCCTAAAGGAGGAAGATGGTGCATAACCCTCAGGAATCTTAGTCATGGTCTTATCTTTGGAGACAATGGCACATTCATTGCAACATCCATGGACACTTAAGCTCAGATGAGATCTTTTTTTTTTTTAAAGATTTTTTTAAAATTTATTTCTCTCCCCTCCTCTCTCCCCCACCCCTGACCCAGCTGTCTGTTCTCTGTATCCATTCACTGCATGTTCTTCTTCTTTTTTTTTTTTTTGTCCACTTCTGTTGTCAGCAGCACGGGAATCTGTGTTTCTTTTTGTTGCGTCACCTCGTTGTGTCAGTTCTCCATGTGTGCAGTACCATTCTTGGGCAGGCTGCACTTTCTTTCGTGCTGGGCGGCTCTCCTTACGGGGCACACTCCTTGCACGTGGGGTTCACCTACGCGGGGACACCCCTGCGTGGCAGGGCACTCCTTGTGTGCATCAGCACTGCACATGGGCCAGCTCCACACGGGTCAAGTAGGCCCGGGGTTTGAACCGTGGACTTCCTGTGTGGTAGAAAGATGCCCTATCCACTGGGCCAAGTCCGCTTCCCTGATGAGATCTTGATTACAGAGAAAAACAGAAATACATTTTTTTCCCTTTCTCCTTTCCTCACTTTTCCTCCTTTTCTCTTCCTTCCCTTCTTCCCCCTTATCACCTTCTCTCTCCTTTTGCCACTTCTCCCCCTTCCACTCTGCTCCCTGCTTTCCTCTGTCTTCTCAGCTTCTCTTCTACTTCTTCCCTTCTACCCTAGCACCTTTTACTCTCATGTTTTGATGCAGTAGATGCAGTTCAAGCCTTATGGAAGGAATACTTACCACCTAATTACAAAGTATTCAGTGTGTGACCTATCACGCCCCACAGCTTACATCCATGTCACAGCTCTCAGTAGGGTTTGTGATTAACACATCCTTTCAGACTTTTGTTACAGCAAACTTATTTGCTAAGTTCCATGGTTCAATGTCCTTTCCTGATCTTGACTTATAGGGTGTTAATTTTTTAAATATCTGAACTTGAAAAGAATTTCACAATCCATGCATGGCTTTTCCCAGATATGCCCAAGTACAGGTATGTACACAAGGAATTGTAGACCAGTGCTAGGGTAGCCACAGACATACTTAGTGGGCAACTCCCAGCCCAGCCCCCATCTTCTCCCCTCCTTTTCCATTTTTGTTCATTTACGTGCAGGTGTTTGGTATATTTCCATTTGTGCTTGTTTGTGTGCAGGTTTTTGGTATCTTTAAATTCACAAGAGACCCCAGGCAGCTGGGGGAGATGTTAAATCTTAACCAGGCTCTGCTGCTTGCCAGGGCACAAAGGTTGCTCACTGGCAGGGCCCCTCCCTCTGTAATGTGTAAAATCCTATTGCTCAGGCAGTGCGTGGGTCCCTGATCTCTGTTGAAAGCAAAGTGTAAGAGCTACCATGCAGTTGGCTTTCCTGGGTCTCTAGCCACAACTGTCCCTCATCTCTGACACAAAGCAGGGTGTGTGGAGCTGCCATCCATTGACTGTGACCTCAGCAGATGCAGTTAGCCTTCCGCAGGAACTGGCCATAGTCTAATCATATTCCCTGCTCTTTTGGACCCGTTGTGCTGTGTAGGTAAAAAGCAGTCAGTAGCTGGCCTTATTTGTTGCGCCTGGCCCCTGTTCCCACAATGCACCGTACAGCAACATGCTTCCAACCAGTTACAATAAGTAGTAGTAAATATAGAGGACTGTGGTTCTTTGAGGAGGGAAAGAGTGTGTGTATGTCTTTATTTATATGTCTGTTTTGGCATGGGTAGTGAGAATTAAACTATAGTTCAATGCTACTTAATATAAATATTGTGGGAGGTAGTAATATGAGCCATATTTGTAACTTCATATTTTATAGTAGCCACAAAAAAAGTAAAAAGAAACAGTTGAAATTAATGTTAACAATACATTATATCTAACCCAATGTATTTATAATATTATCATTGCAACATGCAATGCACATAAATTATTATGTGATACTTTACATTTTTTCATACTAATTTCCAAATTCAGTGTATAATTAACAGTTACAGTATAGCTTAGTTAGGATCAGCTACATTTTAAGTTCTCAATAGTCAAATGTAGTTGATAATGGAATTTTTGATATATCCATAAAACCAAGAAAAACAATAAAATTTGGTTTAGGAAAGTTAATCCAAATTATGCATGCTATTCAATTTAGCATTTGGAAATATTCCACAAAAAATATGATTTTAAGTATATTTTACCAGATTAAAATTATTTTAGTTTTATTTCTTGATTCTGTATTACAGAGGTTTAGCTTAATATTATATAATGAGAAAAATGAAACAATGAGTGTCTTTTGTCAAATAACACTGGGAAAAAAATCCCTTAAGCTCTCTGGACTTCACCTTCCTTATTATGGTAGAAAAGAGTCTTCCAAGCTGAAAACTACTGTGATTCTATACACAGAATTTTTTTTTTACATGTTTTGTGTTCTAAGTCCACCTTTTTAGGGAACTCTTGTGTTCTGTTAACATTTAATTATATGAAACTTGGTATTTGACTGATACCATTTTCTAGCTTGATCCTACGACCTAGGAAGGTCCAGTTAATTGGATGTTTTTTCCCTGAATTTTGAATCTCCAAGGAGTGAAGCAAAAAAGCAAATGCAAAAAGAAACTTTTCTAGGTGTCAGTGGTGGTGGAGAGCAGAGTCTAACAGTTTGGCACAGTGAGTTTACTGGAGGCGGCTCTAGCAGCAGCAGCATACTAAGATGACTTTTCCTGTTTTGGTTCCTGGGTTCCTACACTTACCTCGATGCCTGCCTATTCTGCCAGTCTGTATCTCTAGTTTTTCTCTGACTCAGCATGTTAACCACTAGCTATACAATAATGCTTTTTCTGAGTAGGTTAGCCAGAGCCAGTTTCTGTCCTTTTCAACCAAGGATTCTGACTGGTATACTGAAGATAAAACTCAATTGATTATGTAACATTTATGTAATCTAAAATACTTAAATTTTTTAAAGTATTTTTAAAAAACTCAATTGAGCATAAGTTTTGAGAAATAATCTAACTGGTTGGACATGGATAATTCTCAACTTCTATCCAGAGAAAATTTTTTTAATGTTTTCTGTGTTGATAACCATAGTTGGTTCATCTAACTACCACAAGTGTTTCTTCCTGCGTGGCTGCGAGCCACCATATCAGATTCAGGAGACATGAATTGGGGAAAGGTGGTTGTTACAAAGGTCACATTTGGATCCCATGGCAGGTTAATTGGATCAGAAATTTTAGCAAGTATCTTTGGTCTGTGGCAAAGGTTGAGATCCACTGCAATATAGATGAGTTTACTGGCTTTGATCAAACTGAGTTTTCATGCCAAAATTTTATATATTCCTAAGTACCAATAAGAATAGGAGCATTGTTTTTAATCTTTCCAGAAAATGTGCTATTGAAGTGTTCTGATGCATCTCCCTTGCTTTAGACTACCTTTTGAAAACAAGTAGAAGGATTTGATATGTCTGTGATTAAAGGAATACAAATAATTTAAGACTATAAAACAAGGCGGTATGATTTAGTTAAAGATTATGAGAAATCAAGAGATTGGACTAAGAGTTGTGTGAATCCTTGACTCAATAAATGGGTATCAGAGGTAAAGCTGAGCAGCTGTTTTCCATCTCCACGGAAGCCAGTCAGAGTAAAGGCAAGTAGAATGCTTTGGAATAAATATTAGAAGTTGGAGATGAGGCGGGTAGAGGGAAGAGGAAAGGTCTTTCCCAAATAGCTGTAGGAGAGAGTACTCCAAAGAATGACTGAAATATATTCCTGAATAAAGAACAATAAAATGGTTTAAGTTATCTCTTCAGTTTCTTTTAAGCCTTGGAAGACTATGATTCAGGATATGAAGAAACACTCAGCTTCTTCAAAGCTCAAGAAGCTATATTAAAGAACATAGTTAAAACTAAATTGTTACTGAATTTGAAGGAAGCTGATTAATGACGCAAAGGGAGGTTGTCTTTTGATGCTCTGAAAGTAAAACCAGTTAAGAGGGTCAGCACATCTCTAATTATAATGGACCTGTTAATACCACTATAATTAAAGCCATGTCAGCATTTCCACTGCAAATTAATGTTTTTCATGAGTTGAAATTCAGCTGTAAAGATTCAGTCCAGGCTAAAATTTGGTTTATAGGGCTGAGCAGATTAGCAGGGGAGGGGGCGGAGAAAGGAGATTTATAAAAATTTATTTACCGAACTGTCAAACAAAAAATATTGCCATTAAGATCTGTTGAAGAAATAATAAATAATACATTCTTTCAATTTTAATATGTATAGCATATTTCCATAGCCATGCTGAAAGAGATCATTTAAGTAAGACAGATTGGAAAACAGACAAATCCAACTAGAACTGAAGAATGAGTTTTTAATTCTATGAGTAGTATCTATTTTACAGTGAATATTTAGATGTTGCTAAAAAGATATTTAATGTTCTTAAATATTTATTTGCCTGAGAAATGTAGATGACTCCAATGAAGCTGCAAAATGTACACCAGCACAGTGGGGTTGGTTTCAAACGATGTAATATCACTATTTTTTTTTGCTCAGACTCCTTTGATAAATAACTTTAATCTAAATTTGTTCATCTCTATGAACGTTAGCACTTTTGTTAAACATGACTTTCTGTATGTTTGTTAATAAAGATATAATGATTTGTTAAAATATGCAAATCTTTATTATGTGCATATGCCACTTTTTTACCTTGAAATGTACAGCTAATAATTCATGAAGGAAAGAAGACAAAACATGCCTACTATGCACCAGACACATGGCTAGGGGCTGATTTTCAACTTTATAACTATTATAAATTTTATTTTATTTTTTGTTTTTAATTTTTATATTTACTCTTAAGTATAATTAATTTTTAAAGTTTTATCACTTTAATTATATTACTTTGTAATTATTACTTTTGTTTTCATTTGTACTGTAAGAACCCCAAAATCTATCAAAGACCTTTGTAATCCTACTTGGTTAATTTTCAGTTTGCTCATTCTCACTTAATCTTATAACATTTTATCATCACGATTATAAAACCAATCAACAGAATATGAATGGAAAAGCCATTTAGGATAACATTCACATCTAGGAAAATAAATTGACTAATGAATATGCATCAACAAATATATAGAAAGATACTTATGCTGATAAGCATATTTAGCAGAAGAGGCAGGTAGACAATAACCAAGACGAAGGAGGATGATCAATGTGGACATAACTTTAATTATTTTATCTTACTCTTTTATAGGAACAATGTATTTTTGTATTATTGTATGTTCAAATTAATTTAAACAGGAAAGAAAAAGCTTGTGCTAGCAATTTCCAACATTTAAAAAGTTATACAAGCAGATGTGAAATTAATGGAAACGTTAAGAATAATCCCATCTCTCTCTCTTTTATGTTCATCTGAATTTATGGCTCAGATATCTTCCAGATATAAATTGTCAGTACAGATATGAAATGATGTAATAAAAAGTTTCCATAAATAATCCAAAAAATGTTTTGTATGTTGCTTAAATCCTGCCAATAAACTTCCCTCTCCATTGAGTGGTTTATTGTAAACAAGAGGGGGAAAAGTTATTATAGGTAATAGATTGGTCACATCCTTTGGTTCCATCCTCTTCTTATCTACCATTTCTCTTCAGGTGCTCCAAACTGTGATTGAATCTGTAAATTTTATTAGGCAAAATATATTCCAGTAACAAACTCTTAGGAATTTTGACCAAAGTAACAGCTCTCAGCTGCCTAAAAGCTACCAGCAGAAGGAAAGTAATACATTAAATGTCAGCTAAGAACGAATGAAAAGTAGAATTTGGAGTCTGTGGATATATACAGATTTGAAATTTGTCCAAATCTAGGTGGCCTGGCTTGAGCAGCTATTACTACATAATTCTAAAACAGGGAAGTTGCTATTCATATTCTAGTTTAGATAGAAAAGTCAAGAGTTTAATCAAGTAATATGCAGATAATCAAGAATAAGAACTTGAGGTTTTCAAACAAGCCAGCAGAAAGATAGACAAAAATGAGTAACCAAAACCTTAAACTAAGTAACCTGGTCAACTCAGACTTCTTGAATCCCTTGACTCCTTATGTATTCATTCAGTCATCAAATTGATCGTATTTATTGAGCTTCTACTTTTTGTTGTTTTTTATGTTGGGTCAGAAGATACAAAAATAAATAACAATATCATCATGTGACTTTCATATTTTTGATTATTTAAAACAAATTCTCTCACTTTAATCAGAACTTCCTGATGAAAAATAGTTTGATATAAGACTGGTAAATATTGAAAGTTATTTTAGAATCATCCGTTCCCAGCTTTAGCTCTACTCTTACCCCAAAGGTCTCCCTTTCCCTCCTCCACTGTTTATTGTCGAACTCAATCAATGTATCATGGCAGTGTGTAAAGAAGCATACGTTCTCCTAGGACAGTTAGACTCAACCCATAATATGGTAAATACATTTATGGGAAGGGAATCAACATTAAAATCAAACAAAAGGGTAGAAATACATGTGCATGATAGTTTTGTAAGTTCACGCTTCTGTAATAAAAATATATTTAAAAAATAATATTAGGGTGGGTTGGGGGAAATACATAAATTATAAGATATGGACTATAGTTAGTACTAATATTTTGATGCTATTCTTTCATAATTTGAAAAAATGTCTCACAACAATGTAAGGTGTTGGTGGTGGGATGAAATATGGGACCCATGCATGTTATGAATGTTTGTTTTGTAAGTTCATGACTTTTATTATACAATTATTGCTTGAGTATGTCCATGAATGAATGATACACTTCAATAAAATGTTTTAAAAAGGAATAGACTAGAGTAACAGAAATAGAAAATAGAGTGAATTTCTAGTAATAAAGTTAAATACA
Organism: Dasypus novemcinctus; assembly: GCF_030445035.2. NCBI lineage: Eukaryota > Metazoa > Chordata > Mammalia > Cingulata > Dasypodidae > Dasypus > Dasypus novemcinctus. The sequence continues at coordinate 94,887,352 of NC_080674.1, forward strand.
TACACATACATGCACATACACACGTATGAGAGAAAGAGAGAGAAACAAAGAGAAAGAGAAAGAAGGAAGCCAAAAGTTTGAATGAATTTTTGGTAGGGATATTTATATTTTAAATTTTAATTCTAATTGCTCCAAGAAAGTCATTACCTACTGCTATAGGTACTGTAATACTACTATCATTAGTATAATATTGAGGACAGGATGATTAGTTTGTTTCTTAACAAACACAAAGAAGGCAAGTGCCTAGTTTTGCCTGTGCATAAGATCATGGTCTCATGGCCTTCATTGAGAATATCTCAATAATTTCTATGACGTTTTCTTTATCTTGGGTAGATTAAAAATGGGATTTAAAAAAAAATATTTCAAGTGAGGAAGAATCTTTAGGATGTCTGATAAAGTAGTCAAATCTTTGGAATGTCTGATAAAGTAGCCTGGTTATTCTTTATTACTGGGGTCTTAAATTTAGCTTTGCTTAAGTCATGACATACTAAACACTATTGCAGAAAAGACCATGAGCTATTTCATGGGAGAGTAGGATGATGCTGTCTTCAAAGTATGAGTGATACCTTATATATTTCAGAGGTTCCGTCACTGAAAAAATCTGAAAATCTAACTTGAAGTAAAATGTAACATATTGGCTTACCTTATTAAGCAGACCAAAGTAGAGCTAGCTTCAGGACCCTATCAGGTCCAGGGCTAACAGTATCAATAGTGCTCAGCTGCGATATTCATCATCTGGGGTGGTTTGGATGAAGGTACCCCAGATGAGCATGTTCTCAAACTTAATCTGCTCATGTGGGTGTGATCTCTTATAAATAGGAGTTTCTGGTGAGGTTACTTCAGTTAAGGTGGGGCCCAACTGAATCTGGATGAATCTTAATATTATTACAGAAGGCTTTATAGGGAAGGTTACAGAGGGGGGGAGGGGAAAGCTTGAGGAAGCAGCCAGAAGCTTGAAGTCAACAGAACCCAGAAGAGAAAGGAGAATGCAGAAGACACTGTGTGGATTGCCATGTGACAGAAAGGCCAAGGCCCAAGGATAGCCAGCAGACAGCAATCTTCTGGGAGAAAGCATTGCCTTGATGACCCCTTGATTTTGGACTTCTCCTAATCTCAAAAACATAAGCCAATAAATTCCAGTTGTTTAAGCCAACCCATTGCATAGTATTTGCTTTGGAAACCAGAAAACTAGAAACTCCATCTTTTGCCTTTGTTTTCTTCTATATTGGTTTCACTTCCGGATAGGACTTCCTATTACATGATAAATTGACTACGCACAGCTACAGACTGATATATTTCAGTTTAACGACTCTCACAAAGGGTCCCTCAATCCCAGTAGTTGCAGCAAAATCCAGTGGCCTTGATTGACTCTGTTTGGCTCTATTTGGGTTACATTTATAAACCTGAACTAATCACCATTTTTGAGAGTATGCAATAACCACATATGGCAGTCCCAGACATGGAACAATATGATGGAGAAGACAGGATCTTCAAAAGAAAACTGAGACTTATACTTTCCAGAAGATAGAGTACTTTTTTTTTTCTATTCTGTTAAGTACAACTAAAAAGTTGTGATACATAAAATAAACATAAGAAGATTCTGAAAGATGGAAAGGGAAAATGCAGACTGGTTAGTGATTTTAGGATCCAAGAAAAAGTGACAATGGTGATTTTCTGGGTTTTCTTATGTTTTCTTTTGCACTAGTTATCCTTTATTTTTCTCTTTTTTTCATAGTACAGATTATTGAATAAGTGTGTTATATACACTTTCTTTCCTTCTATATCTCATTTACTCACTGCAATCAGGAATCTTTTCTTATTATGGCATTGAAATCGGTCTTCAAAGATGACCAATAATTTTTTTAAAATTTATTGAAGTATATCACTCACACATAAACTTACATAAACAATAAGTGTAAAATAATAGTTGTGTACTTACAAAACAAATATATATAACTTATACAGGACTCACCCTACCACATAACTATACGTAACCCTACACATAACTCGCCTTACCACCAATAACTGGCATTGTTGTTAAACCTTTTAAACTAATGATTAAAGAGCATTGTCAAAATACTACTACTAAACAAAGTATTTTTTCCCAACCAATCCTATTATTATCTTTATATCATTTATCTATGAATGTACATAAACAATTAAGTGTATAGTAAAAATTGTGAACTTGCAAAGCAAACATGCATAACATCATACAGGGGTTCCATACATCAACCCTCCACCAACACCTTGTATTGTCATGAGACATTTGTTACAAATTATGAAAGAATATTGTCAAAATCTTACTACCAAGCATACTCCTTATCTTACATTTGGTGTGCATGATTGTTTTATAAGTTTACAACTTCTGTCACAAAAAATATATTTAAAAAATAATAGGGAACCTTGGGGGATGACCAATGATTTTTAACAAACTTTAAATAAATTCCCATTTTTTTTCACTAATTAAAGCATTTTAAATTATTGATGTCTGGCCACACATGGGTCCATTGAGCAGCCAGTCCTTCACTTTTGTGATACCACTGGCAACATATATAAGCAGGTTCTTATTATTCTGAATTGATTAACATGGTTCCTAATGCTTGTCCTACATTGTCTGGGTTTTCTTTTAATCTCATATATCCAAGATTGAATACTGTAGAAATGGCAACCCCAAAACAGCAAGCACAGATAACAGAAGTTCTGAGAAACACCAGCACTCTCTAGACAAAAGACCAGAAAAGGTGAAGCTAGTAGGATGGAAAATTTTTAGACAATACCTGCTCTAGGCCAAAGTGCACAGGAAAAAATATGAGATCCTAAACCCTCATGGCCAAAAAAAGGGGAGTGGAGGGAAACAGATTTGGCTCAATGGATAGAGCGTTTGCCTACACATGGGAGGTCCAGGGTTCAAATTCAGGGCCCCCTGACTCATGTGATGAGCTGGCCCACATGCAGTTCTGATGTGCACAAGGAGTGCCATGTCACGCAGGGGTGTCCCCTGTGTAGGGGAGCCCCATACATAAGGAATGCACCCTGCAAGGAGAGCTGCCCAGCATGGAAAAAGTGCAGCCTGCCCAGGAGTGGTGCCGCTCATATGGAGAGCTGACGCAGGAAGATGATGCAACAAAAAAGAGACACAGATTCCCGGTGCCACTGACAATATAAGAGGACACAGAAGAACACACAGTGAATGGACACAGAGAGCAGACAATTGGGTGGGGGAGGGGAGAGAAATAAATAAAAAAATACAATAAAATCTTTAAAAAAAGTGGAGTGTGTGTATAGATCAACAATTTTTAAGGCTTTAAAAAAACTGTGATGACTACATAGAGAGCCTGGATGTCCACATCCACCCAGTAATAATGAGCACCATTCCTCTTAACCAGTGTGGTATCAAAGGAAGCCCAGTAGAGAATCAGGACTTTAACCATGGCTTAACGATAAGCTCATTATCAGTGGAGACCACATGGGGAAACTAGGCTTCTACCCCTACCTAGCACAGTAATAGTGAGGCAACCTGTCTCCCATTCCAGCCAACATTGTTTCAGCAGAGACTTGAACTCCCAAATTCACCCAGCAGAAACACTCTCATTCCCTGAATGTCAAGAGAGCCCTAGTGGAGAACTGATTTGCTCACCAGCTTGGCAGTAATGAGGTGCTACCTACCTTCATCCACTAGAGCAGTGTCAGAAGAGCCCTTTGTAAACATAAGATTTAAATAAGATCCATCATTTTATAGCATAATCCCCACAGTATCCAAGTTTAAATTTAAAAAAATAACTTACCATCCCATGAACCAGGAAGACTCCAAACTCTGAAAAAACAATTAACAGATATCAACAACAAGATGGCATAAATGTTAGAATTATTTGACAAAGATTTTAGGCAGTCAGCATAAAATTGCCTTAGTGAGCAATTACAAACATGACTGGAGCAAATTAATAAATAACAGTCTCAGCAAAGAAATAGATCTTCTAAACTAAGAATTATAAAATATAAAAACAAACCAAAAATACATTTTAAAACTAAAAAAAACAATAACCAAAATAATAACATTAAACAACTTAATCATGGTCTCAATGGAATAAGGCACAAGACAGAGGAAAGAATCAGTGAATGTGAAGATAGAGCTATAGAAGTAACCCATTTCAAAGATGGATTAAAATGGAATGAAAATAAAATTAAGAGAGATTTAGGGACATGTGGAGTGTAAGAAAAATATCTAACATTCCTGTCATCAGAGATCCAGAAGAAGAGGAGAAAAAAGATAGGACTGAAAAAAAATTGAAAAAATGCTACAATTTTCCCAAATTTGGTAATAAATACACAGATTCAAGAAGTTGTTCAAACCCCAAACAGGATAAAAACCTCAACAACTCACATCAAGATACATACAGTCAAACATCAGGAAACTAAAGACAATGGGAAAAAAAATCTTGAAAACAAGTGAGAGAAATAATGCCTTAACTTTAAGGGATACACAGTTCAAATCACAGCAGATTTCTTGTTTGAAATCCTGTAAGTCAAAAAGAAGGAGCCCACCATTTTTCAACTATTAGAAAAAAGAACTGTCAATCCAGAACTCTCTATCCAACAAATAATCCTTCTTTTATGAAGATAATATCAAGACTTTTGCAAATAAAGTAAAACTAAGAGAGTTTGTTGCATGCAGACATACCTTAAAAGAATAGCTAAAGGAAGTTAAAAGAAGTTCTTTACCATTTAGGAAGGAATACGTACAAAAATATGGGTCAATACAATAGACTTTCTCCTGTCTCTTGAATCTTTTCTTTTATGCTTGACAATTGGAACAAAAATTATTACACAATAAAATATAGTTCTTGATGTATGTAGAGGAAATATTTAAGGCATTTATATAATAAATGGATGTAAAGTGAAAGAATAAAGGGATATAAGAGCAATAAGATTTATGTGCTTCACGCTGGTAAAATGTTAATGCCAGTCAACTACAATAAGCTATATAAATATATATAAGGTAATATTAGCAATGACTGGAAAAGATTGTAGAAAAAGACACTCAAAAACAAGAATTCTAAGATATATTCATGTAATCCACGGGAAAGCATAAAACAGAAAAACAGAAAGAGAAATAGAAAGAACAAAGAGAAAACAAAAAGTAAATATAATGGCACACTGAAGCCTGAACATACCAATGATTACATTTGATATAAATATTCTAAATACCCCAACTAAGACGCAGAAACATGACCCAACCGTATGTTATCTACACAAAACTCACTCCACATATAATGAGAGATGTGGGTTGAAACTAAAAGGACAGAAATCATATACCATCTAAATATTAATTGAAAGAAAGCAGAAATGGTTATCCTTACAGATTTTATAGGCAACAAATTGATAAGAAAATACCATGAAGAACTTTATACAAATAAATCATACAACTTAGATGAAATAGATCAAGTCCTTGAAAAGTATAGGCTACCACAACTCACTCAATATGAAATAATTTGAATAGCCCTGTAACTACTAAGAAAATTTAATCATAATTATAAACCTCACAAAAAAGAAATCTGAAGGCCCATATGATTTCATTGGAGAATTTTATCAAACATTTACAAAGATATTAATACCAATTCTATTCAATCTCTTCCAGAAACTAGAAGGGGAGGACCCCACCTTAACATTCAATAAAGTCAACATTACCCTTGCACCAAAATCAGACAGAGACATTATCTCTCATGGAGTTGAAGAAGAAAACTACATACCAATATCCCTTACTGATATAGATGTGAAAAATTCTTAACATATTAGTAAATCGAATTTAACAATATATAAAAATGTATAAAAATAATTATATATGATAACCAATTTGAGTGCATTATAAGGATTAAAAATCTGGTTCAATATTTAGAAATTAATCAATGTAATTCACAGTATCAATAGGCTAGAGAAGAAAAAGCACATGATGATATCACCTGATGAATTGATGCAGAAAAAACATTTACAAAACTCAGCATCCATTAATTGAAAAATCTTGATTGGAGGAAAACTTCCTCAACATGATAAAGAATATCTATTATAAAAAAAAATATATAGCAAACATCACTATGATGAAATAATGAATGATTTTCCCTTAGGATCAAGATGAATGCCTACTGTAACTACTGCTATTCAACATAGTACTAGAAATTCTAGCAAGTACGATAAGCCAAGAAAAGGAAATAAAATAAAAGCATTGTTTTAGTTTCTTTACTGCCCACGCAAATACCATGAAAAGGGTCAGCTTAAAGAATGAGAATTTATTAGCTCATAGTTTTGAGACTAGGAGACACAAAATCAAGGCACCATCAAGGCAATGCTTTCTTTTTCAAGACTGGCATTCTGGGCTGGCTGCCGTTATGATTGGTCCTGGGCTCCTCTGCCACATAGCAATGCACACGGAGGCCTCTCCTGGCCTCTCCTTCTCTAATGGGTTCTGCTGACCTTCAGTTTCTTGCTTCTCATGAATTTCTTTCTCTCTCCATTTTCTGAATTTCATTTTGCTCATAAATGGCTTTAGTAATTGGATTTTTAATCCAGTGAGGTGAGCCACACTTTACCTGAAGTAACCTCATCAAAAGTTCCAACTAAAATGGGTTCACACTTACAAAATGGGTTAAGTTTAAGAATGTGTTTTTCTGGGGTACCTACCTCTAAACCATCACAGGCACACAGAACAGAAAGGAGGAAATAAAAATGTCCTTATTCTCATATGGTCTCCTCAGAAAATACTGATGACTCTACAAACAATCAAACACATCTAGAAGTAATAAGAGAGTTCAGCAAGGTCACAGGATGGTAAACGTTTTAAAATTGATTGTGGTGATGAATGCACAACTCTGCGATTATACTGAGAACTTTGATTATGTGCTCCATGTGGTGTGTGAATAAAACTGTTTACAAAATCAATTGTATCTCTACATAGCAGCAATGAATATCTGAAAACTGAAATTAAAAATTCAATGTACTTAAAATTAACCAAAAACTTAAGTGTAAACCTAATAAAACTTTTTAGGATTGTATGTAAACAACACTGATAAAAGAAATAAAAGATCTAAATAAAGGAGAGACATAAATGTTCATAGAATAGAAGACAAATAATAAAGATGTCCATTCTCTCCAAATTGATATAAAGGTTTAATAAAACTCTGTCAAAATTAAGCTAAACTTTTGTATATTTACTAAATTATCATTAAATTTATTTTGAAAATTGAAGATAGGAGAATAGCCAAAAACAAAAAACAGAAACAGAGAAAAGAAAAAATAAAGTGGCAGGAATCACTTCTGTACTTTCAAGAATATTATGTAGCTACAGCTGTCAAAACAGTTTTATTGGCAGAGAAAATACACATAGATCAATGGAACAAAATAGAGAACTTGAAATAGTTCTACACAGTATGTTCAAATGATTTTGACACAGGTGCAAAGGCAATTAGATAGAGAAAAGATACTCCTTTCCACAAATGGTCCTGGAACAATTGGGTAGCCTTAGACAAAAAATAATAAAAAAAATAAAAATGAACCTGGACCTAAACCTCACTTCTATAGCATAAGGGAGAGCTTTATGGTTATGGAACAGTCCTGTCTCTTGATTGCTACAGTGGCTACACAAACCTACAGTTGTGATGTAATGATAGAACTAAACGCAACAGTGTACCAAAGTAAAACTCCTGGTTTTGTTTTTGCACTATAATTATGAAAGGTGTAACCATTGGAGGAAACTGGGTGAAGGGTACACAGTACCACTTTGCACTAGTTTTGTAACTTCCTGTGAATTTAAAATTATTTCTGATAAAAGGGTCGAAAAATGAAAAGAAAATGAAAGTCTGGTGATGGTGTTGCTGTATGAAGGAAAAAGAGTAGATGAGAAGATAAACATATCTACTATAGGGCAAAGCCAAATTATTTATTTAGTTCTTGATTTCTCTCTACCTTCAAAATGTCAAAGGAAATATTTTGGCTTGATTAAAAAAAACACAAAATAAATTGAATTACCTTTTTTTTTTCTCTCAGAGAAGAAAAGTAAACAATCATCTTAGGTATTGGTCTTATTATTATTATAGTTATTGTATGTCCTACTTAGATAATAAACTTCCATTTATACTGTTAAATTTGAAAGGGGCAGGGGATGCTGCTCAGAAATTTCTAAATACCTTCTGTCTATATGATTGAGACCTTTGCCTTTCCTAATTGCAGTTTAACATGCCTGCTATTGCTGTTGAATAACTTTTCCATCTAAGTGCAGTTGGCTTAGCGGTGTAATCACTAAATTGTAATTTCATTCAGCCTTTGTGAAATAATCTAATCTGTAACCATTTAGAGAAGAAAATATTATGCATGCGTTTGTTTTTAAGATTTATTTATATGTTTACTTCTCACCCTTCCTCCTTGTTGTCTGCTCTCTGTGTCCATCATTGTGTGTGCTGTGTCTGCTTATCTTCTTTTTAGATCCCAGGACCTTATGGAACGGAAGAGAGGTGCTCAATCTCTTGTGCCACCTCAGCTCCCTGGTCTGCAGCATCTCTTATTATCTCTCTTTTGTGTCTCTTTTTGTTGCATCATCTGGCTGCACCAGCACTCTGCTTAGGCCAGCTCACCACACAGGCCAGCACTCTGCTCGGACCAGCTGGCCTTCACGACAATGCCCTGGGAAACAAACCCTGGAGCTCCCATATGATAGAAGGGAGCCCAATCACTTGAGCTACATCTGCTTCCCCATGTGCTTTATGAGTGAGAAAAAAATTACCAAATTTTGGTAAATTGGACATTCCAAGTAGCAACTATTTTTGCCAGGATTCAAAAGAACTTGGAAAAGGACAAGAAAGCCAAATTTTATTCCCATTTTCATAATTCATTGATAGAAAATTTTTTAAATGTGGAAATTCACATTTATGTGTAATAGTCAATATTTTCATTATCTAAACTTTGCTTAAATATAGAATTTTCCTTGATTGATCAATTCTCCTAAACTGGTGCTCTTATCAGTTCATAATGAAATTATTTTTAAGATAATTCATACACCTTACTAGTCCCTTATGTATTTAAATGATGAAAAATAGATAAAGGAACACAAAAATATTCAAGATTAATGATTTGGTAAAATTTCAGATGTTTTCAAAAAATGTTTATGCCAATGTGTTCAATTACCACACTACACAAACTTAAACACATATTTTTAGTTGCTGTTTTTGTCATTCACATATATCGCTACTGAATATTAGTGCCTAATGTTTTCTGGGTTCATTATCAAATTATGTCACATTCTCTTTTCAGTGGGCTGTTTTACCTCATTGTGGCTTTGGCAGTAAGGCACCAAAAATGGGTATCAAGTTTTGTTGATTAGTTATAAAAACTTACAATAACCAGCTGGCTCCTGTAAACTGCAAATAATCTATATTTACCATCAACTCTGTAAACAGTATGTTGGGTTTCATTTCAGGTTAACTAGCAAAAATCATTATCCAAAAAGTGTACAATCTTACTCTTCCAAGCCAAATTTAAAAGAGGCACTGGAAAGCAAGGCAACAATGTGCCCTTTCTCAATAGATTAGTTTTGGAATCCCAGGCACTTGAAGCAAAAATGTAAATCTCTGATCTGAATGAGAAGAAACCATTTTATCTTAATGAATGGGCATGAAATGATCCTTTCCTTAAAGATTTACAGGCATTTATATAATATCTGCTAAAATATAAGATCCAAAAAGATAAACACCTTGTTAAAGTATAATTTTCTAAAAGATAAAATCATGACTCTCATCAAATATAAAATGAACCTGTCAAAATTTTTATTTAACTCACTAAATAATGTGGGACCAGAAGCATGATACAAGAGTAAGAATTTAACTTAGTGAAATTTATATTCTCTACTGGACATTGTTCTTTGGCATTGTTATGAACTGAAATAACTTGGATTATCGTTTTTCTACAATTTAAGTTCTATACTCTCTAGGACAAAGATATAATAAAAAATGCACTCTTCTATAGAATGAGATAATCCCCAGAAGTTTCATTAGATAATATAAGCATTCCTTTGAAGAAATAAACAATAATATCATTTGTCCTTTTTTAATTCTGACAATTTTTCCAGTCAACCTTATCCATTTTTTTCCACTGCTTATATTTCCAGGGCACAGAATTGTGCTTACTTTTTATGAGTGGTTAATCAATGTTTATTGTATGAGTAGGTGAAGGAATTCAAAGAACATTGGATGAAACCTTTCCCAAATAAATAAGGAACTCAAAGAAACAAGTAAGCAAAATATCTATTTTTAGAATAAGACTGCACGAATCATTTTAATAACCAAATAGAACTACTTCACATATGGGAATTGTAAAGACGTTTATAATATACATATATGCTAAGCCTTTATTCTATCATATATATATGCATCTATATGTATATGTATATACCCTTTCATACACACATATTTATTTGTTTGGCTCATTTAGCAGTCGCTTTATTGTCTAGACACTGTAGCTGAAGAAATCCCTTCAAAGTCATGGTATGTATTACACTAACACAGGGGTTCTAAACTTTCTTGTTCCATGGACCCCTTTGCCAGTCAGGTGAAAACTACAGACCCCGTCTCAGAATGTAGTGGCAGATAGTTTTATGACACTCCACTGGCATGTATTTTAATTAAAATTTAGGATTATTCAAAATTACATTTTACAACTTTCCCATAATTTCAATGCCTGATAACCTAACAAGGTTCAACATCTGTTGAAACAATTATTTTTGGCAAACATTTAGAAGTTTGTGTTCTCCCACAGCATCATAGAACCATCTCCATCAACCTTACCAACCTTTCTGCAGGCATTTATCCACTGCACTCAGAGCACATTTCATCAAAATAAAAATCATATTAAGTCAATATTTTGCTACACATTATTTAATAAATATATCATACCTGCACAACATGTCTCCACAGAATATTTTTAAATGTATAAATAAAATACAAAGGAAGTCAGTTACATATACTGAACTACAGTTACTAATTAAAAAACATATAACATATATGTGCTTCTTTCTTAGCATATTAAATAATAATTTAATTCATCAAAAACAGTAAAATTAAAGTTAAATTTTATTTTTTAAAGACATGTCAATGTGAAGACTGTTGTTTATCTTGAGTAAGAATCTTAAACTGTGATGTGGTATTTGACAAGGCAACATGCATATCATGTTGGACATCTAATAGAGTTTGAGTTTTTGTTTTAATCGTTACAAATGTTGAAAATCTCTATTCAAAAAGATACCTTATTGCAAATAGAATCAAAGCATCCATAGCTCCCTTTACAAGATGAGCATAGGCTTCTGGCAGGGAACACCAAAATTCTCCAAGACTTTTTGTGTTAAACTCCAACTGTAGCAAGATTTTTGGCCTAAGATCAATGAGTTCATCTTTAGTTAAGTCAACATCTTCAATACAGTTTATATCAGAAAGAAAAGGATTGTGGATCGATGGTTGAATTTTCATGTCACCAAGATAGAAATAACTTTTAAAAGAGTTCTATAATGTTTTAAAGTGTTTGCAGATATCTCTTTAAAAAAAAAAAAAGTCAGAGAATTTTGTACTTCAACTCCATCTTTTCCAACACTGGAAAGTTTGCAAGAATGCAGACTTCTAGTCTCTTCTTCCATATTGGAATTTAGCCAAGAAAGCGTGTAATATTTCAGTTGCATCAATAACGTTGACTCCACGACCTTGAATGTGAAGATTTATCTCATTTATATGGTAAAAAAACCTTCCAGGTAAGCCAATCCATAGATAAAATCCTTTCTTTCAAGATGTTCTAAGAGTGGGTTTTCTTCTCCTTTCAGAAAAAGGGAAACTTCAGTCCTTAGGTTGAGGAAGGATTTTAAGACTTACCCTCTTGAAAGCCAGTGCACCTCTGTGTGGTAGAGAAGGACTTCATATTCTGCTCCCATTTCTTGACAAAATCTTTTAAAAATACTACGATTCAAAGAACTTTTAAAAATAAAGTTGATAACTTCTATGGCTATTGATAAAACTTCTTTCAGGGTTGTTGGAAGAGTCTTTGTTGCCAGTGCGTGTCTGTGTAAAAAGCAATGAGAGACGACCACTTGAGGGCTTCTTTTTTTACCAACATAGCAAATCCAGATGTCTTACCAAGCATTGTAAGAGCTCCATCAGTACAAAGTGAATGAAAATTTTCTTTCCTAAGTTTTGTTTGTGAAAACTTTTTGCCATTTCAAAAATGTTGACAGCCTTTGCAGTTTCCAAAAGAGACTCAAAAAATAAGATTTTTTCTTTGATGGCATCAGCATGCACATAGTGAACAAAAACAAGGAACTAGCTGCATTGAGAGATATATGTAGTTTCATCCAATTGCATACTGAAGGGGAATGACGAGGCTACCAATTCCTGGATGACCTGGTTTAAAATATTAAAAGACATATCAACTATTCTAGAATGTATTACATCATTTGATAAGGCAACCACTTCCAGTTTCTTCCTCTGTTCCAGTCCACACACAAATTCAGCCATTTCCAGTGTACATGGCTTCTCTAAAGTCTATTCAATAGTGTGGAGCTTCTTTGACTTGGCAATGTGGTACACAATTTCATAGGATGCTTCAAGCAGAGGCTTTTGTGAAATGGTAAACACAAGTTTTGGAAGCATCCCTGACTTTTTAAATTGAGCTTTTTTCACACAGAAATATACTTGCATCTTTAGATGCATTCACAGCATGCACAGACATGAGATAGTCTTTTAGTTTTTCTGGCTTCATACCTCCGTTCACAAGAATTTTTCTGCATGAAAAACCCTGCATTTTTGAGTTCCATCATCTTCATTAATACAAGTAAAACCAAATAATACATAACTTTCATTATATTTCCTTTTCTTCTTAAATCGAGTCTGTAAAATAAAATAAATAATTTAATTTAGTTTTTAACACTCGGTATTTTGTAAGTTTTTAAAGTAATTTGTTTGATAATATGTATATAAGTAAGCAATTTTTAGCTCTCAGATATGTAGATTACAGCATGAGATCAGGATTCATGTCCTTTCTGGAACTTGGTGTCTTTCCTGGAATTGCCTGTAAAGTTGCATGGATTTCAGAACCTTCCTAAAAACCTAGCAGCAAAAGAAAAATGTGTAATGCGTGTGGACATTTGCAGACATCACTAAGATCACAGGTGGGTATAGCAATCTCAGCAACTGAAAGATGTAAATGTTGATTGCACGGATTGACAAACTCACTGTGGGAGTGCCAGATTTACACTCGTAGCCAGCATGTCTATTAGTGCTTAAAGTAACCTACTTATTAAAAGTTATAAATTCTCACATAAACTGACCAGTTTTTGTAAAATTTTAACTATCAATGAAAACAACTTACCTACTTTCACTTATTTGTTAGCAAACAATTATAGACAGGGAAGTACTTGAATGTAATACTATCACTGGGTAACCAAAGTGAGAATGCTTGAATTCACCTTTTGGTATCTGTCTAACCTGTCATTTTTATGTCTGGGCTATTAATTATAATGTCATAACTGGATTCTTTGATATCATTGGTTAACATCATGGTTAGCAAATTTCAAAACAACTTCTTCTGTCATAATCGGTAATAATTGCTTAGCACGTGATAATGTGTTATGTATTTAAGGCATGCTTTATTTTGTGAGGTTAATTTTTTGCTTTACATTAAAAATTTTTTGTTATAGGTACATTGATTATAACTGTGTGGAGTGAAATTTTCGAGGTCTTATAACTTGTGCCCATCCTGTGATTTATCCTTGCCAAATGGTGCTCCTATACTTCAAAAGATCAAAGACACTAATCAGGAGATCTCTTTCTGTTTGTTACCTATTCTGTGTTGCCAGTAGGTGACTAACTATATTGCACAATAGTTTCTACACAGATGGACTGTGATCACTTGTTATCTAGCATTGGGCATGACTATGGTAATTTTGAAGTATGGATGAGCATAAGAGAGTTTTCAAGATATGCATCAACAGAATGTGATATGAAATGAATATCGTAATTTATCGCATACGTTCATAAGTGAAGGGAATGCTAGATTTCAGTTAGAGGTCAGAGAAAATAAAGATAATAAGTTGATTGTTTTAGTTCAAGCTCATGGATCTCCTGGTTAAGACACTGCAGTAACAGCTATATTCTTGGTTAGAAATCATCTGTCATTTGACCATCTGCCACTTCTCTTAACTTTCTCTGAGTTTCAAAACCAGTGAGCTCCATATGTAGTCATATACTTTCAACTGCACCTTTTTCTTTCATCAAGTTCAAGCAATTGTACAGTGAACTTGCACTGCTTGATTAGGGAGATCAAATGTCAGGGAGAGAAGACAAAGAGGAAAAGAGAAAGTATGGGAAAGGCATAGTAAGGAGAAATTAAGGCTTATTCTCAATCAGAAACTCTACATCGCCCTTGGATGCTGCTCTGGGGATAACTGAATATTTTAAGGACTAAATAATCTTTTTCTCACTCTAATTTCAGATGTAGTACTATTATTATGCATTTGGCAAATTCAGTTTGGTACAGATTCTATAAACTGCAATTTGGCCAAATAAGTGAATACCTACCAAACACATTTGATATCGTACAGCTCCTTAAAGAAATGTGTAAGTGTGCATGATTTGAATGAGAACATGCAAGTAGGGTTTTGAAATTCAATTTGAAAAATTCATCTTTTAGAACAAATTTTAAAATTAAGCAGGGAAAGGATTTCTGATAAACACTTTTCATATGATGGGTACACTATTTCAGAATATTTATTTACTGGTCCAAAAGCATTGTCAAAATATATCTATTGAAGAGTGGCTGGTCCTGTATCTTTTAGAGATAATCCCTGAAAGATCTCATATATTTAAACTAAGTTTTCTGAAAGAAATATGATAATCTTCTACAAAAATGTGTTATAATAATCATTATTCACTGGGTGTCTTAGTTCACTGTGGAGAGGTAGATTAAATACTATTATTGCAAATTGATTAAACAATTAAGAGCTGCTGAATGAAACTTGTAGATACAATTTTTCAAAAGTAAATCTTTGTTTAGTGCAGGTACATAAACTTTGACTACAGTATATTTTCATGTGGAGGATAGAGGTAGCAACTTTTCCTCATGACATCAAGATGGTACCATGTTTCTCTTACTTGTAAAATGTTAATAACAACTTTTATTAGGAAGACTTAATATTCACAATAAATTATTGAAGAACCTTCTGAGGAGACAAAGGAAGGAATATAAAAGATGACTTTTACACATTGATTTTTATAAAAGCATTTTCCAGTGGAATCAATAGATGCATAAAGAAATAGAAGACAATTGGATTCAGAGTATGAAAAGGGAGTTTATGAGGACTGCATTCTCAAACTGCAGTATGTCAATACTCCTTTGGGCATTTTAGCAAAGATTTAGCTGTTAAATAAAATTCCTTTAGAATTTTGACTTAATCAGTGTCTTATGTGAATAGATTTCATTCTAACTTATTTGAAGCATAACAATAATATGACCTTTCATTACTAAGTATAGAAAATTGGATTTGGGAAAAGAATTAAGCATACATATTTTATTCAGATTCTTCAGGGAACTTGTGTTATTACCACATATCTTTAAAAATAGTTTTCAAATTATGGATATGATTTAAGGGATGTTTTAAAACGATTGTACTGTATCTATATAATTAGTATGTAATTGGAATAAATTATTTGAATTCTATCATTTAAAATATTAACAATCTACCCCCCAGTTTGCAAAATTTTAAATGTGAAAAATATTTTAGTTTCCCCAGCAAACAACAACAACAACAACAACAACAGTGTTTTGGGTTATTCTGATAGATTTGTAGTAATTTGGAGAAATTTTCCTGGAACCTTGACAAAGTTGGGTTGATATATAGGTGTATAGGTGGATGAATACATGGATGGATGAATAGCTAGATAGATAGAAAGACAAAGAATACAGAGGTAGACAGATAGAAGCAAATAAGAACTAAGTTTTAAATAAAATGAAGAGGTGAATGTTATATGTTTGCTAACAACAAAAATGATTCAGGAGCAAATTTATCTACAATCAACTTGGTTGAGCAACAATCAAGTTTTGGAGTATAAAATTTGACATAAAAATTCTTAAACACTGAAATCTAAAAGTTGTAAGCTGTATTCATATGTGACCTTTTTCATTTACGTAGGTAAAATGTGATTTTGTCTGTGATTTGGTGTTATTTGCTAGTATATTACTAAATTTTCAAATATTTTGCCATTATATAATTATACTATTGTTTTTTTTTGTATTTTTGTATTAGTTTTTTCTTTATTTTATTTGAGAAGTTGTGAGTTAACGAAACAATCATGCATACCATACAAGATTCCCATACATCACCTTACTACCAACACCTTACATTGCTGTGACACACACATTTGTTACAAATTATGGAAGGCAATTGTTATACTATTAATGCTATTTATTGTTCACAGCTTATATTTGGTGTATTTTCCCACAAACCATCCTATTATTAACACTATGTATTTTATTGTGTATTTGTTATAGCTCATGAGAGAACCTTTTCATATTTGTACTGTTAACCATAATCAATCATTCATCACAGAATTCATTGTATTATACAGCCCCCTGACTATTACAATCCATCCAGTGTGTACACTGAGGGGCTCTCAGTTTCATCACAAAGTTGTGCTGTCATCAGCTCAGTCCATTTCAGAACATTTTCATTACTTCAAAAGGAAAAATTCCATACCCCCTTCTATACACCTCCATTATTGACCCTTAGCATTGATATAGTATATTCTTGCCATTGCTGTAAAAAATTACAATATTACTGTTAACTATATTATATATGTTATATTACTTGTCTTTTTCCCATGAATCTCCATTTCTTAACTCCTTGTAATAGAGGAACACACTTGTATTTGCACTATTAACCACAATCATCATTCATCACCAAAATAATTGTTACAGTCCCTAGATTATTCTAACTTTCTTTCTACTAACATTAGTCTCTCTAGAATACCCCTTTCAGCCACAATCACATTTATAAATCAGAAGTGTTGATTATATCCGGTATAATCAATTCTAACCATTTCCCCACATTTACAATCCCCCTTATTAAACATTCTACATATGTTCAGCATAGGCTCCCCTTCTCAACCAATATTCCATCTCCTAGTAACCTATATTCTAGAGTTTAGCTCCAATGGTTTACTCCTCATATTTTGTTCATATTAGTGAGACCATACAATATTTGTCCTTAGTGTCTTAGCTTATTTCACTCAACATAATGCCCTCAAGGTTCATCCATTTGTTGTATGCATCCCATGTTCATTTCTTCTTAAGGCCGAATAGTATTCCCTCATATGTATATACCCCATTTTGCTTAGCCATTCATTGGTTGACAGACACCTGGGCTGTTTCCATCTTTTAGTAATTGTTAATGCTGCTATGAACATGGGTGTGCAAATGTCTGTTCATGCCCTTGATTTCATTTCTGAATGCATTGTGAATAGCAGGACTAAGGAATCATTTGGCACTTCCATATTTAGCTTCCTAAGGAACCACCGAACTGTCTTCCACAGAGGCTGCACCATTTTATGATCCCACTAATAGAGAACATGTGTTCCAATTTCTCCAAATCCTCTCCATCACATGTAGTTTTCTACCTTTTTAATAATGACCATTCCATAAGTCATGAAATTATATCTCATTGTAGTTCTGATTTCATTTCCCTAATAGTTAGTGATAGTGAACATCTTTCATGGGCTTTTCATATTTCCTCCTTTGAAAATTTCTGTTAAGTTTTTTATCCATTTTTTAATTGGGTTGCTTGTCTTTTTATCATTGAATTGTATGATCTCAATATATAGCATGGAGATAAAACCCTTATTTGATATGTGGTTGCCAAAAATATCCTATCAATGTGTAGGCTGCATTTTCACCTTCTTAACAAAGTCATATGAAGCACAAAACTGTTTGATTTTGAGGAGGTACCATTTACCTACTTTTTTTTTTTCATTTGTTCCTTGTGCTTAGGGTATAAGGTTTAAGAAATCACCATCTATTATAAGATATTGAAGATGTTTCCCTACATTTTCTTCTACGTGTTTGATGATTCTAGCTTATATATACATAGCACCTTGATCTATTTTGAGTTTTTTTCTATATGCATTAAATGGGGTCCTATTTCTTTCCTTTAGCTATGAATATTCAGTTCTCCCAGCAGCATTTATTGAATAGAGTGTTCTGACCCAACTGGGTGGTTTTGATATCCATGTCAAAAATCACTTGACTATAGATGTGAAAGTCTATTTCTGATTTTTCAATTTGATTCCATTGGTACAGATGTCTATGTTTATGTCAGTATCATGCTGTTTTTAACCACTGCTGCTAAGTAACATGCTTTAGTTAAGAAGTGAGAGTACTCCAATTTCATTCTTCTTTGGGGTCCCTTATCCTTCCAAATAAATTTAATAATTGACTTCCATTTTTGTAAAATTCTATTTCTGTTGGAATTTTTTTTTGGGATTAAATTGAATCTGCAAATCAGTTTAGGTATTGCTCTCTTAACAATAGATCTCTTAACAATATTTAGTCTACCAATCCATGAAAACAGAATGGCCTTCCATTTATTTAGTCTTTGGTTTCTTTTTGCAAGGTTTTTAGTTTTCTGACTACAAGTGTGTTATGTTCTGGGTTAAGTTTATTCCTAAACATATGATTCTTTTAGTCCTATTGTAATGGAGTTATTTTTCTGACATCCTCCTTAGATTGTTCATTAGTAGTGTATAAAAACATTACTGATTTTTGCATAATAATCATGTATCCCACCACATTGCTGAATTTGTCTATTAATTCTAGTAGCTTTATTTTTGGGATTTTCTAGGTATAGGCTCATATCATCAGCAAATAGCAAAAGTTTTACTTCTTTTCCTATTTAGGAGCCTTTTATTTCCTTTTCATGCCTAATTGCTCTAGCTAGAAATTCTGGGACAATATTGGATAACAGTAGTGACAGTTGGTATCCTAATCTTGTTCCTGATCTAAGCAGGAAAGCTCTCAGCATTTCACCATTCAATATAATGCTAGCTGTCATTTTTTTAGTATCTGATCTTTGTTTGTTACTTTTTGTGTGGGATATATTTTTCCAATCTTTCCCCTTTAGGCTTATAGTGTTCTTATGTCTAAGGAGAGTGTCTTGTGGATAGCATATAGTTAGCTCAAATCATTTTCCTTATTCTGTCAGTCTGTCTTTTTTAAAAAAGATTTATTTATGTATGTATGTATGTATTTATTATTTCTCCCCCATTCCCCTGTTGTTTGCACTTGCTGTGTCTGTTCATCTTCCTTGTTTCTTTAGGAGACACTGGGAACCGAACCTGGGACCTCTCACATGGGAGGGAGGTTCCTAATCATTTGAGCCACCTCCATTCCATGCTTTGTTGTGTCTCTCATTATGTTTTCTTTCTTGTGTCTCCCTTGTTGCATCATCTTGCTTTGTCAGCTTGCAAAGTCTGCCTATCAGCCTGCTATCTTACTCATCTCTAGGAGGCACTGGGAAACTCTGCTCTCTGTTTTGTTGCATCTCATTATGTTTTTCTTCTTATGTCTCTTGTTGTATCATCTTATTGTGTCAGTTTTCTGTGTATGTCCATCATGCCAGGTTGCTGTCTTCTTTAGGAGGCACCAGGAATTGAATCAGGGACCTCCCATGTAGTAGGTAGGAGCTCAATTGCTTGAGCCACATTCGCTTCCCAATCACTGGGAAGTTTAACCCATTAATGTTCGATGTTATCACCGTAAAGGCATTACATACTTTGTCCAATTTATTCTTTGGCTTTCCATTGTGATATCTTACTATTGTTGTCTTTATACCCTTTTAGTTACCCTTGGTAATAATCTTCATTTACACATTCTTCTCCAAATTCCTCACCCTTGTCTTTTGGTTTCACGCTGCAGAATTCCCTTTAAAATCTCTTGTAAATCTGATATTTTGGTGTTTGTTTGTGAAGAATTTAAATTCATCCTCATTTCTGAAGGACAATTTCGCCAGATAAAGAATTCTTTACTGAGAGTTTTTTTCTCTCAGAACCTTAAATTTATCAAAGCACTGCCTTATCACTTCCATGGATTCTGATGTGAGATCAGCACTAAGTCTCACTGAGCTATTTGCATTCTTGGATGCCTAGTAGTTCATTGCTATAAGGACAAATATTTATTCTGGGTATAGATGTGCCTTTTCTGCCAGCACAGTACCACTAATCAGGGCTTATGATTAGCCTGATCCATAGGTATGGAATTCCACTGATCATAACAACTAAGTAGAGGACCCACTTAGCAACACTGGTTGTGGGGAAAAAAAAATGCTGTACCATCCAGAAGCAACTAGCCCTCTACAAAACTGAAATGGAATAATATATAAGTCAGGGAACCAAGCATTGGAAGTATAATTTACTGTTATTCTCAGCTGTGGAATATTGTGCTTTCAGGAATCTGTGGAGTTGGAGAACCTGGTCCCTATGGTGATGACCCTTACCAAGATACGCAGCAAAAATACTATTGTACTACAAACCATGACTGCCACCAGGGCATTTTATACTCCATTTACGGAACCAGCAAGTGTAAAGTCCACATTGCGCCATGTGCAATTAACACTGATTAGCAAGAAGAAGTGGGATTTCTTTTATCCTGTGGGGAAGAATAGAGTGACAAGCCATCCTAATTTCCTTGGAATTTTTCCTGTTTTAGTACTCAACTTTTGTGTCCAAGGAACCACTTCAGTTCTTCATAAGCAGGGTTGTCAGCTACTCTAGGGCACGAAGGAAAAGAAATGGAACACAGATGACCCACTTGGAAACTTTCTAGTTTTTCATTGCCCCTTATAGCTAAATAGACATATGCAGCATCTCCAAACTGAAATGGTCTGGTGGCCAAAAGGACAGCCCCCAAAGGAACCGGGTCATACCACCAAGTGAATTACCAAGACCTGGGGTGAGAGTGAAGAGTGATGTGAAGTTTGGATAAATGTGAAGAAGAGAGAGGATGTGCACAACTAGCAGATCTAAGAACAACTGCTGTGATATGGGCTGCATTTTGTCTCAATAACCTCCACCTTCTAAGTTTCCCTCAGGAAGAGAGACCCATGGAAACCATGGAGAACGTGCTCCCTGAAGCTGTGTAAAGCTGTGTAGAGCTCTTTAGAGCTGTATTAATTATTTATTTCTGCTGTAACCAATTCCAACTTAGCAGTATAAAACAACAAAGATTTATTATCTCACAGTTTTGTAGCTCAGAAATTTGGGTGAACTTGACAGATTTTTCTGTTCTGGATCTTACAAGACCAGAAACAACTGAGGAAGATTCCACTTCCAAGCTCATTCAGGTTGTTAGCAGAATTCAGTTTCTTGCAGTTGTAGGGCCAAGGTTTGCATTTCCTTGCTGGCTGTCAGCCAGGGGTTTCGTTTAACCCCTTAAGTTTGCTTGCATTACTTATCATATTGCTTCTTCCATCTTCAAATCACCAACTGTGAATCAATCCTTTTCTGGCTAGGAATCTCTCTGACTTTACCTTCAGCCACATCTCTTCTGCCTCCAGCCAAAGAGTGCTCTTTGCTTTGGAGTACTAAAATGATTAGGTTGGGCCAACCAGAATAGCCATGAGGATGAATCACTGATCAGTAACCTTAATTATATTTGCAAAGTCCATTTTGCGAAGTAATATAACATATTTCCAAATTCCAGGCATTAGGTTATGAACATATTTAAGAGGCCATTCTGTATATACAAGAACATTTCAAGGTATGAACTGTGACTGCCTTAAACTTGTGCCCCTCACATCTCCTGCTGTGGGAAGCATAATTAACGGACCATCCCTTCTAGATCCACTTCACATTTACCCTGAACCTGTGCTTCCTACAAGCTGCCTTTGACCTGCAAGATGTGGGAATAATTTCATTAGTAAGTCTGACTTGAGAATTTCCTATCGAATTAGACAAAACCTTAGAACTGTGCAGAAATCTAAAACTCTATCCTTTCCTTCTTCCCTTGTCCTCTGCTTCACTGGTGCGAATTGTGGACTGAAGTTTCTCCCTGTCTTCTTTGGATCCCTTCCCTTTATCCTTCATGGGTGTTTACCCAGTAAATCTCTTCCATGTCTAATCTCATCTTGGCACTTGCTTCTCAGAGAACTTGTACTAATATTTCCCTTTTGTATTTGCCTTAGAAATGCAGTTAAATTTATTAAATGATCACCGTCCGTCTATTTGCTTAAGTTTTCCCAGTCACCACTTGGTTTGATGAAGCTTTTATTTTAATAGATTCCTGAAGAAGACCTCATTACAAATTCCCTGAGCTCTTACATGTTTACAACTATTTATAACATTGATACCTGAAGGATATTTTGACTGGAAAGTCCTTGATTACAACTTTCTTTCCTTGAAGTTTTGTTTGTATTTTGCTCCAATGGTGTCCTGCTTAAAAGTGAGTTCAGCAATGTCCAATAAGTCTAATATTATTTTAATTCTCCAGTTCTTGTAAATTATTTGATCTTTTCCTTGCAAAGAGGTCATGAGGAATTTTTTAACCTTTATCTTTAAAGTATAATAGATTTACTAAAATAAGTCTTTGTGATAATTGTAAAGCAATATTACCTGTGAAAATGAACCCTTTCAATAGTAGAGTCACCCTTTCTTTCCAGAATATTTTTGTATTAAACTTTTAAATATTATTTCTGTTTTATTGCTTTATTTAACATTTTCAAAGACTCCAGTTGTATGTAAGACCGTTTTTTTTTTGTTTGTTTTTTGCCTGTTTTATGTTTCAATCATTTTCACTCTTTTACCTCATTCTTTATCTCATTTTCATCATCTTGGTTGATTTCCTGCTCATCTTCAGAGTTTCCATTGAATTAAGATTTCATTCAAGTGCATTCTTCTTTGGGCATCTTTTAACTTAGTCTTCTTATTTGACAATTCAATCAATTCGCCATTTACTTTTTATTTTTTCTTTATTTCTGTTCTTAGTTTCTGAATTTCTGAATCAAGGTGTTTTTATAGTGTGTTCTTTTTCTTTTTATTCCTATTACCCATATTCAGTTTGGAAAGTTGTGTTGTCATTTTTCTTTGTTTATGTTGTTGGATTTTGTTTTTGGTGGTGGTGTGGATGTGTTTCATCAGCTGAATCCTTTTTATCCTTTTTTCTGTTTTTGTTTTTTTTTTTTAGTTTGTAAAAAGTTTTATTTTCTACCTCTGCATTTCTTTAGAATGACCTACTATTGTAGAAGGGTTTAAAATATTTCCAGTTCAAAAGCATTCTCTCTTGGTTTTGAAGCAGTGGCTAGCTTCTTCTTTTCTTTTTATTTATTTATTTTCTAATTAGGAAAATGGTAGAAGTGCATGAACTGCAATTATTTTATTATATTTTGTATTGTAAGATCATAAGATTCACTCTCTTCCTTTATTAGCCTGTCTTCATTTAGATTCCAAAGACCACCTCTCCCTTCTTTTTAACCCTCTCTTCTCCCAAAATAAAACTACCTCTTTATGTTGCAAGCATTTTTAAATTCCTTCCCTGCTTCAGTTCTTTCATCTGACAGGATAGGTGGATTTTCTTTTTCCAGTGGTGATTTTAGATAAATTCTAGATCTGTGCCTGCCCATCTCCTTTTTTCTCCCATGGTATTTCTCATGTTCTACTTGATGGCTTGCAGTGAAGAGATAACTTACTGAATTTAGTATTTACTGTTTTTAGTCTATGTGTTTTTCTTTGAAGTAATTTGAAGTGTATTTTGGCTCTGTCTTCTGCTTATAATTATGGTACAGGCATTATTTGTAATTAGTTCTTCTTGTTATTTATTTATTTAAAATGTTGGGTGCAAAAGTTTGAGATTATTTTTCGTGAATACCCAAAAGGGAAAGGTTTTGTTTGTAAACTAATCTATACCTCTGGGTGTGATACTCTTTAATTGCATTAGATTCAGCTGAGGTGTACTTAATTAAATTACTTGTTAAGATTAGGGCTTTGAAGAGAGAGAGCTTTGTCATTTCTGATCCTGTCATTTTGGGGAGAGATGAGCCATTCCTATGCCAAGAGAGTGAGGAAGCCATGAAAGACAAACGCAATGCCAGCCAACAGCTGAGATGGGGTAGAAGCTGGGCCCACAGAGCC
Organism: Dasypus novemcinctus; assembly: GCF_030445035.2. NCBI lineage: Eukaryota > Metazoa > Chordata > Mammalia > Cingulata > Dasypodidae > Dasypus > Dasypus novemcinctus. Next base: position 94,911,537 of record NC_080674.1, read on the forward strand.
TCAAGAGGAACAGGAGGCCCAGGAAGGAGAGACCAGGCAGAGATCAATAATCATCTTGTTTCAACATACGGCAACTGACTTTGGTGAGAAAGCAATGTTTAATTGGACTCTTTAGGGACTTGTAGCAGTAAGTTTTTACCCCAAATACCTGACCTTTATAAAAGTCAACACATTTCTAGTACTTTGCATCAGCACCCCTTTGGCAGCCTAATGCAGAATTTGGTATCAGGAGTGGGGTGAAGTCTAACATAATTATCAAAACTGCTGGAGCAATTTTATAAATGGAGAAGGGGTATTTTTGGAAAAATTGTGAGCTGCCTGATGGAAAAAGCCAAGATTGCTTTGTACTGACCATTTATAGAAATATGGACCCTAATATTATTTCTGATAAGGCCTTAGAAGGAAATGATGAAATTATTAAAGGAAACTGGAGGAAAAGCAATCCATGTTTGTAAGTCGTAGAGAGCTTAGAAAGATTGACTCCTGCTGTTACATGGAAGGCATATTTGAAAATGATGAGCCTGGACATTTAACTGAAGAACTTTCCAAAGTAAACTTGGAAAATACAACCTGGATTCTCCTTGCAGTTTATAGGAAAATACAAGAGGAAAGAGATAGACCGAGAATTGAATTGTTGGGCACAAAGAAAGCAGAGACTGATTATTGAGATTCCAAGACTCTGGAAATCAAGCCCCCAGACAATAGTGCTCCAATTGAAGGGTTAACTAAACTTAGAATTTGTTAGTCAGGATTGAAAATGCAGTTATCCAGGAAAGACTTGTGGAAAGTCTTACTACCTGATGGCTTGGAGCCCTGCTTCCTGCATGCTAAACCAGCAAGATTTTGCAAGACCTGTATGAACAAAATCACTGTTATCCTAGACTAAAAGGGACATGGAGGGGAGAGAAGGGAGAGAAAATGATTTTAAGAGGAAAATCATGGAAGCTGAGATCTAGAATAAAGACATCTTTTTCACCCAAGAGAGGGACCCTGCCCATGTGTATGGAGAGGATGCATTTGTCCCAGTGACTGAAGAGGATGGATGTTCCAGCCCTCTGTTCAGGGAGAGTTTGGTTGTCCCAGACTATAGAGAGGGTGGTTGGGAAGATTTAGGTCACCACCACACTTCTTTGAAGGAGGTGGGCCTGTTCCCCATAGTTTGGGGAGACTTTAAGTTGCCACCCCCCCTGCTCTGAGGAGGTTGGGGCTGTTCCCCATAGATTAGGGAAGGTGAAGTCACCACCTCATTATTTTGAGGAAGTTGGGCCTGTATGCCAGATATTAGGGAGAATACTGCCACCACCTCATTTTACTACATTAAGATGGTATCCCAGAGATTAGGGAAGGTGTTGCCATCATACCAATATTCTTGGAAGGAGAGATCTAGAGCTCAGTCACCACCCAAATGCTTGATAAGGGTGGAACCAAAAAAAAAAAAAAATGTCTGTTAGGCAAACCTGTGTAAAAGGTGGACCCCCATGAGGCCCAAAGAAGAAGAAGAAACCATCACCTTAAGAATGACTCTCAGACTTTGAAATCTAATGGAGTATGTCTTGCAGGTTTTCAGAACTGTCGGGGACCTGTGATGCATGTTTCCTTCCTCAATTCTCCTGGTGGTAATGCAAATGTTTCCTTGTGTTGGACTCCTTAGGGCCTTGTAACTGTAAGATTTTACCCTAAATAAATGTCCTTTATAAAAGTCAACATATTTCTGGTACTTTGCATCAGCATCCCTTTGGCAGACTAATACTTTGAGCCACTCAGGTTTACCAGTAGTAAATATCATGATGAACATTTTTACTGGTAAAATAGTTAATGAAAAATTTTCCCTTTTACTCTTACCTCTACCAGCTGGATTGTCTTCTTCTCTTTTTATTAACTTCTATTTTTCTTTCTTTCCACAATTCCTCTTCAAATATTTTCCTCTTATTATTTTATCCCACAGTTTCCCTATATTTCTCACCTTCTTGCACAGAAGTTATTAAATGATTTACAACTTTGCTGCTTATATACCTTCCTACCCAGCATACTCTAGTACACAGTTTTCAAGTACTATGAATATTAATTGTGCTAAGATGTTAATTTCAGGTTAAGTCAAAATATCTAGTCTTTCAGTAAAATTCATCTGTCTGTGGAGGTCATAGAAAACTCTTTTCTTTTTCCTATCTGATGTCTAATTTTAATAAAAATTTGCAAAATGTAGTTGGAAATAAATTTCATTTGTTCAAATTCCTTATCATAGATGAGAAAATTGAGGCCCAAGTCTAAATGATTTTGCTAATAGACAAAAATTATATCACTACTCTTACCTTGCACAATTTATTCCTGGTATCATCCCCATTTACAGATGTGAAAACTTAAGTACACTGACTTAAGTAACTTATCCAAAGTTACAAAGCTGAACAGTGATGAGTCAGAGGTTTGTGCCCATGCAATCTCTCTCAGCTGTTGCTCTAAGCACTCTGCAATTCTGCTTATTGTCAGAATTTCATTCGAGTACTCTTTCTTTGGCACCCCAATATCTCTTTTCTTAAATCACATTAAGTCAGTAAAGGAGCAAAGGAAATAAAAGTAAAGCAACTTTTCTGAATGGGATGCTGTTTAAATTTTTGCTTATTTTCTTCTATCTGAAAGTAATAATTTCATTTATAAAACTTAGATCAGTTACAGATAGCCCAGGGACACATAAATAACAATTCCTGAAAGGAATCTTTATGCAGGGCCTTTATGTTGCCGGCAATGATTCACTGGGAAGGACTGACCTAACATTCTAGAAAGAAATCAATATACACTTTACTACTTTTCTTAAATATAAATATGAAATTTATATGAATTTAAATGAGTACAGCTCTCCTTATCAAGGAAATCATGGAACTAATTAGTATTTCCTTCTTCTAGGTATTATATATCTTACAAATGGTTCACATTGGAAGTGGTACAATGAGCCACCTTTAAAGCTTCTTACCAGGGTCCTATAAACATATATTCTAATTAAATAATACTTTTGCTAGTACAATTAATTGCTCAAGTCGAAAGTGACAACTAAGTGTTTATCAGGTGGCTTTTTCAGAAGTTCTTCCACCTAAAAAAACAAAGACCATGGTTATTTATTTATTATATAGGATTTATTTGGCTCATTAAACTTAGTGTCTGTTCTTTCTCTTGGTTACACTTCACTCTCTGATGTTATGGTAATGGTGAAAATTATAATTTACTCTCTTTATTGGGAAGAAATACTTTCTTATTTGGATCCCCACTGGATATGGCTTAACCATTGCTCTTAACATTTTCTTACTGCCAGGAAAGTTTTCTCTCCTCTTCTTTAACCTTAGCAATAACTCAGTAATTCATATTCAACAATTCCATATCTAATATTGCATGAACTACAGTTGATCAATTGTCAATTTATAGTATACAAATTCTGTTTAACATGTTCAAGGGAAAGAAAGTGCATCTACTATGGAAAGATAAAGGAAAACATATTTTTATGTTCTTTGACTTTATAGTGAAATGCTAGTTATATAAGTATTTCTTGATACTTGTTTTTTTTGTAAAGGGGATCTATAATGATCAAAGTACTTTTCTTATTTATCATAGTAACATAGAAATAGAAGACAGTGAATTATAATGCTCAAAATTTTTTTATTATGAATAATCCCTTTTATTATTTTTCCCTGATGGATCGTGAGTTTCAAAATATATTTACCTATTAAACTGCATTGAATAGCTAATTGTTTGTTTTTCCTATTTTAAAAATTAAATATTGGTTTTGACAAAATGTATAATGTAAACTGCAGAACTTGATTTATAGGAATGCTTCAATATTTGTTTATCGATTGTAACAAATATACCACCCTAATGTAGGATTTTATTAATAGGGGAAAATGTGAGGGGGCAGGGGTATATGGGTATATGGGGTATATGGAATTCCCTTATCCTTTCAGTGTAAATTTTCTGTAATGTAAAACTATTTTAAAATGAAGCTTATTATATGAAAAAAATTAAATATCATGTAGCCACCAATTAAATCTTGAGTGGTATTGAACAGTGTCATGACAGTGAGTTGATAGAATTTCTGTTAAAGTCAAGGAAGATAATATTTTACTTTGTTGTGTTACCTTACTCTACATAACTCTGATTTCTATTAACTACTTCTAAAATCTTGACAAGAGCTTAGAGACTTCAATTACTAACTTTACCATTCATAAAGAGGATGGACTCCCATACTGAAGTCATTCTTATAAAGACTTTTTTTTTTTTTTGTCATGACACCCTCCCTCCTTTGGAAAACTTACAATATTTTCCACTGATTTCATTTTTAGTCAAAGAAGCAGAAGTATAAGTACTTGCTCAATTTCAGTTAACATGAAGTATCTAATTTTAAAAATTATTTCCTTTGGTGTTTTAATGTCTCTGAATTCAAATTAAAAAGATTTAACTACATGGCTCTACAATGATAGCAAAGCATATGAACAAAATGAAAGTATGACGGATTTTGCATCCTCAGGCCAGTGGCTTATCTATTGGAGCATATGGGGTCCCTGGTGTGGCACAAAAACACTTGATTTCACTGTTGCTTCAAAAAGAAATACCACTGTATAAATGGTCCATGTAGCAATTTGATCATTTACAATTGAGGGGCCACTTTAAACCAGAGTAATACACCCAAGAGAGCCATGGTTTCCACCAAAAAAAAATCACAGTAGGCTTATGCAGTGGTTTCAAGCACCAGAGGGAACAACTTCTTCACAGAGAAAAGCCTTAAAATAAAGTCGCATGTTCCACAAAGAACAAAATGTCTCCTTAGAATGACCAAACGAGTTGTTTTTTGCTAAAAGTACAGCCAGTTTCCTTCCAAAATAATGTGGCAAACTGACCTACTTTTGCTTCTCTCTATCTTAAATCGTCTTCATCTTGGCATGCAATGGCATTATAGAAATAGTTCAGTGATTTTAAGACAAGAATTTAAACTCTTTATTGATTGGGCCAAACATTAGTACATTTTAGAATATGTAATTATGGAACCACACATATTAGACCCGTTCTATTGTAAAGGATAGGTACTCTAGGCTTGGCCAAGAACTCAGGAGCAGTTCTACCTCCATGAATGTATTGGGTAGTTGAGCCAGGCCAAAAAAAAAAAACAGCAAAGGAATTTATGGAACTGCAGCCCCAGCAGTTGAATGCATCGCACTCCACTGTAGTACACAGCCCAAGTTGAGGTGAAAAAGAGCAAGTAAGACAACTCCTGGAGTTTTAGTGGTGATCAAATGTCCACAGCAACTATTTCTGCAAGGACGTGGGCAAATAGTTGAAAATCAGAATATGTCAGATAGAATGTTTTACAAATCTGGCTCATATCAGTATATATACAGGTTATCCATCATTAGCTGAAATGATTTGTGGGAAAAATTATTTTGAAAGTAAATTTCAGAGTAGCATTATGAGGATGGAGAGGAAATAATATTTGGAATCAGGTAGCTTTGGAAATCAATCACACAGTTGCAGTCCTGATGGCTGTGTGAATTGTGATGTTATTTACTAACCCCAGTCTCAGATTCTTCATCTGTAAAAATGGGGCAAATAAAAATCGCTCAAGTTCTCAAAGTGTTTAATAGAAAGTACATATGAAATATCTTCGTATGGGCCCTAAAACATAGAGGATGTTGGTTTTCTCTTTCTTCCCCCATTCTCCCTTCTTTCCTTGCCCTTCTTTTTTCTTTCCTTCTTTGCTTTCCTTTCTCCTTCCTTCTTTTTCCAAAAAACTAATTTATTGTTGATAGCCAAATAATATTACTATTTATGGGAATTTTTTTCTGTAAATTAACTTTTAAAAAAGACAGGATCAGAGTAGTAACCAATAGTCTGTGTTTATCACCCTGGAGGTGTTTACATAGATCTTTTACCTCTTTGCAGACCAGAGGATTTAAGATTTCCCTGTTATCCCAAGTAATTTAAATCTCAGGAACTCCGAATTAAAATAACCCCTCTCCATTGATATGCCTGCAGCAAATGTTGCAATGCAAAATATTCTGAGGGCATTTTCAGAGTAGGTAGAAAAGGACAACATTATTGATTACCTTATTTCACAATCCTAGAATTTATACTTTTCTTCTTCTGAGATTGGGGTGTGTCTTACAATCAATGTCATTTTTTAGAAAATAATCTAGTGAAACACGAAATAATAGCTTTTTTATGATTGATGGCATCTTAGAGTTAATGAAACATGTTAGAAATGTCTCCCGTGGATATGGAAAAGACAATGTAGGTGAATCATTTTATTAAACTTAAAGTCCTATAATGTATAAAATCAGTTGAATCACTTTTTCATCAATATAACCATTTGAAATTCTCTAAATTTAGTTTACTAAAAGGGAGATATATTTATATGCCTCTAATGGTAAAGTGGTAGAGATACATATTCTAATTTTTTCATGACAAAAAGTTTATTAATGATATTTGAAAACCAATATCTATTTTCATCTATTATTTGAAAGAAATCTTCCCCAATTCTTTAAAAATATTTGCAGAAACTAGATTACTGTAAGTAAATGTGTTTTTCTTACCTGATGATACTTTGTATATGTTTGCATCATTTTTTAACCTATAAATTATTATAAAGTATGTATTTCTAACATATAATCAAGCAAAAAGTATCAAGCTGTGAAATATGGTCCTAGTAAATTGAATTAAATCAACTATTTTGAAGAATCATTGAAAACATGGCCATAGTTCTGTGGTCGATATCTATATATCCATATCGACATCTGTGTGTCTAATTATTTATATTTTTTATATACTCTAACTATATACTGTGTTGACTTTTAAGATGTATTTGTGTGTGTGCAAATTATTAGGAACTTTCCTTTCTCAGTAATACCAAAATAACTATTTTATAATCAATGAAATATTAAATTCAAAGAAAAGGACCAGAAAGATAGGGAAAATAATATAGATGATAGATCAACAGATAAAGATAGATAAATAAAATTTGGCAAACACAGGTGTGTATTACCCCACTATTTTCTCCTAATGAAATTAATTATCCTTCTGGAAAATGAATTGTGGGAAAATCTATGACAAACCAATAATTAGTTTTAAGAGTTAAATTACTCCAAATTCCTATCTAACTGTAAAAAGAACTCTGTTAAAATTTTTGAAGGCATGCTTTTAATTTCAAAAGTGTTGCCATAGTCTTGATAATTTGGAGTGGGGTGAAATTATAGAATATGATAATGCAAATGGTGATGACAGTATTGGGCATAATTTTTGATTATTAATATTATTTCCTTTGCACAGAACCTGAGTTTGAGCTAAGAAATGTATTTTTTTCTTCTGATAAACAACCTACTTTTACTTTAGGAATAATATCATATAAATGATATTTCGATAATTCTTATAATATCCATAACTCATTTAATTGACAATGTGCCCATTAAAAATATTTATAATTTTGTTAAATATACATCATTTAAAAATAAAAGTATAAATAAACTAAACAAAATATTTTTGTCATTTTACATAATCATTCTTTGGATTTGAGAATAGATTACATTACTAAATAGTTAGGTATATGTGTATTGATAAAACTACATGAATATATATTCTTTTTAAATATTGAAAAAGTTGGAAAGATATTTACATGTCTCTAGGTTTAGCAGATTGAGTAAATACATTATATTTTATTCATATGAGAGTATGCTGCTTTTAAAAATGAGATTGTTCAAACAAATAACAAAATTGCTCCTATCTATTAACAAAGAAAAAAATGCCTGTTAAATAATGTTATTACAATTTCCCTACAAAATTATCCATAATTTGGGAAATGCCAATGATTATTATATTTCTGTTTTTTAAAATATATATACCCCTGGTTTTTCTATTGAGAACATATCTAATTTTTTAATCAATAAAAACAAAGAAAACAATTTAAACATAGATTATACCGTAGTCAACAGAACTCGAACAATATGTGCAGCTAGGAGATATGAACAAAAATTTAAGGCCACATGATTTTTTCCTCTTATATATATTTTTACCCATCTTTTGTAAAGAAAGCATAAGTACATTGTTTGGCGGATGATTAATTGATGTTTAACTTTATACCTGCAAAAGGAGGTCAGGATCCTGTTTGTGTTCAAAAATCTCTCTCCATATGTAGACCTTCCTTGCACAAACTGTAGAACTTAATGATCAGCTTCTCTCTCTCTTTTCTTAAATACAGACTCATTAACTTTGGAACTTTCCTTTGCTCATATAGACAGTCATTCACACAAAAAGTTGATGCAGATTATATTGTTAGTACTTGAACTGGCAGCAGTGATGTGATCTAAGTGTAGGGCCTTCTTCCTGACCTTTGATGTTCTTTCCAAAGATAAGTTAAATCCTAGGCTTCATGGCATCAGGTTTTAATTTGATATCATTGAAATGAATTGCATACTCACTACCAGGGCAGATAATGTCTGTCTGTTAACAATCATATGAAGTGGTTGGAGGAATTGCTTAAATCAAATGATCAGGAAAAATTTATAATTTGTCAGCATCATTATGTTTCTGATAATTTGCCTCACTCATAATATAAGTGTTTGGGAAATTTCTGATTGGATCTCAGGCATTGATTGCCTTTGACAATAGAGTCTGTTCCCGTGTGTACTCTGGGAAAGCATTGATTAACGGCATATGGGTATTGTTTCTCCAGCTGCTTATAGGAATATTTAGCAATCGTACAGTTTTAGAAACTATTAGAAAACAAAGTGTTGAGAACAAAACAAAGAAGATGTGAAATTTTTACAATGTTCAATTCATAAATATCTTACAATTGATGTTTCTGGAATTAAGCATGTTAAATTTTAAAAGAATGTCATGATATTTTTAAAATAAGGAAAACTTGGATATTGTAATTCAAAGTTGATTTATTCTGAACAGCAAAGCAAAGCTCTGTTTTAGGAAAAATTAAGAGCATATGTTCCAGAAATCAGCTCTAATTTGCAATGAATTGCTTCAGTAAAACCACTTATATCAGTATTGTTAATCTTAATGGTTACAAGTGACCCATGTTTTAATAATACAGACCGTCGGCTGAATACAAACCTCTTTTTCTAATTAAGAATGTTTGACCACAAGAGGGAGTTCCTTGCCAACTGTTTACTTATTCTCAATAGAGATTATGGCCTGAAGTTACAAAGAAAAATGCCTTCAAATATATTTAGTTTCTTTGGTATTTTGAGGCTGAGAAAATGATGACAATCCATTTAAATTTAGGTCTTCATGAATTTCAAGAATGAAATATAATTTACACCATGAAATTCTCAACCTAACATACCAATCATTTTCTGGAAATGAAATGATGTGCCATGTTTTTGAAAGTGGCTTCTAAATTTACACCTGCAAAATTCAGTACACCAATTTATGCACAAAACCTACATTGACACACCAAGGAGCCTTTGAGGGCATAGATGATGCTACTGTATGCCAATTTGCTTAGTTTCCATGAGTAAAGAGAGCTCTGTCTACGTAAATTAATGAACATGTTTATGCTGGATTTAGTTGCATTAATGAATGCAGTTATGGGATATAACTTTCAAACTAAAAAATAAATTAACACCTTGAAGAAGAAAAAGAGTGAATGCTTCAACAACAGATTCCATGGAGTACAAATTAATACTCCTTTCCTCCTGATTAGGTGCATAACTCACTAACTCCACTATATACTAGAAAGCAAAAAACAGAAAACTACCTCACTACTATTTAACTTAAAATTATATTTAATTGAAAGGCATCCTAGTAAAATGTGCACTGACACAACTTTGAAAGAGTATTAACATATTTAAGAAATGTTGTTAGTTATGCAATATAGTTCCATGCATTTTTTTACTGAATGTAAAGGAGCAGTATTGTTTTATAACTTTAAATAATTTCCCTAAGAACATGGTTTCTCTTGCAGTTATTCCCAAAATGTTACACAAAAGCATCCAGAAATTACACTCAAAAGCATCTTTCCCATTTTATGATCATAGCAAGAATTGTCTCCAGGTCAAAACTTTGATGTAATTCATGTTGAGATAATTAATAAGTGAAACAGGAATAAAGGCAGTAATTTTGGCAAAACTTATTTGGAAAAAAATGATGGCATCTCACATATGTTCCTGGCATAACTTTCTGGCAGTAGCTATGATATGGGACATCGGAGAAGAAAATACCAGAAATTCCAGCGATTCTTTTAGCTGTTCCCTCCCACTTTCATAGTTCTTAGGATCATGCTGTATTATTTTAAACCATTTTTGACACATTTTACCATGCGGAGTCTTGCACTTTTAGGAGCTGTACTTTTTACAATAACTTGAACTGACAAGTAAGGAAACCATACTTCTTTGATGACCCAAGCAGTACCTCAGTGAAGATTCTCTTCACCTGTTCCAGCACAGACAGTGAGGAGTAAAAGCACAGTGCCTGTTGAGATATATTCAGGAGTAAGAATTCAATAGAATAAAATACAAGACACTGCGAAAGCATACACACACACTAAATTAAACACAGAAATATGTTTTAAAGACATTTTTTTTTAATGTAAAGATGAACTCATCACCAGTCAGTGTTTAAGTCTTAGGCCAAAACCATACTGACATTAACCTGGAGAAATGGTAAATTACTGTTTTATACTCTGTGAAATAGAGAGATGAACTCCCCCTGTTGTTTCTTTCTTTCCTTCTTCCTCTCTCCCTTTTCCTTGGTCTCTCTCTCTCTCACACACACACACATACACACAGAGCATCCATGTAGTCTTCTTTGTGGTCAGTATAATTGAAATTCTTGGGGATATATTGAAGTATGCCTAGCACTAAAACTACATGAAAACCCCTAGGTATTTTGGTCTCCATAATGTGAAAGGTCCAGATGTTTGAAAACATTCTTAGTTACTGATGTGTATATGTGTATAGGAGCATGAGTGTTTGTGTGTGTGTGTAATCTTTTGCTTCACCACTGCATATCATGAAAGCAAGACCATGGCCTTCACTTACTGTTATTATGAAGACTAATTGTTCTCCAAATTCTCTTCATGAACATATAATACATTTGCATATCAAACATTTTACATTGGTTGGTCCTACAAACTATTGATATATGCATATTGAAAAATTAATAAAGAATCATGCCAATCATCTGGAAGAAATTTTAAATTTCACCAAATCCAACTTCCAAGTTCAAGAGAGTAGGCATTGGAGAGCCAGGGAGTCTGAATGATTTGCTTATAGGGCTATTTGCCAGCTCTTTAAGTGTCAGGATAAATGCAACAATTTTTAACTTCCTAGTCCAGGGCTCCTTTTTTTAAATCAGAGTAAGAAATCATCCTTTCATGACAGTACAAAGGGAAAAGTATATTAGCTTTAATAGTTACTCTAAAAACATTTCATGTTTTTATAAACTTTAAGAAGAGGACATATGTTAGTCTGTTATTTCCAGGAATGTCTTACTAGTTTTTGACCTGACTAATCAGTTATAATTATTCTTGGTGCTATTCATGCCTTCCTTGTGTTGAGTGTGACATTAGAGCATTTGAATTCCACAAAATCAATTTACATATGAACATAGTAAACACATTTCCATAATAAATATGAATTCCCAAATAAGAATAGCATACAATTTTCTACCAGTGTGCTCCAAGCCAGGTCTAGTCAATCAGTTCTTTAGACTCAAAATATCTTGCATAAATTCTAATAAGCCAAAAGAAGGTGCTTTAAAATATATCAAAATCTCATGCCACCACTAAACTGAGGACTTCAGTTAATACTGCAAAATGTTATCTTTAATAGCTATTGGATGCTCAGCAGGACAAGCAAGGCTGGGATTAGAGATAATGATACTTGTTGGAACGGCAGGAGGTAGAGGAGAAAGCGTTCGGCTTCCCTTGGCTTTGTAAAAGCATATTGGGAAGAAACTTATATTCAGGAGAACATGATACCAGGTAATGATACCCCTGTTAATCCAAATATTTCTTCTTTTTCTTTTAAGTTGGTATGAGACAGCCATTTCAAATTTAAACATAGATTAAAATACTTAGAAGTCAGAGATCACATTGTAAAGTCTCTCTCACAGTGACCCCTTCTTTTTCCATTCCACGTTTCCATTCTATTTCAATTCTTATGATCTTATTGTATTATTGCATTGATATTGGAGGATTGGCATTGTTTTCTAGGTGCTTGTCCTGCCACCAGTATCTGTCTAAACTACTCCAGGGAAGTCCAGACAGATCTTTTTAATGGGCTGCTATGACTGAGTTACTTCCTTATACTGAAATATACAGACATTCTTCATTTAATATTCAATAAAAAACTTATCTCCTATATTGGCACTTAGGTCCCCTTCTGGAAGTTAATCAACCTAACTTTTTTTGTTTTTTTTAACTGACACTACTCCAATGAAAAACATTCCATGAAATGTTATGCTTTATTGAACTCTTATACCACAGAGATAACTTCCCTTAGCCAGGAAAGCCCAACATTTTGTTTATGGAAATTTATCTACTGTTTAAGGCTCACATTATTTAACATATGTTCTATAAGTCTTTCTCTAAATCTGCATTTATGCCAGAATCATACATATATGCACAAATATTGCAGTTCCCTTTATAGTACAGACCACCACATCATATCCAACTTTTTCTTAGAAAACGCCCTTTTTGTTACAAAATACCATCAGTTATTTGTGAATTCATAAATTGATGAATTATTCAGTGTTTGAAAAGGATAATAGTTTGGATGAACACGTGTGTTAGCAAAACCAACCACATTTGTTAGGATTTGCAGTCATTTAAATTCAGAATTTTTATTGCTATTAATGCACTGAATACCTTCTGTTTGTCTTGCCAGTGGCCAAAGCTGAGCACTGGAAGGAGATCTGAGCCAGTCGGTTACCTTGGGAAGGTTGTCTCTTTTGGTCAAAAGTCATAGCTTCCATCAAGAAGGGATGGCCTCTCCTTATGCTCTCTCTCTCTCCCAGTTCCAATCACTGTCACCTCCTCTTGACCTTACGGCCTAGGCATGGTACTGGGACCCCTACACTATTTCCTGTGGCCTCCCTTCATCCCACTGACACCTTTGTAAACAGTCCCTTTAGTGAGTTCTCTTCAAATATTCCTATTTGATGGTGTCGTCTTCCTGACAGGATCCTAATAATTGTACAAGTGTGCATGTATTTTTGGCACATATATAGCCTTTATCTATAAAATAACAACTCTCAATAGCCATGGGGACTTAAAGTAACAAATATTTATCTTTTCTCAGGAGTATTATAGAAATAATTTTAATTAATCCAATCACCCACCAATAATTCTATCAAATGTGTTAACATTGGTTTGGGTTCTGTTTTTAACTATCTAACAAAAAAAAAAGAAATCTATATGTTACTTCCCTCCTTTTCATTATATAAAGTTACTTAAATTCACAATAATCTAAGCACAACCAATTTATCTCACCACCCAACCAAGGTCTACAAATATAAAGTCCATATACTAGTTTCTAAAATTCATAACTGTGAGTCTTCATGGCATCTTACACTTAAAAATCCTAGGCTTAAAGCTGCTTAGCAATCTTTCTTTACACTGAAGTAATTTGTCATTCATCCATAAGTAGTCAACATTGATTCTAAAGTTTTTCATTAACACATGTATCTATCTACCTTGCATCATGTTAGAGGCTAAAGAGACAATATGGTAATATGCAGTGCATACTTTATCAAGAGCTAGTATGATAAAAAACCATTAATAATACATTCACTTGAAATGAGTTTTTTAGGAAGTTTGTCAAGCACTAAGAATGGCAAATTCTATAATGTGAGTCTCCTTGTGGGAGATTACACAAAATTAACAAGCATAAAATGCTAGGATAAAATGAAATTTCTACCTTAAACTTGAAAAACACTCTTGCAAATTCAGTCCAAAAGAATTCTATTTTAAAAAGGAACATCATTTCTTTGTTAGTATGCTTAAATGCTTTTCCCCAGCTAAAATATGCCTTAATCAAGTTGAATCCAATTTTGTAATTAAAAATACCCCTTCCCCCGCCCAGAACTTGTAGTAATGTTTCATCCAAAAGCAAATTATTACAACCAAATTATAAATCCCTACAAAAGAAGGGGGGCATTATAAATGGAAACACCCACACAACCTTAAGTACAATATAGCAGTACAAACAGCATTGCTCTAATGACAGTAATCCTGCTTGCCTTAGCCGTATTCATGCAAATGACAATTTAGTACAGATGTGGTACACATTTGCATGGTTAATGGCATCATTTTTTTTTGTCCTATTCTATTCCTCTATAGTATGATCAGCTGTTATGCTTAACATTACAAATTCTATGTGCTGTTTCTAACATTAGTGGAAACATAAGGCTGGTAGTTTCCTTGTCAGTGATTTAACTAAAGCATGCATATGCACAAAAAGCAGGATGTGTAGAAGGAGGGGTGAGGATGGGAAGAGGTGGTTAGTGCCTGGTCCAGGCTTTCTGCTTATAAGAGATTGCCTTTCAAAGATGATTCTGGAATAGAATCAAGTTTTAACATCTGAATAACCTCAATAGTTTTCCTCTATTTCAATTATATATCCGGAGTCTTCCATATGTAAGTTCAACTTGCATAATAGTTTTCTAGCCAGATTTATGCATATATCTATTCCCATTTCATTTGTAAGAAACTTCTCAGTTCATGGAAAGAATACTTTAATACTTTAGAATATTTGATGACAAACACATTGCAAAACATTGATAGATCACTCTAAGAGGTAACTAATTATCATGTTATTAAACATTTCCTAATGTTAAAATTTCCAATGTAAAACAGCAAGCACTGCATATTGTTAAGAGGGCAAATTTTCTAATGTGTACAGAGAGATTTATAATACAGATGGGTGACTTTTTTTAGGTAACTTTTTTTAAAATAACGACACTAAAATGAAATGTATTGGTTACTTTTCATAATTTTAGGAAATTCACTTTAAAGAAAATTCTGGGGAAACATCTCAAATATTAGATTTTTCTCATAACTCTCCCAAATTTCAAAGTTCTATACAATATTAGACCTAACCCTAAATCAAAAGGACCCCTAATTTTCAATTTATTATTTTCATATATTTTCTTCTTTTTCTCCATTCCTTCTCATTTCCTTTCATTTCCCCTTCCCACAAATCCCTGCCTCCATCTCATGACACACTCTATCACTCCCTGTCTGTCCAACTATGTCCTTTCCTTCAAAGTGTCATCTTCAGGCAAATCCACATTGAGGCAATTTTTGTGCGGACAGGGAAGAGGGAATAGATTCTTGAGATGATAAGAGGGTATATTAAAGAAATTAGTGACAGATAGTTGATGGCTAATCAGAGTTTCTAACTTAAAAGTGTGCATGGATATATTTCAATAACAAGATATGGAATGTGAGGAGAAAGTTCAGAAGAAATTTAGAAATGCAAGTCTAGAACTCAGCAGCATGATATAGGCAGATTGATATGTTCCGAGTCTAAAGTATCATTATACAGGAGAGAGTATAATGTCAGAATAAAGAGGGCATAAAGATTATCAAATATGGAAAATGAGTACATAGAAGAATAAGCTGGTGAAGAAAATTAACAATGTAATAATAAAGTAAGAGAAACAGCAGGGAGTATAGTGCAAAAAACCCTGAAATGGCAGACATTTCTTGTTTTCATCAACATCCTCTGGTAATATTGCATAAATTCCTTTCAGATAACCCTTACCTATACATAGTCATTTACATAGTCACAAGCTTGATCAACCAGGGTAAAAGTGATTGGTTCAAGAATTTGCATATAATTAACCTGTCACTGAAAGTCAGGCGTTCTTGTGAAAGAAGCTCTCTTTCTACCACATTATTAACATTCTAGCTTGTAGTTTCTGGATGCCATCTCTTGATCCCTTAGGATAGGATGGCTGAAATAAGTCATATGAAAAGAAATTAAACTGAGAAATTTAAAGAACAATATTCCTGAGATCATTGTTACAATAAATACATGAAGGTAGAATCACTCTTGCATTTTTCAGTTAAGTGAAAAATTTTTTTTTAGCTAGTTAGAGTTGGTTTCTTATGCTTTTAATGGAAAGTTGAAAGTTTCCTGAATAGCAAATTGACAACTGAATGTGACAGTTTAGGAAAGAGGGTTTGACCAACATGTTGCAAATGATAAGTCCTAGAATAAAACCATTGAGATTGGCACTTAATCATGCCACTTGTCCTTTGACAAAACAATTTTATGATAAAGGGTATTTGATGGTGTTGGAGGGACTCAGGTGGAACTAGTATGCATTTCTTTTCACTAATAGATACAAAAAGAAAGAAACTTAAATAATCAAATATACAGTGTTTTATCTCTGGTATCCTATCAGAGGAATAATCAAATTTTAAAGAGTGTAAATGTTTCATGGAGATGAGTAGTAAAAAACATATATTTATTGTTTCCATTTAATAATTGATTACTATTTGAATGAAACAACAACAAATACTTAAAATCAATAACACTTTCTGTTCATATGGAGGCTTGAGGGTTGCAAAGTGGTTTTATGACATTATCAACTTTTATCACATTTATCAAAGAACAAATCTGTGAGATGGGCAAAGAATTATATTCTAATATAACATGGTTACAAACTTATGCTACAATTCTAATAGTAGCAGAATATGTGGTTTATTTAGCTTTTCTGTAACTGATCTTGTAATCCTCAAGTAGCTCTTCCTACTGGATAACATAAAAAAGAAACAAACTCAAAATTGAAATTTTAGTTCAATCTGCTTAAACAGTCCCTTTGGGGAAATACCCTCCTTACAGAAAGGCTCAGTCTTTTCAATTTCCTTTACCTTTCTCTGTTTCCCTCCAGTGGTGTCTGGGTATACGGGGAAGATGTATGACATTCATGACCTTGTAGGAAGAGGATCCTTAACTCTACCTTGTGTCCTCTGGGTCATCATGTTTCTCCTGTGGAATGGCTAATCTGGGCTTCTCCCTGGACTCATAATATCTGAAATCTGACTTTCCTATCCCTAGGTATATCATACCAGTGTCTGCTGCTCAAGTAAGTGTGCTCCTAGTTTAACTTGTGATTTGTTATTTGTTAGCCTGACAAGGGCACTATTGTGTTCCAGCCTCCTTAGTTTCACTTTGAATCTCATTTGGTCTGAAAACCTTTTCTGCATCTGCCATGCTTTTTCATCTGGCTTGTGGCTAAACCAGTCCACACAATAGCTTCTGCTATAGTATCACCTTTTGCCTTGCTGTTGTAGCCCTCATTCCCGGCCTGCTGAATCTAAGTGCAGCTGGTTTACCCAGCCGCACTTCATGACATACAAAAGCTTTTGGGTGTCATCCAGGCTCTGCAGGAATGAAGAGGCACACTGGAGAACCACATTCTTCCTCCCTTATAGTTTAATTAGCTTTTCAATGATATTCCCTTTGTCATTTCTACCCCCAGAATTCTATTATTGGGCTGCCTGAAAATCAATCTCCTTCCAGTTTGCTAGGGCTATCTTAGTTGGCTAGGGCTGCCATAACAAAATACCACAAACTGCATGATTTAAAACAAAAAAGATTATCATCAAACAGTTCTGGAGGTTAGAAGCCAGAAATCTGTACGGAAGAATCCTTCTTTCCCCTTCCTAGCAGCTGGTGGGTTGTTGGCAATTCTTGGGCTTCAGTCTCTGCTTCAGTCATCACGTGGCATTCTCCCTTGTAGTCAGGCTGTCTGTGTCCAAATCTCTTTTTCCAGTGATGACACCAGTCATAGTGGATTAAACACCCATCTTACTCTGGCATGACCTCATTCTAACTCATTTAATTCTATCTGAAATGACCTTATTTCCAAATCAGTTCACACACCGAGGTAGAGGAGAGTAGGATTTCAATATATTTTTTTGGGAGATACAATTCAATCCATAGCAGACACATTGCCTTGCTATTCTCCATTTGGAACCCAAACTAAAAGATGGGAGATCAAAACACTTAGGTTTTAACCCCTGCTTCTCTTACTGGGATCTCCTTTCTTCTCCCATCAACCATAATGTCAATGGTGGGCTTTGGACTCTTTCCGTTCTCTATACACCATTCTTCTTTCTATCAGGGAGTGATCTAATCCTGCTTCCTTTTTATATTAGAGAGCTTAGACACTTTGAATATTTTTTTTTATCCCTTCAGAAAGCCTGGCTTTCAAGCACATTGTTTTTCTATAAACATGAAAACCTTACTTTGGTTGTCAGAAGATAAGTATTAACTCTTTCTTTTTCACATGATGTATTGGTTAGGATGTAGTCGCAGAAAACACAAACAACTTTATTGAATCTACAGAGAAAAGAATTCCTTGCCAGATATTTAATGGCCAAAAATATAACTAAAAGAGCTGGCTTCAGCCAAACTACCAGGGTTAACTCTTAGTCTCCAGAAACAAACTGTAGCATTGAGCTCCAGAGAGAGATAAAGAAACCATAAGTCACTTACCCCAGAATTATTTTCCTCTGCCAAAATCAGGAAACAGCTACTGTCCCTAAGGAAAACTTCCAAATCAAGAGGTCATTGAATGTAGGGCCATATTGCTGCTGACATACTTCAACAGAATGAATGCCTTATACGCTGCATCACTTCTCACTTTACACAGTTCCAAATTCAAATCATGCATGAGAACATATGAGGGATGGAAGCTAAATCAAATCTGAAATTCTGGCTGCAAAGGAATCTAAAAACAACTTTTAATTTCTCATCATCCGAAGTACAGGAAAGCATACTTAGAAGTAAGTTGAAATGGATATTGAATGAGCCAGTCTATAGTATACACTATAGATGAAAAAACATTAAAAGCAGCACTTTTGGAGAGTAATTTTAAGTCAATATCTAAAAATCTAAAATATTTTATTATTTTTATTGCTATTGCTTTTATTGTTGCTGTGGTTGCTTTTCTGTTATTTGCATTGCAGTTTTAAAAATTTAAATCCATGCTTCTCATACTTAGACAAGTCACTTAGGATAACAAGGGAAAAGGTTAAACACACTAAAATGCATAAGAGAAAATCACATTAATATATGTCTAAGTTACTCTGGTATATAAATATAAGATTTGAAACCAGGAAAAAAAAGCAAGATGGATTCACTTTTTTCTGGACTTTATTACAACTAAAATATTAAAATGTTCAAAGTTAATTAGTAGGCACTCATTATTTGTTTAGACCCACCCAAAATAGAATTGTAAATAGTGAAATGACTGTCTTGGAATTTACCCTTTCCTAAAGCTAATAGTTCCTCTTCATTCTCATTCTCTTTGAATGTTTCTATTCTCATCTGTTTTTCCTTTCCTATTTTTTTCCACTGAAATTCCTTACCTTATTTCTTTTTCTTCTTCATTCTGCCTTTCATCATTCATTTGCCTTTTATTTTTCCATTGTATCTGTAATTGCATTTCCTGGATATTTGGGCAGCATCCCTCTCCTTTTAAGCATTAAAGTAATATTAACAGGTAAATAGATTTAAAGTATATTTAATCATGTTCCTATATTATAATAACAGGTTTTAAATTAATGTAATGTCTTGATATTTCCAAACACAGAATGTGTACTTTAATTCTGTTTTTTGGAATCAGGCTCCTATCCAATAGAAATCGATTATAGAGGAAGATGATGTGCTTTCCAATTTTTTCTGCCACTTTTATATATTTCTAATACTTAAAGTTTTATCACAATATGTAAATCCTCAACAGTGCCTACAAAAGCCTTATCACAGTTGACGCTTAATTCTTACCCATTAGAATTTTCTCCTGCTTGTACATGTTTACTCCTAACATGCATTAAAAAATTCCTCAGGAAATTCAGGAATTTGAGGATTAATCAGAACCATTCAGAAATGAGAAATAGAAAATATGGTATTTAGAACCTAAACAAAAGGGAGTTCCAAATAAACAGCTTAAAATAGGAATGATGAGGATTCATGTGATATACAAAGTGGACAGAAGTCACGGTAAGGAATGGAAAGGTCAACAACATTGTGATAGCTAATTCATAGTGAGTTATTCTATGGTTTGTGTGCAAATTTAAAAGAATTAAAAGTTACAGTGCTGCCTCTTTAAGAAAAATGTCAATCATTAGTACATAGCATAGGAACATGTAGCAATTAATCTAGCTACAGGAAACTACAGCAAAGCCTCATCTAGACAAATGTACTTCAAACAGTGCAATTTTACAAATAACTTCCTCTTCATCTGTTATGCTATTTTCAATGAATGAATTTGATATTTTGTACAGTATATGATTCCTAGCTTTCTAAACTACTAATATTGAAACATGTTAACTTTTATTGATAACTTGAGTTATTGTTTTTTAATATTTTCCTTTAAACATTATAATAACACAAATCCATGTCACTTTTGTGTGTGTGTGTCTAAAATTCCTTCTTTAATGCTAAGTGGCCGCTTCTTCTTTGCTCTTCCACTTACATTTTGTTTACTCTCCTAATAATGCATTATAGACTAGAAAATTGGATCACTCTCCATCTTAAACTTTGATTAACAATATAGTCAGTAAATTCCTAAGAGTGGTCCTAACAAATTTAACATGAGCTTTAGTTCAAGGGCTCACTGGAAGCTGTTGGTTTTCTCAGGTACCTAGTCTATGAATTTCTAGTTCACATGATGTTCTTAAACTCTGGGAGTATTAAAATACTGAGGAAATAAAAAAACAAAAAAAGAGAGTCATCAAAATCAGAGAAAAGATCAAAATCAGATAGTGTAAGTAGTTTTACCAAGAGTTTACCTTGTTAGAGATGAGTGTATGTAAATCAAAGCATTACATACTAGATTCATTTCATGTATTGTACAATTTCCAGTGGGAGTGTAAATCCCAGAAAGGACAGATACCTAGAGTATTCATAAATATCCGAAAGGAGCTGGGGAAAATATTTTCAAAGAAAATTCATAATTTTCACTCATTTGAATTAACAGAGTTGTATAATTCGGTGATTAAGTGAATAAACATTGGAGTCAAGATCTCCTTGACTCATATCCAAACTCTACCACTCAATAGTGATGAGAACTTAACCAAGTTACTTTACCTCTACATGCCTGTTTCTTTATCTATTTATGCTTAATCAGTTATACTCTCTCATAATTGTTATTGGGATTGACATAATATAGCTCATGTGAAGCATTTAGAAGTATGCCTGATGACCACTACTCAACAGGCTTTAGACTAAACTACAGAGAAAATTGAAAAAGAAACATCAAGAGGTTTCTTTACTAGTTTGTATTTTCCTGAAAACGGCAAAAATTTCTTATTATATATGCTATGAACTTTTTCAAAATCCTTATTAAGGCATTTGAAGTGAGTATGCATAGAAATATTCCCACATTACTGAACATAATTTATAGAGGGCCGAAGAGAGTCAGAGATTCACTAATATTTGTTAAATTGCTTTTCCAAAGTGGCAAAAGTTGGTAGCATCTTTTCCAATGGGTGCTTTATTCACACTGCCTAATTAAGCGAATGAGCTTTCCAGTTTTAATTAAGTGGAGTGTTTGCATATGTATATGCGTGTTTATATACTCAGAGGTAATAAGGGTGAGATTTTAATATAGAAAGGAAAAAATAGCCACTAAGAAAGTTCAAGCCTGTTCAATTAAAAATCCTAACCTGATAGTTTTATGCAATACAAAGTTAATGGACTGGTTTGAATTCCATAAAGTGGTACTTTTTTTTTATCATCTGAAATGGCTCATGGATCTCATATGAAATGCTTAATATTTCTGGAGCATTACCTCTTTAGAGGTATAATCACACTGTGTATCAATAAAGATAAAATACTGTCATAAGTGAAATTTTGCTTTCTGGCTGCTTTGGGATTATATGGCTAATGGTCATCAGGCAGACATTCAAGCAATTCAAATGGGGAGCTTCCTTAGCTCTGAGATCACAGGCAAGGTTCCAAGAATGAGGAAAATGAGGAAAGCAGAGAGTATGGACAAAGGTGGGATATTCACAGATGATTGCAAGTTTTGGTTTAAAGGGGCTCAAAGAACAAGTCTGTTTAGAGTATTGGTTTAACACAGGTGGAAGGAAAAGGAAAAAGTAAAATAACTGAAAGTACAGCTGCATCACTTTATGTGCTGTGATTCTGTGGAAAGATTGATAGATTTGTAAGAGTGAGGACTCATAGTTCTGCCAGCACACCAGCTGAGTGGCTTTAGAAAAGCTACTTGGCTTCACCCTGGGCCTCAGTTTTTACATTTGTAGAATAGAGAGATCCATAAACATTAGTTGTGTTCCTGCATGTGCCACAGTTGAGCTAAGCTAGGGATACTAATAATGACAGTATAATCCTTTTTTGGGAGGATTGGGGATTGGAGGGGAGTCATGCATTGTATAAAAGCAAGCAGGCACTAAACAAGTACAGAAAGGAGTCATAAGACCTGTGATTTTACTTCTATTCATGGGAAGGAAGGGGAATAATGGTAAGAGTGTACAATTTTATTTGTGGAGGGGAAAATAAGATGAGTAGATACTTGTGATGGATATGGGGACAGCAAAAGATTTTAAACAAGAAGAGCATGGAGGGAATTCTGTAAATAGCAAGCTCTTTAAACACAATGGAAAAGATGAGAATGTAACCATTGGCAAACAATTCAATTATCAAACGTTAGTCTAGGTATTTGGAGAAAAAGGCTGCTCATGATTAGGTAAATATTAAACCACCATGGTAGTCTCTGGAGAATGGGAAGAAGGACCACATGATTTCAGTAAAGCATTGTAGTGCTATGTCTTCTAATGTGATTCTAATTTCCATTCATGTGAATCAAATAATTGTCCTTAACCATGTGGAGTTACTTTTTTTCCCCCAATAATGTTTCATATGATGGTCTGTTCAGAATTCTTGAGAAATTTTCTCATGTAAATGTTCTTAAAATTGTCCGTGGAAAAATACATTTTAAAAAATTGTCCATGAATATGATTCTGCATCAAAGTGGATGCTTTGGTGTCCTCGATGCACTTGAAAACTTTCGAATTCCATATTTAGACTTTATCTTCCACTGGCTCATTCCTGGAATGATTAATTGTCCATATTTACTTTTTTAAAAAATCAATAAGGATTGCAAACATGATGATATGATAATACTTGCTTTCTAATTAAAAGAAGATATATTCACCCTTTAAAATAAACTTTGACCCCATGGTTCACTTTACTCATATACAGGGAAAATAAGCTAAGGTTCATCATGAAATCCTCAAATGCAAACCAGAATATTGGTCTCACAGTTGCAGTCCAGGCATAATTGTGCAGTGTTCACACTATTGATGCACTCTTCAGATCTGAGTACTCAGAACCTTTCTATTTAGAACTGTGCATATGACAGAGATTATAGAAAGTCCTAAGAAAAACTTGTATTACTTCAAGAAGAAAGCAGCAGATGATTACTTTTAGTAATTTCTAAAATACCTCTGTGTGATAGAGACTAGTTAAAATTTCATGCTATAAAGGAAGTAGCTGTTGCATCATGAAGTATTATTGAATTTCAGAACTGGAAGAGACTTTAGCATGTGTCTAGTACAATTCCTTTGAACGGGGTCCACAGAGATAAAAGATATGTTAAGTTCATACAAATTGGCCTATTAACCTTGCTGCTTTGTTATGTAATAATATAGTAAATAAACATTTGAAAAGTTTAGAGGGCTCTTTGGTTGTGGGAAAATACATTAAGCAAACAATATAAGAAAATCCATATTTATGCATATGATTAGATGCCAGTGAATTTCATCTTTGCAATAAGATTCACTGAAAGCTT
Source organism: Dasypus novemcinctus (assembly GCF_030445035.2). Classification (NCBI taxonomy): domain Eukaryota; kingdom Metazoa; phylum Chordata; class Mammalia; order Cingulata; family Dasypodidae; genus Dasypus; species Dasypus novemcinctus. The sequence goes on from NC_080674.1 coordinate 94,935,348, forward strand.
CCTTTATGTAGTAAACCATTTGTTTATTCAAGATGTTTATTGGTTTGTACTATATTCAGCATACTAAATATTTATTACTTAAAATACACCTACTCATAATTTGCCTTTGAGTTGTTGGAATTATTTCTGCTCTAAGGGATTTGGAATTTCTTAATGGACAGATAATTCAGAGGAATACTTGATTTAAGCCCTTCTTTATGGTACTTACTTTTGAGCAGGCATATAGGAAAACCTCTTGAAAACAATCTTTCAGGTTCTAACAGAAAGAGTAGCAAGCCTGTGGGAGGGTTCAGAAAGAAGTGTCTAGTTCTGTTGGTTAACCAAGGAGTAAGACCTAAAAAAGAAAATAAAAGAAAAAACTTTTGATTATCAAAAGTTTGCTAATCAAACTTGATTATCACATCTACATGTGTAGCAGTTTGATACGGTTTATGAATTTTAAAAATAGATATTGAATTATGATTGTAAACTGACCTGTACCTAGGCATGATTAAATTATGTTTAGGACATTGATTGGGCCATGTCAGTAGGACTTGAGTCCCCACACCCTTTGTGGGCAGGGACTCACAGATAAAACAACATGGCAGCACAGAGGAGTTAGTTGGAGTTTTGATGTTGGAGTCTTGATGCTGGAGCCCTGGGAAGTAAGCACACAGAGGAGCTTTGTCATGAGGAATGACAGAAGGCCCCAGGAAGAGAAACAAACCATTCACTTAATAGTCTACAGCTGGCCTTATGGAGCTAAAGGAGCAATGAGCCTGGAAAGAAGCAAGCCCCAGGAAGAGAGGAACCCAGGAAGTCTGAACACTTGGAAATGTCTGCAGCCATCTTGTTCCAACACATGGCAACAAACTTTGGTGAGAGAAACAATTTATGCTTTATGACCTGGTCATTGTAATCTTCTACCCCAAATAAATACACTTTATAAAAACCAACAGATTTTTGGTATTTTGCATCAGTACCCCTTTCGCTGATTAATACAACATGTATTGCTGTTGGGAAAACATGGGCAAAGTATGAAATTTTCTCAGAGTGTTTCTCTGAAATCTTTTCATAACATCCTTAACATCCATGATGTTCAATACATCTTAAACATTGTTGAAAATACATCATTCTGGATAATGTGTTCAGTATATCTCTTCTGCCTCATATGCCCTTAAGTTCCTACCACTTATTAGATACAATACGAATTTGTTGAACAAATCCACAAATACATGGTAACTTTCAATGTAGGAATGATTTTCATATATGAAAGAAATTATTAGATTTCTAGGACTTTAAGCATTTTATTGGAGGAATAAATTCTTACTGGAAATCATACTAATCAACTTACAACTTCATTATCTTCTGTTTATCATCAATGTTACATGGCAAGTACAAACGAGGACACTATTTGCTCAGTGGCCATAACTACCATGGATTTACTCATATCAGTATAACCTGTGGTCAATGAAGTTTGATTGAAGTGTTAAGGAGTAGTTTACCAACAATCAAGTGCATTGTAACTATCTCCTGGACTCAATAATTCAAACAAAAATGTTCATCCTCAGAAGCTTATGTTTGATTCTAAAATCTAGATAAACTGCAAACTACAATCCAACTACCATTCAATGATCTGATGTCCTTTGAATAACTAAGAAAACATTTATGGGTATTGTGTTTTAAGAATATAGACAACAATATCAATATGATAGACATACTTCAATAAGCATATGCATAAATATTTAGCTACTAACAAAAATGCTAAAATTTTGGAAGTATAAAGAATTTGACATAACACATTAGAATGGCATTTACTTTTGAAAACTAAATATTTTCTGATGCAATTCTTTTAATAGCTGGTATGTGTAGGTAAGCACCGTTTAGAAGGCTTTATTGAAGGATGAATCCTGGTAAAATAGCTTCCATTAGCTTTGGAACTTCTTTGTTAACTATACTTCTAAATTTACAGAGGAGCCTGAGGCCATAGTGAAGCATAATTGAATGACTGAATACTTGGCAATAAATTGCATAAATTAAGGAATAATTTCCCATGTTATGTTTATTGACCTAATGAAAACTATTAAGGTCATTAAAATGACTGGCTGCAGGAAGATTGTCAAGTATTAAAGTTAACTTAGCTTTATGCTCCTAAACCCTCTAACCATCACAGCTGGGCAATTTCATTCATTCTTTCATTTGTTTAATATGTATGCATTGAGTGCTCACAATATACCAATATACCAAGACCCTCACTCCATGGATGAGAAACAAGTAGTGACAAGATGTGATTCCTCATGTATCTTGACACAGGTATCTTAAGAGACTCAGTAGATTTAATACTGAACTCATTTTGACCTTAGATGAAAATCAAGTAACTGTGTCCCCTCTTGCCTTCCCATCTTTGAGTCGCTACTTTGTTTGTTTCCTGGTTGAAACCTCATTTATTTGGGGTAACATTTTGTGCATATTCTCTTTCAAGCATTTCTAAAGACTGAAATTATATCCCTAATTCCAGAATGTATAACAAGTCTTTTCCCCACTATTTCATTCTCCATGTTATCATAGCCATCAGAAATTGTCAGAATATTGATTACTGCCGGTTGCTCTGAGAGTCTAACTTTAAAGTGGATTCTGTTACTGAGACCTCTCAATGTGAAAGGCATATCTACTTCAGCTCCAGTTATTTAGTGACTACCTTGCCTGGACCCTTTGCAAGAAATTGGAAGACAGTGATGAAAGTACATAAATAATTTGCAGTAGGATATAATGGTAATATTTTAAATAACATCTGCCATACATTCTAGGCATTGAGGTCTTTGAAAAATGGAAACAAATTGTATTCATCCCTTGTCCCACAGCATTTAACATATGGTTATTTTGTTTTAGTAAATATTTAAATACTAAATACAAAATATACAGAGGAGTTGAAGAAGAGGATTTAAGTTCTTTCTGATTCAAAAATTTCTCAGTTACTTTAGAGAAGAAAAGGAGGTGATTTTAAGATAGAATTTCAACCCAGTTGGAAATTTTGGTCCCACAATTGTGTCAGTTTTAAAATGACCCACTTGCTTTGGAGACTTGCTTGTTTGGTGTATTTTCCATAAGTCATCCATAGAGCATTCCTGCCCTGATCTTTAGTAATTGCTTCAACGACAGCCCTTTTTAAAAATTGAGATATACATCACTCACCATAACATTTACCTTTTAAAAGTTTACAATTCGTTGATTTTCAGTATAGTCACAAAGTTGCATCATTGTCATCACTATCTAATTCCAGACATTTTCATTATCTGAAAAGAAACACTATATCTGTGAGCAGTCATTACCAATCATTGTCAGTCATTGCAACTATTCTATGGATTTCCCTATAGTGGAGAGTTCATGTGAATAGAATCATAAAATATATCACCTTTTTTATCTAGCTTCTTTCACTTAAAATATTTTTAAAGATTCATCTAGGTTGTAGCATGAATCATTCATTCTTTTATTCTTTGACTAAATAATATTTTATCCTATGGATATATTACCTTTTTCTTATCCATCATCGGTTAAGGCACATTTCGGCTGTTGCCTTTTTTGACTAACATGAATAATGTTGCTCTGAACATTAATGTAAAACTTGCTGAGTCAATATGTAAACTATATACTTAATTTTTAAATTGCCAAACTGTATTCTACAACTGCTTGTTTTACATTTCCACCAGCAATGTGTGAGGGTCCCAATTTCTCCAAATCTTTGCAAAAAATTGTTATTTTTCTGTTAAAAAATATCCTTCCTAATGGTATTTTCTTTTGTCTCTTGGGCTTTTACTGTCACATCTAAGAAACTATTGCCTAATTCAAGGTCACATAGATTAGTACCTGTTTTCTTCAAAGACTCTTATTTTTTTTTTATCCTACATTTAAGTCATTGATCTAATTGAGTTAATTTTTGTACATGATGTGAGTGTGATGGTAGGTTCATGTGTCAACTTAGTCAGGCAATGATGCCCAATTGTTTGGTCAGGAAGCACTGGCCTGATTGTTACGGTGAAGACACTTAATGGACTAAATCATCAGTAAATTGATTGCATCTGTGGCTAATTACATCTACCATCAACAGAGGAGATTGCCTTCAACAATGAGAGACATTCTCATCCAATTAGTTGAAGGCCTTAATGGGGGAATTGATGATTTCAGCAGTCAGAAAGGGGACTTTTCATCACTACTTCAGCCAGCCAGCTTCTCTGAGGAATTCATCAAAATCCTTCATTCAAGTTCCCAGCTTAAGTCTTACCCACAGAATATGGATTTATGAATCCCCATAGTCATGTGAGAAGATTTTATAAGAGCTCATAGTATTTATGTATATCTCTTTTTGGTTCTGTTTCCCTGGAGAATTCTGACTATACTGTGAGGAAGTGGTTCAACGTAATTATTTGCCAAGTGGATATCCAATTGGCTCACCACTATTTGTTGAAAAGAATATTCTTTCCCCATTGGATGATTTTGGCACCCCTGTTGAAAATCAGTTGACCATGAATGTGTGAGTTTATTTCTAGAATCATAATTCTATTCCATTGATCAATACGTTGATCCCAATGACACTACCACACTGTCTTGATTGCCATTCCTTTATAATAAATTTTGAAATGAGTAAATGTGAGTCCTCCAACTTGATTCTTCCTTTTCAAGACTGTCTTGTCTATTCTGAGTTCCTTGAATTTACATATGAATTTTAGGATTAGTACGCCACTTTTTGGGTGAAGTATTCTATAGATGACCATTAGTTATAATTGGCTTATACATTTGTTTAAATATTCTATTTATTTCCTTGGTGATCTTTCTTCTAGTTTCCATATATATTACTGAAAGTGGAGTCAAAGTCTCCAAATATTATTGTTGAATTGTTTATTTCTCCCTTCAATTGAGTTGGTTTTTGCTTCATGTAGTTTGGGTTTCCATTGTTAGGTGAATGTATGTATATAATTGTTAGTTTCCTAATGTATTGATCTTATCATTACTAAATATTCTTGTTTTTTGCTAGTACTATTTTTGTCTTAAGATTTATTATGTTGGATATTAGTATAGTCACTCTAGCTCTCTTTTTATTTATTTATTTTTTATTGGTTGTGAAGTTGTGAGTTTACAAAACAATCATGCCTAAAATTCCCATATACCAACCATCCACCAACACCTTACATTGCTGGGAAATATTTGTTGCATATTATGAAAGAACATGTATGCTATGGACTCCAGTTCTCTTTTGGTTACTGCTTGGAAGGTATAACTTTTTCCACCTTTCTACTTTCAAAGAGTTTGTAACTTTCACTCTAAGTGTGTCTCTTGTTGAGAGCACATGGTTAGGTCATATTGTTTTGTCCATTCTTTCAATCTCTGCCTATTAATTGGAATGTTTAATCTCTTTACACTTAATGAAATTACTGACAAAGCAGAATTCACATCTGCAATTTTGCTATTTTTCTTACATCATTTTTGTTCTTTTATTTATCCATTACTGTCTTCTTTTGTGATATTTCCTTCTGTACCATATTATTTTGCTTTTTGTTTCCTTGATATATTTTTCAGTTATTTTCTTGGTAGTTGGCCAGAATAATAATCTGAAATATAAAATATGGTTAAGATTAGTACCAACTTAATTGCAACAGTTTACTAAAATATTGCTTTATTATATCTCCATCCCCTCCTTCCTTCTTTGTACTGTTAGTGTCATACACATTACACATTTCACATGGTAAGCCCATCAATGTGGATATATCATTATTGTTTTATGAAGTTGTTTTTTAAATTAGATGGTAGAAAATTTGTAATACAAACAGAAAGTGCAGTTATATTGCTTCCTTTATTTACCTATGTTATATTTATTAGTGTTCTTCACTTTTTCACATGGATTATCATTATTATTAGTGTCATTTCTTCTCAGACTCCCTTTGGTAATTCTTGTATGGTAGGTCTAATGGTGGTAACTTTTCTCAGTTTTTGTTTATCTGTTACATCTTAATTTCTCCTTCATTTTTGAAGGATAAATTTGTCGGGTATAGAATTCTTCCAACCCTTTGGCTATATCACCACACTGCTTTCTGGCCTTCATGGTTTCTGATGAGACATAAATTCTTAATCTTCTTGAGGGTTTCTCAAGAAAAAAGATTACTTCTCTTTTACCGCTTCAGGATTCTCTCTTTTTCTCCACTTTTGAGTATTTGAAAGTTGTGTCTAGGTGTGGATCACTTTGAGTTTTCCTACTTGATGTTCACTGAGCTTCTTGGATGCATAGATTAATGTTTTTTCATTAAATTTAAGAAGTATTAATGCACTATGATTTCAAATATTCTTTCTGACACTTACTCTTCTTCTGGTACTCTATTATGCATATATTGTTATACTTGATGCTTAATGGTATACAATAATTCTATGAGACTCTTCATATTTCTTCATTCTTTTTTACTTTCTGATCCATAAAATGGATAACCTCAAATGAACTATTTTCAAGTTTATGGAATCTTTCTTCTTCTCAAATCTGTTGTTGTGTCCCTCTTATGAAATTTTCATTTCAGTTATTTTACTTTTTAATTCCAGAGCCTACATTAAATTCTTTTTAATAAATCCTTATTGATAGTCTCTATTTGATTAGGCATCATTTTCCTGCTCTTCTTTAGTACTTTATACAAGGTTTCCTCAAGTTCTTGGGAAAAAAAACTAAAATAGCTGATTTAGAATATTTTATATTTTATCCAACATCTGGCCTTCTTCAGGAACAGTTTTTATTGACTACTTCTTTTTGTGTATATGCCTCTTTTTGTGTATGGGCCATAATCTTGTTTCTTTGCATGTTGTAATATTTTGTTGACAATTGGAAATTTTTAAAAAATAGAATGTAATAGCTGGGAAATCAGATTCTTCCTTCTCCCCCAAATTTGTTATTGTTGCTCTGTTTGTTTTTTGTTACTGTTTATTTAGTGACTTTTCTGAACTAATTGTGCAAAGTCTAGATTAATTGTCATATATAGCTAATGAATTCTCTGCTCAGTTACATTAGTGATCAGCTAATTATTGGACAGAGATTTCTAAAATTCCTGGAAACAGTATGTCTCCCAGTCTTTGTCAAGAATCTCTGCATGCTTATTAAGACAAGCTTTCAACATGCAGCCAGGCAGTTTACACCTCTGCCTTCACTTTTTCCTTGGACAAAGCCTCAATCTTACCAAAAGGTGAATGCTTAGGCATTCTCAGGTATCTCCTGAGTATTCAAAAAAGCACTGTGGTTGTTTGTGCATAGACCTATGCATGTGTGAGGAGGCCTTGTAGATTCTCAGGAATATGTTACAACTTTTTCAAAACCCTCCATCAACATCTAATTCACCACCTTTTCTCACAAGCTTTTTTTTATTTATAAGAAAGTTATAGGTTTACAGAAAAATCATTCAGAAAATAGTCACCACATAAACCAAAGACACACATATGATAATTTTCTCTGTTGTTAACACTTTGCAGTGTGATAATGCACACTCTCTTACAAATCATGAAACATTATTATGATCATACTGTTAACTGTAGTCCATAGTTTACATTAGGGTTCACTGTGTTGTACAGACCACTGATAGCTTTTTTTTCATTTCTTCACTCAAAAAATATTTTATTTTGTCCATAGATGCATTTCCCCCATACCACTTTATTAATATCATGTAATAGTGCTGTACTTTTTTATACTTCATGAAAGAACATTCACATATTGGCACTGTTAACCTTAGTCTGTCATCCATCATAGAGTTCACTGTGTTATACTCTCCCAAGTTTTATACAGTCTATCCAAAGTGTAAACTCGATGATTTCAGTTTAATCACAGAGTTGTGCTGTCATCACCACAGTCAATTTTGAAATGTTTTCAATACTTTAAAAAGAAAAATCCCAAACCCTCTCACACCTCCCTATTGTTGACCATTAGCATTGATATTGTACCTTCATTGCAATTGATGAAAAACATTACATTACTGTTAATTATAGTCTGTAATTTAATTATATTTTCTCATATATCAGCATATTATTAATACCTTGTAATAGTAACATAAATTTGTTGAAGTTAATAGAACAACATTCTTTTGCTTGTTCCATTAACCATATTCTTCAACCACTTAAAAGTTCATTCTGTTATACAGTCCCAAGTTTATCCTCTAGCTTTTATTCTCTTGACATTGCAACCCTAGACCTCCTCTTTCACATACAATCACATCTATAAATTAGTGGTGTTGGTATACTTATTATAATGTCTTACTACAGTATCTAACCATTTCCAAACATTTACAGTAAACCTTGTTAAAAACTCTGAAGACATTATGCACAGTTCACAATTCTCAACCTTCATTCTATCTTCTAGCAATCTGTACTCTAAATTTTATGTCCCTGAGTTTACTCATAGAATTTAGTTCATATTAGTGAGAAAATACAATTTTTGTCCTTTTGTGTCTGGTTTATTTCACTCAACAGAATGTTCTCAATATTCTTCCATGTTTTCGTATGTATCCCAACTTAATTTCTTCCTACAGCTAAATATTCTAACTGATGTATATACCACATTTATTTATCCATGCATCAGTTGAAAGACACTTGGATTTTTTCCATCATTTAGCAATTGTGAATAATGCTGCTGTGAACACTGGTGTGCAAATGTCAGTTTATGTCCCAACTTTCAGTTCTTCTGAATATATATCTAATAGCAGGATTGCCAAATCCTACAGAGATCTATATTTAGCTTTCTGAGGAGAGGCCAAACTGCCTTCCACAGGGGCTGCACCATTCTACATTTCAACCAACAGTGAAGGAGTGTTCCTATTTCTCCACATCCTCTCAAGCACTTGTTTTTTGTTTTGTTTTTTTTTTTATTAATGGCCATTCTAAATGATGCAAAATGATATCTCATTGTAGTTTTGATTTTCATTTCCATAATAGCTTGTGATGTTGAACATCTTTGATGTGCTTTTTAGCCATTTGTATTTCCTCTTTGGTAAAATGTCTGTTCAAGTCTTTTGCCCATTTTCAATTGAGTTGCTTATCTTTAATCATTGAGTTGTGTGATCTCTTTACATATCTTGGAAAGCAAATTCTTATCAGATATGTGGATTCCAAGTATTTTTTCCAGTTGAATAGGTTGCCTTTCACCTACTTGACAAGGTCATTTTAAGCATAAACATGTTTAACTTTAAGGAGGCCCTATTTATCTAGTTTATCTTTTATTGTTTATGCTTTGGATATAAGTTTTAAGAGACCACCACCTACCACAAGATCTTGAAGTTGTTCCCCTACATTTTAATCTAGGAGTTTTACAGTTCTAACTTTTATATAGAGGTCTTTGTCCTACTTTTAGTTAATTTTGGATAAGGTGTGAGATAGGGGTCCTCTTTCTTTCTTTTGCATATAGATATCCAGTTCTCTGATCATCATTTATTGAATAGTCTATTCTGACCCAGCTGTTGAACTTGACAGTCATGTCAAAAATCACTTGACCATAAATGTGAGGGTCTATTTTGGAACACTCAATTCAATTCCATTACTTAATATATCTATCTTTATGCCAGCACCCTGTGGTTTTTACCACTATAGCTTAAATAATACGCTTTTGAGTTAGGAAGTGAGCGTCCTCCAACGTCATTCTTCTTTTTAAAGATTTTTTTTTTTTTTTTACTACCTAGAGCCATTTAACTTTCCAAATAAATTTGACTACTGGCTTTTCCATTTCTGCAAAATAGATTATTAGAAGTTTTATCAGGATTGCATTGAAGGTATGAATCAATTTGGATAGAATTGGTTTCATAGTGATATTTAGTCTTCCAACCCATGAACAGAGAATGTCCTTCCATGTATTTATTTCTTTTTTTTAATTTCTTTTAGAAATCTTTTATAGTTTTCTAAATACAGGTCCCTTCCATCCTTGGTTAAGTTTATTCCTAAATATGTGATTCTTTTAGTCAATATTATAAATGGATTTTTTTTCCTGATTGCACTCTCTGATTGCTCATTACTAATGTATTAAAACACTACTGATTTTTTCATATTTATTTTGTATCCTGCCCCTTTGCAGAACTTGATTATTAGCTCTAGTAGCTTTGTTGTAGGCATTACAGGACTTTCTGGGTATAGAATAATATTATCTGCAAATAGTGAAAGTTTTACTACTTCCTTTCCAATTTTGTTGCTTTTTATTTCTTTTTCTTGCTTAATTGCTCCATCTAGAATTTATAGCATAATGTTGAATATTAATAACAGTGGTGACAGTGGGTATCCTTGTTTATTTCTGATCTCAGTGTGAAGGTTTTCAGTCTATCATCATTGAGTATGATTTATCTGTGGATTTTTCATATATACCCTTTATCATGTAGAGGAAATTTCCTTCTGTTCTTATCTTTCAGAGTGTTTTTAGCAAGAAAGGATATGCTTTTTCTGCATCAATCAATATGATCATGTGAGTTTCTTCTATTTAATAATGTGGTATATCACACTGATTGATTTTCTTGTATTGAGTCAGCCTTGCATACCTGGGATAAAACCCAATTGATCATGGTGTATAACTCTTTTTATGTGCTGTTGAATTCAATAAACAAGTATTTTCTTGAAGATTTTGCAGCTGTACTTGTTAGAGAAATTGTTCTGTAATTTTCTTTTTTGTAGGATCTTTATTTAGTTTTATACTAGGGTAATGATGGCTTCATAGAATGAGCTTGATAACATTCAGTTTCTTGGAAAAATTTGAGCAGGATTAATATTAAATCTTTGAGTGACTGGTTGAAATAGACTGTGAAGCAATCTTGTCCTGGGTTTTTCGTTTTTGAGAGGTTTTTGGTGTCTCTTTCCATCTCTTAACTTGCAATTGGTGTTTTTGAGATCTATTTATTCTAGGGTCAGTGTAGATGGTACATATTTTTCTAGGAAACTACATTTCTTTTAAGTTGTTCAGTTTTATTTCTCTGGGAACAGTAATACCCTGCCTCTCATTTCTGATTTTATTTATTTGCATATTCTCTCTTTTTTTCTTTGACAGTCTAGTTAAGGATTTGTAAATGATGATTTTCTTAAAGAATCAACTTTTAGTTTTGTTGTTTCCTTCTATTTTTTGTTCCAAAATTCACTTATTTCATCTTTCATCTTTATTTCTTTTCTTCTGCTTGCTTTGGAGTTAGATTGCTCTTCCTTCTATTTCCTCCAGGTGCATACTTAACTCTTAGATTTTAGCTCATTCTTCTTTTTAATGTAGCCATTTAAGGTTATAAATTTCCTACTCAGCACTTCCTTTGCTGTATTTCCTAAGTTTTGATATGTTGTGTTCTCATTTTTATTTGTCTCAAGATATTTACTTATTTCTTTTGCAATTTCCTAGTTACCCACTAATTGTTTAAAAGAGTGTTGCTTAATAATAGGCAGATAATTGTGAATTTTCCATTTATCTGCCTGTTGTGGATTCCTGGCTTCATTCCATTATGATCATAGAAAGTGCTCTGTATAATATCAGTCTTTTAAAATTTACTGAAACCTATTCTGTGATCCAACATGTGGTCTATACTGGAGAATGATCCAAGAGTACTTGAGAAGAAAGAATACCCTGCTGTTTTGGGATACATTGTTCTGAAGATACCTATTAAGTCTAGTTCATTTATCAAATTTTTTTAGTTCTAATTTCCTTATTGATATTTTGTCTAGATCTATTGACCTGAATAGTGTATTGATGTCTCCAACTGTTACTGAAAAGATGTCTCTTTATTCCTTCAGATTTGCCAGTGCTTGCCCCATATATCTTGGGGAACCCTGGTTAGGTTCATAGATATTAATTATTTTTATTACTTCCTGATGGACTGCCCCTTTTATTAATATATAATGTCTTTCCTGTGTCTCTTATAACAGTTTTGCTTTTAAAGTATATTTCATCAGATATTAGTAAAATGACCTAGGTTTTCTTTTCTTTTCATTTCTGTTTCTTTTTTATTTTTGGTAACTGTATGTGTGGAACAACTTTTTCCAGGCTTTCACTTTCAACCTATTTGTTTCTTTAGGTCTAGGGTGAGTCTATTGTAGATAGTATAAAGATGACTCATATTTCTTTATCCATTCTTCCATTCTGTGTCTTTTGATTGGGGAATTTAATCCATAACTATTCAATGTTATTATTGTCAAGGCAGCACTAACTTCACCCATTTTGTCCTTTGGCTTTTATATTTAATAATTAAGGAAAATGCAGTTTTTCTTTTTCATTATCTTTAATATATCATACCACTGCCTTCTTGCTTCCTTGGGTTCTGATGAGAAATCAGCATTTAGTCTTATTGAAAATCCCTTGTATATGATGAATCACTTTCCTCTTATGGCTTTCAGAATTCTCTCTGTATCTTTGGCATTTGATATTCTGATTAGCATGTGTCTTGGCATAAGTGTATTCTTGTTTATTCAGATTGGAATACATTGTGCTTCTTGGGCATGGATAACTATGTCTTTCAAAAGAGCTGGTAAAATTTCTGCCATTATTTCCTCAAAAAATTCTTTCTATCCCTTTTCCCTTCTTTTCCTCTGGGACACCCATGACACATTGTTTGTGTGTGCTTCATGCTGTCATTCACTTTCCCAAGATTTTGCTAAAATTTTTCCTTTCTTTTCTCTATTATTCTTCTGTCTATTCAATTTCAGAAGCCCTGTCTTCTGACTTGCTGATTCTTTCTTCTACTTCTTCACATCAGCCGTTATAAGCCTCCAATGTATTTCTAATTTCATTTATTGTGCCATTCATTCCCATAATAATTTTTGAATGCTTTCAAATTCTTCTTTATGCTCAGCCAAATTGTTCTTAATGTCCTTCCTCTTTTTAGCCATTTCATTGAATTTATTAAGGAGATTTGTTTAAACATCTTTAATTGTTTCAAATTCTGTATTTTGTCTGGAGGTTTAATTTGTTCCTTTGCCTGGGCCATATCTTCCTATTTCTTAGCATCACTGGCAAGTTTTTGCTGGTTTCTCAGCATCTGGTTTTCTTGAGATGTTTATTCTGGAGCTTGGTTTCTCTTTCTTGCCTAGGGCTCTCTTTTTCCTTGGCTTTATGCTAAACCTCCTCTTTGACACTTGATACAACTTATTTTAGCTCTTTATAATAGCTTGTGTTTAAATAAGCTATAATAGCTTGTGATTAAATAGTTATTTAATATAAATAGCTCATGATTAAATAGATTTTTCAGCTCTTATTCATCTGATTATTGCCCTAAATATACAGGATAACTTTGAGAATGTATTATGTGTGCACTCATTTCAATACCTGGAAAAAGTTCCTTCTTTGGGAATGTTAATCTCTTCTATTTGTTTTTTTTTTTTTTTTTTTTTTTTTTTTTTGCCTCTATATATTTTAAACTCTCCTTTCATTTTCTCTAACTGTTGTTTACCTGGAGAGTCCCTCATGAGCTGACCTCCCCAGGTCATTTTTCCCAGCGGACTCAGGAACTCAGGAGGAGAGTGTAGATCATTTCCAATGTGCCCTGACAGGAGATCTGAAAGGCTGCCAAAGTTTTCTGATGACTCTCCAAATCTGTGCTTTTTGAATGTGCCAGCAATGGCAATCTTCAGCCAGTTATTAACCTCTGCTCTAAGGTCAGCTGATTAAGCTTCTGTTGGTGGCATGGTTGAGATTGAAGCTGCCAGCCATGCCAGGATGAAGCTGTTGCACAGATTCCCGGAACCTGTGATCAGTATTTTTTATTCGACTACCAAGACCAGTGCTGAGCCTTGCTTCCCTCTTTTCTTGAGGAAGAGTTACCCTTTGACAGGCTGTTCTCTGCTACTCCAAGAAGTCACTATGACTCTAAATTTGCCTGTATCTTTCCTCTGCTGGAAGCAGGATTGAAACAGAGACTGTTGGTTGGTTTCTGTCATGGACTGGTTGACACACTTCCTGATGCCCTCATCAGTTACTTTGTCTCTAAAGCAACCCTGCTTATTCCCCTGCCAAGAGGGGTGTTGGAGCAGAGGCTCCTGTGGCTTTGTGAGGTGGGTAGAATTAATCTGCCCTGCATTGCCCAGAGAAAATGATCAAGCTCCACCAAACTTCTTCAACTGCTAGGTGGCTATCCTACTTGCATGTGCTGATAATGATTCTTATTATCCTGAGAAGTCCCTGTGCCTCTAAATTGCCACATTTTTTCCTTACAGGGTGTGGGCATTTCAGCAGTGGTTAACCACAGATATTTAACCTAGGCAAAAAAAAACCTGATCCTTTCTGTCCCAGGTGGTAGTGTGTTTTTCAATCAACTCTGTTACCACTCCTGCTGGGGGTGGAGTTAAAACAAAGGCTGCCAGTTTCATTCAGGCTTGGATGGTGTATTAGTCAAGATTCTGTACAGAAACAGAACCAAAATATTTTATTTGTAAATGGTATGAGATATTTTAAAATTGCCTTATGTAACCATGGGGACACATAAGTCCAAATTACTCATGGCAGGCTGCAAACCAGGGGCTCTAATGAAGGTCCTTGATAACTCTTCTTTACCTCCGTTATGTAGTTGCAGTCCTATTTCCCTGATAGTCAGGATCAATCATCCCAGTCAGTACAATAATTCCCTTCTTTCCTGATGAATCAGAGGTATGAGGGTGCCAAAGTAGCCAGGAGGCAGTCTTAACTTCCAGGGTAATGGGTTCTGTCCCCTTGGTGGAAGCACTCTTCCTTTTGGAAGAAAAATCTATGAAACAGCAGGGCTTAAGGTTGTAAGTATAGGAAACAAATATTTTCTTAGTTGATCAGTAGGGGTACTACTGAGTGATGCCTCTCTTACTTCTACTCCTTGATTCTTCGATCCATAAATCTTAGCTATGGGAGAAATAGCACCATAGAGTGGATACTGACTTAGAGCATACACAGTCTCCTTGAGAAAATTAACCCAGCCCTGAAATGCCTTGCCACATAGTTGGCACTGTAACTGAGTCTTCAAATGGCCATTTCACCATTCTAACAATCCAGCAGCTTCAGAGTAATGGGGAACATGGTAAGACCAGTGAATTACATGAGTATGTGCCCAATTCCACATATCATTTGTTGTGAAGTGGGTTCTTTGATCAGGAGCAATGCTGTGTGGAATACCATGGTGGTGGATAAGATATTTGGTATGTCCATCCATGGATGGTAGTTTTGGAAGAAGCATTGTGTGTAGGGAAGGCAAACCCATAACTGGAGTATATTTATTCCAGTTAGAACAAATCACTGCACCTTCCAAGATGGAAGTAGTCCAATGTAATTAACTTACCAACAGGTAGCAGGTGGATCACCTTGAGGAATGGTGCCATATTGAGGGCTGAGTGTGGGTCTCTGTTGTTGATAGATTGGGCAGGCAGCAGTGGCTGTAGCCAAGTCAGCCTTGGTGAGGAGCCCATGCATAACCTCCATTCTTACCACCATAGTCACTTTGTTCACAAGCTCATTTAGCAATGATAGGAGTGGTTGGGGAAAAATGTTGAGGGCTAGCCACAGAGCTAGTCATTTTATCCACCTGATTGTTAAAATCTTCCACTGCTGAAATCACCCTCTGGTGAGCATTCATGTGGGACACAAATATTTTCATGGTTTTTGCCCACTCATAAAGAAAGGCTTATCCACAAGCCTCTTCCCCAAACCTCTTTGTCACCAATTTTCCAATCATATTCCTTCTAAATCTCCAACCATCCAGCCAAAGTACTGCAATAGCCCATGAACCAATGTACAAATGTGCCTTGAGCTATTTCTTCTTCCAAGAAAATGAACAACCAGGTGCAGTGGGAGGCTTTTCCCTCACCACGGTCCTTCAGGAAGGTCACAGAAATGGGCTGCAGTGTTGCAGTTATCCACTTTTGATGGCACCTGTGTATCATGAAGAACTATCTGTAAAACAGGTCCCAGTTTTCTCTTCCTCGATCAACTGACGGTAGTGAACTCCCCAAGAGACCATAGCTGTGGGCTGAGAAAGAGAAGGTGACATAGCAGGAGTTGTGACCATGGGCATTTGGGCCACTTCCTCATGCAACTTACTTGTGTCTTCAGAGCCCATATGAACCTTATCTTGTATATACCACTTCCACTTTATGATGAAGTCCTGTTGTGCTTTATGGTTTGGTGGGTCAAGCAATACCCAGCTCATGATAAGCAACTATGTTCTAATGGTAAGTTGGTGGTCCATGGTTAAGCATTCTGTCTCTACTAAGGTCCAGTAGCAGACTGAAAGCTGGTTTTCAAAAGGAAAGTAGCTATCTGCAGAGGATGGCAGTAATTTGCTCCAAAATCCCAAGGATCTACATTGTGATTCTCCTATAAAAGTTTGCTAAAGCCTCCAGATGGCATCTCTATTTGCTCTTGGCACCTCTGGCATCATTGGGTCTGTTGGATCATATGGCCCAAGTGGCAGTGCATCTTGCAAAGCAGCATGGACCTGTCACAAAGTGTCTTCTTGTTCTGTTCCCCACTCAAAACTAGCAACTTTTCCAGTCACTCTGTAAATGGACCAAAGTAGCACACCCAAATGAGGATTGCATTGTCTCCAAAATCCAAAAAGTCCAACTAAGCATTATGTCTCCTTTTTGGTTATTGGAGGGCCCAGATGCAATAGCTTATCTTTTGCTTCAGAAGGGATATCTTGATGTGTTCCATACCACTGGACAGGTAGAAACTTCACAGAGGTGGAAGGCCCCTATATTTTTATTGGATTTATCTCCCCTATCTCTAACACAACTGCCTTATCAATGAATTTATAGTAATTGCCACTTCTAGCTCATTAGGTCCAATCAACATGATATCATTAATATAATGAACCAAAGTGATGTCTTGTGGGAGGGAGAGACGATCAACATCCCTGTGGACAATATTATGACATAGGGCTGGAGAGTTGATATACTCCTGAGGCAGGACAGTGAAGGTATATTGCTGGCCTTGCTATCTGAAAGCAAATGATTTCTGGTGGTCCTTAATAATAGCAATTGAGAGAAAAGTAATTTTCAGATCAAAAGCTGCATACCAGGTACCAGGAGATGCGTTGATTTGCTCAAGTGATGACACTACTTCTGGAAGAGCAGCTGTAGTTGGAGTCACCACCTGGTTAAGCTTAGGATAATCTACTGTCACTCACCAAGATCCATCTGTTTTCTGCGTAGGCCAAATAGGAGAGGTGAATGGGGATGTGGTGGGAATCACCATTCCCATATCTTTCAAATCCTTGATGGTGGCACTGATCTCTGCAACCCCACCAGGAAGCTGGCATTGGTTTTGAATTACTATTTGTCTAGGTAGGGGGAGTTCTAGTGTTTTACTTGATCTTTACTACTATAGTAGCCTGCATTCCACAAGCCAGAAATCCAATGTGGGGATCTGTCAGTTACTATGTATGTCTAATCCAATTATGCAGGCTGGAACTGGGAAAATAACCAAAAATGGGCCTGGGGAACCACTGGACTGACTGTGAGATGAACCTGAGTTAAAACTCCATCAATCACCTGACCTCCATAGGCCCCTACTCTGACTGGTGAGTCACAGTGACATTTTAGTTCTCCTGGAATTAATGTCACTTCTGAGTCAGTGTCTATATAATCCCTGAAGTGCCTGATCATTTCCTTTCCCCCCATGCAGTTACCCTGGTAAAAGGCCATAGGTCTCTTTGGGGAAAACTGAGAGGAAGATTAACAATATAAATTTTTGGCACTGTAACAGGATCTTTCTTCAAGGGATATGGTCTTCCCCTCATTCAAGGATCTGTGAGTCTGAGTACTGTCTCAAGTCTGAGAATTGATTAAGGAACCCATAACTCTCTGTTTTCTGTAATTCAAGTAAGGATTTTGTTTACTCAACCTGGAGCTTTTCTGCTTATACAGATCAAGTAAGAATTGAGTAGACTACTCCTCTATTTCACTTCTAGGTACCCCATGATCATTAACCAATGCCATAAGTCTTTATGACTCAGAATTTTTTATTGCTGCTTTAAGTCTGCCTTTCATTGTGGTAGCCATGCCCACCTTGTCTTTGGTCATTAAGTGCTGCTACTTACCTTCTGCCAGCCTGGGTTCTGACCAACCCCTTAGCGTTTTAGGATTCTAGTTCCATGACAGCAGTTCTCACAGTAATATCTCACCTACAGAGAAGAACTCTTCAGAAAAGATGGAGTTAATCTCACAAGTTTATTCTCAAAGTCCTGGTTAAAGATGTGTTCTCTGGACATTCCTGGGGTGGGTTGCCAGGTCTTAAAAGGTGAATCCAGTTTAGCATTCTAATCTCTCTAAACCTTTGTATCTCATCATCTTCAGTAAGTCAGGGTAAATTAGACATTTCAATCTCAGACATTCTAGGCCATCTTTTGGTCCATGTTTCAGTCAGCCACCTTAAAAAACTGTTAGAGCCCTTTCTAACCTTTTGAGTTACAGCACTGAATCCAGAATCTCTGCTTCATGGGCCCATATCAGTAAACTCAGCGTGATTCAACTCTATGTTCCTTCCACCATTATCCATTTCCACAAATATTTCCCTGATTTCTGTCTATATAAATTGGAAAACTCATGACCTTATTGTAGAATATGGTGTACTTTCTCATTGGTCACACTTTGTACTTCACCTTTGGGTGACTGTTATGATTTTTGTCTTGTTATAGATCTGTAAAAGAAGGGGGATGGTGGGCAAGAAGAAGAATTATAAACCTCTTACAAACTACTAACCCTAGGGCATTTCTTTGCCTTTTCATCTGTTGAGATGGGATTAATCTTTTCAGGTGGGGGGTGAGTCAATGGCAGACTACTCAGGCAGGATGGAGTTTGAGTGGTGTTTTTTTCAGGGCGGGGAGGAAGTGGAAACCTGTTTGGGCAGTGCAGGTTTGAGGTTGGGTGATACCTGCCTCAGGACTGTGAGGAGGTCCAGACTCCCTGGGGAAGGTTGGAGGCTGGGTGATGCAAGTTTGATATTGGGTGGTCTCCACAGTGACATTACAGTTTTATCTGGCAAAGTCTCAGCAAAATTTAAGGTTTCAATGTTCCCACTGATATGATCATGAAATCATATGTCCCCATCCCAATCTTCAGGATTTCACTCTTTTCCAATCAATGCCCTCGCTTTAACAGCAGATATCTTGCAAGGTTGAGATTTTTGTTTCTGTCATAACTCTGCTATTTGTACAATGAGACTTTGAGTCTGGTTTTCAGAGATCTCAGGTCTGCAGCTGCAAGAAACAAGGTTTTCTTTCAGAGCACACATAGAAATTTTTACGTAATTCATGTGGCACTTAAGTTGCAGATTTGAAGACTTAGTTCATCCCTGTCTATTGTAACTGAATCCAACATATTTTGGAACAAGTAGCCAACATCATTGTACCTTTAAACTCCACAAAACTCTCTTAAGGTTTTAAAAATACTCTCACCCAGATCCTTGATTCTTATAGGCATGGAAGTGGTTATAGCCAGTGGTGATATTTTGCATATCTCTATTGTCTACTCACACCATGGACTGTCAGTGGCCTCTTGATTATTGGAAAGTGAGTCATTGGAACCCTTGAGTTTAATCAGAATAGAGAACCAATTATGAAAATCCCACAATCAATTGAAAAAATCCCATTTTTAAGATTCTGTTTCTCAAGGACCATTTCTGGTACCAAACTGTGTAAGCAGGATTCTCTAGAAAAACAGAACTGGCTTGAGATATCTATAAATAGTATGAAATTTTATAAAATTGTCTCACATGACCATGGGGATGCACAAATCCAAATTCCACAAGGCAGCTTGCACACCAGGGGCTACAATGAAAGTCCTTTATGACTTCTCAAGAGGTTCTGGATATCTGAACTGGAGATCAGAAGGCAAGTTCGTCAGTTGATTGTAGCTGTAACCAGGCACCTATGCAATCAACTCACTGATGATTAAAGTCCACGAAATGCCCCTCTATTACAATTAACACAGTACATCCTTGACCAAACAACTGAGCACCATTTCCTGACTGAGTTGACACATTAGTCTAACCATTAGAGGTGTGTTTAAATGTTCCTTTGCTCAGAATTGAATCCAGCTAACCAAATGTGCATATCATTAGCTATGGTCACTTCCATGCCACATCCACCCCTCCCCTACTTTTGGGAAAGTGAGCTTATGTTTCCAGCCTAGAAGTGGCTCCTGAGGCAGCCCCCTATATGAGCAGAATAATTAAACAGTTAATTTAGACAGATCCTGGCTGATTATTAGATGCCCTGTAGGATCAGCTAAATCCTTGTGCCTGCTTATCTACCATACTCTTGGATCCTCCCCTCCCTTGTAAACTTATTGGCTATCTAATTTTTTGGCCCTACTGCTATCCACTATTCTGGGCTGTTGTAATATTAAACAACTGCTTCTGATTGTTTTCAACCAGCCCATCAGGGGAAAAGCTGTTTTCACTGGACAAGTTTTGAGTAACATCAAATAAAGATGAAAATTCAAATGATAAAACTTCTCTGATAATGTGTCTTTGAAGATATGCTGCCTCATTCTTCCCCACTTCCATGACTTTCAGGCTTCTGGTTTCACCATGGCTGAGAATTGTTACTTTCTCAGTGTTACTGCAGAAATAGGATGGGAACGATAATTTGCAATTTCAACACCACAAAGATCATAGTTCTTACTGATATTTAGCTGTTTTTCTTGAATAAACATTCTCTGAATTTCTGCAAACATTTGGTTAATTTCTAGAGTTCTGAAAAAGGTAATTTTGAAAAATTTTCCCAATATTCTCATTGCTTTTATGGAGAGGACTCTTCAGATTTCTTTCCCACAATCACTCAGTCACTAATTCTTTCATTCATAATTCATTCTGGCCATCAATACATATTGGGAAGACACACTTTTTAAAAATATTTTTTTCTTTATTTTTAAAGGAATTTTAGGTTACACACATTATATTGAAAATATAGGGGATCCCCATATACCCCAACCCCTCCCCTTCCCACACTTTCCCATTAATGTCTTTCATTGGTGTGGTACATTTATTACACTTGATGAACACATATTGAAACGTTGCTACTAACCACAGTTTATAGTTTGTTATGTTTTACACTTGCACTGCACTATTTTATAGGTTTTGACAAAATGTATAAAGGCTAGTATCTGTCATTGTAAGATTATACAGAATAACTTCAATGTCTCAGAAATGCTCTGTTGTTCCCTCTTCCATCTCTCAGAACCTATGGATACTGCTGCCTTTATATCCCTGTCACAAGTTCTTCCATTAGTAGGATAATAATAAGTCTTCTTTAGACCATAATTGTATCCCCCCCTTATTTTGTTCATTCTTTTATCTTGAGGATTTTTGGATGATGATGCCTACTCTTTCCAGTTGAGAGGGGACTTAGATTCCTTGGAGCAGATGGATGGAATTGTTTTGTTTTCAGATGAAGATACTCTCTGCTTCTTGATTTGGGCATTGTCCATCATCATCATCCTTTTGCTGGTTGTTCTGGATATCTTATGAAATGGAGATTAAGTGTTTACTGCAACTCTGCTGAGATTCAGGGATCACCTGGCATATGAACAGCCAGAAGACTTAAGTCTCTGGGACATATATTCAAAGAGTATAGTGCTAACTATAAGTTCTGATAAATGGGATAGAAGAACCATGTGTAGAAATCTCATAAATGAGTCTAACATACATTGGAGAAGATGGGTTATCAAATATTCCAAGGTAAGGTCCACTGATGGGTTGCTGATTTCCTAGGGTTGTCTGCCCTGCCTATAGTGTTTAGATGTCTGTGGACATCTAAACAGGAGCATCCCTATTTGAGACACTGCTTATTGTGGCAGTGATATCTGCCTGACACAAGCATAAGCATAAACTCTGGAATAACCTCCCAATGCCCTTGGAAATTTCTTAGTCATAAAAACTCATTGGCACTTAATATCTCTCCTTTTTGGTCTAGGTTGTCCTTCAAATGCATCATTCGTTGGCTTTTGGTATTAATCCCTCAGTACCAAGGTGGCTGATCCCTGGGAATCATGTCTCACATTGGAGGGAAGGCAGTGGATTTATATGCTGAGTTTGGCTTAGAGAGACCACATTTGAGCAACAAGGAGGCCCTTGGGAGGAAACTCTTTGGCAGTATGTATTACCAGGCCAACGTTCATTAGTACAAGCATCAATATCAAGGGACTGGTGCATTGGTCCACCCTCTTTTGCTAGGCATTGCCCATGTACTTCAGAGATTCTCACCACTCAATGAGAGAATGTCGCAGGACTCACCAGTGTGGGAATTCAATATTCTGTCCATTATTCTGTGGGTCTCCACTCACTGAGACAACACCCCATGACCACATGCACACACTCACACTCCAGAGAGGTATGCCTCAGGTGCACCCCCACATGCACAATCCCCCACCACAGACAACCTGTACCAGTGATCCTTCCTACCACAGCTGCAACCCTCTATGCAACCCAAAATATCCCCCAAAACAAAGCCAACAAAAAATAACAATAATAAAATAAAAAACAAAAACAAAATTTTAAAAAATTTGCATTTTATCTTTCATCACTGTAAGGTCTCTTATCTTTCATATATATTGACAATTTCTCCTATATGTTCCCCAATGTATTATTTTTTTTTCACTGTATATTCTGAGAAGCTTTAGATTACAGAAAAGGCACATAGAAAATACAGGGGATTCCCATACACCCCTCTCCCTTCCCCCACATCCTCCCCTACAAATAACTTCCTACATATGTATGGTACAATGAAACAATTAATGAAAAAATATCAAAGCGTTGCTACTAACATGGTCAGTGGTTTACATTATGGCTTATTATTTGCACTGTTTACAAAAGTATAGGTTCTGACAAAATATATAATGGCCTGTATCTGTCATTGTGAGATTACTCAGAGCAACTCCCATGCCTCAATGATGCCCTCTCTTCCATCCATTCCTCCTTCTCTCTCCCCTCAGAACCTATGGCAACTGCTAACTTTCAATTTTTAACCAATAAGGTTCAAAATTACATGCATTAATATTGAGGGCCAGACATACTGGTCTGTTTTCTCTCATTAAGCACAGCATAAGTATTCCAGATGTTCTTGCCCTTCTATTTGAGAAAATTGCAGGACTCCCCAGGATGGGAGTTTAATATTTTCTTGTTTGTGTGGGTTCCACCCACTGAGATAGCACCTTATGTCAAGATGAACATATTAATATTCCGTAGAAGCATGCTCAAGGTGCACCCTTCCCACATAGCCCCTTACCACCAACACCCTGCACCAGTGACTCTTCCTCAGCCATATTTACCCAAAAAAAGCATTTCTACCATTGTAGTTTCAGCCACATATCTACAAATCACCAGAATTCACCTGTTCTTCCTTTCCTTTCCCCAGTTCCACAGATAGTCCATCCCAATCCACCCACCTTGCTCACCCTCATATTCCATTACCATCAACCCTCTCATAGCCCTGCACCATTATCACCTCTATCCACCGCCATATCACCCCTATCCACTGCCAAATCACCTCCTTATGTAGGCTTTGCCCATAGAGAGCATTTGCTCATCACACTCTATTCTTTTTCTGTTTCCTAATAACCTATCTTCCAGACTCTAGCTCTGTGAGTCTACTTAATTTGATTAGGTCATATCAGTGAGGTCATGTAATATTTGTCCTTTAGTGACTGGCTTGCTTCACTCAGCATAAGGTCTTCAAGATCTATCCATGTTGTCCCACATATAAATAGTTCATTCCTTCTTACAGTGGAATAATATTCCATTGTATATATATACTACAATTTGCTTATCCATTCATCTATTGATGGATATTTGGATTGCTTCCAATTTTTGGCAAGCATGAATAATTCTGCTATGAACATTGTTACGCATATATCTGTTCATATCCTTGCTTTCAATTCTTCTGGGTATATATGCAGCAGTGGAGTTGCTGGATCTATAGTTCTATAGATCTGGCAGTTCTATAGTTAGCTTCCTGAGAAACCTTCAAACCTCCACATAGGCTGCACCATTCTAAATTCCCCCAGCAGTAGATGAGGGTTCCCTTTTCTTCCAACACTTGTATTTCTCTGTTTTGTTTATAGCCCCAATATAAATGAGAAATCACTGTAAAGTTATTACATTGTCATTTTGATTTGCATTTCTCTAACAGCTAGTGATGTTGAGCATCTTTGCATGAGCTTTTCAGCCATTCATATTTCCTGTTTGGAAAAGTATCTCTTCAAGTCTCTTGTCTTGTCCAATTTTCAATTAGGTTGTTTTTCTTTTTCTTTTCAAGATGTAGGATTTCTTAATATATGCTGGATATTAGGTACTTATTGGAGAAGTGGTTCCCAAATTTTTTCCCATTGAGTAGGCTGCTTTTTTACTTTCTTGACAAATTCCTTTGAAGCTCAAAAGTTTTTAATTTTAAGGAAGTCCCATTTATCTATTTTTTCTCTTGTTTCTTGAGTTTCGGGTATAAAACTTACAAAACCATTTCCTTTACAAGATCTCATAAAGGCTTCCCTACATTATCTTCTAGGAGTTTTAAGGTCTTGGCTTTTATATTTAGGTCTTTGATCCATCTTGAGTTAATTTTTGTATAGGGAGTGATATGGTTATCCTCTCTAATTCTTTTGGCTATACATATACAGTTTACCCATCACCATTTGTGGAAGAGGTCATTCTATCCCAGTTGAGTGTGCTTGATGGCCTTGTGAAGTATCAGTTGACCTATGTCAGAACTCTCAATTCAGTTCAATTGGTCAACATGTCTATCCTTGTGCCAATACCATGCAGTTTTGACCACTGAAGTTTTGTAGTATGCTTTAAAGTTTCAGTATACTACATATTTTATTTTTCAATATGTTTTTGGCTATTTGAGGTCGCCTTGTCCTTCCAAATAAATTTCATAATTAGTTTTTCCAGTTCAGTAAAAAATGCTGTTGTAATTTTTGTTGGGATTGAATTAAGTGTGTAAATCTCTTTGGGTAGGACAGTATATTAGTCAGGTTCTCCAGAGAAGCAGAATCAACAGTAGATAACTGTAAATAGTATGAGATTTTACAAAATTCTCTCACATGACCATGGGTTGCACAAGTACAGATTCCACAGACAGGCTGCAAACCAGGGGCTCTACTGAAGTTCTGATGAAGGTCCTTAATGAGCTCCCAGGAGATGTTGGCTGTCCAAACATGATCTGGGAAATTCTCTCTGAATGCTGAAATCACTTCCCCTTTCAAGGCATTCAACTGATTAGATAAAACCTCACTCATTGCTGATGGCAATCTCCTTGGTTGATTGTAGATGTAATCAACTATCTATACAGTACTCAGTGATGGCTAAAGTCCATATGTGCCCTTTTACTACAATTAGCCTAGTGCTTGTTTGACAAAACTACTGGGTACAATTACCTGGACAAGTTGACACATTAGCCTAACCATCACAGACAGACATTTTAATGTTTAGTCTTCCAATCCATGAACATGGAATATTTTTCCATTTTTCAAAGGTCTTCTTTGATTTCCTTTAACAATGTTTTGAAGTTTTCTGTGGCAGCACTTTCATTGTGGAAGGCACAATATTAGTTGCTGGTGATACAGAAGACGGTGAATCACACTCCATGTGGTGTTTTTAAGGAATCATATCAGAGTCCTTTAAAATAATATAAGTGATAGCCAGATGTGTACTACTACACAATGTCTTCTAACTAAACCTAAGCTCCTTTCTTCTAAACTCTAAGTGAGAAATACAGCCTCTGAATTTTACTATAAACTCTAACATCTAGTAATCCTTTTAATATAACTCTTAAAGCATTGTGAATCATGAGTTCTTTCTTCATTTGCCAGACGTTTTAACACAGATAATATCCAATGGATTCATTTGCAGTTAAATAATGAGTATGTATTGGGTCATGGTTTTGAGGCTAGAAAATGTCCAAAATCAAAATACCAGCAAGGCTTGCTTTCTCTCCAAAATATGGTGCTCATTGCTGGCAATCATGGGGGTACCCTGGTTTGTATTTCTGCTTACCTTCATGTGGCAATTTCCCCTCCTTTCTCACTTCTCTGCCTTCTAGGTTTTCTTTATAAGGCCTCCAATAATCTTTATCAATGCCTATTCTGGTACAGCTCGCCACATCTAAACTAAAATAACATTTTCAAAAGTCCCTATTTATGAAAAAAAGAGACCAGAGGGATTGTGGAAAGATGTGTGGGTGGTTATCAACACCCATCCCTCCACTCTTCCAGCAAACTGCTAAGGAGTCCAGCCCCTGGCAAGCTGCTGGAGACAGAAGGGAACATAAGATTCTTCTTCCTCAAGAACAAGGATAGGCACAGTTGATCACTGATCACAGTTTTTGATTAGTGAATTTGGAACACTGGGTTCTTGATTCTGAGAGCAGCTATTGTTTCAAATCACCCCAGAAAAAGGCAACAGCAGCCATTGTTTCAGCCTACCCTGGACATGGGCAATGGTGGAGGAGACTTAAAGATGCTGTACTTCCTCTTCAGGGGATGATTAATTGTAGGGCTGCATTTGTTGGATAGACCAGGAAAACTTAGCATCTGGAGCCAACAGAGAAGCTCTTGGTGCCTTTCCTGAGACACTCCCCAGGGCACGTTGGAAACAGTCAGCTCCCTCTTTGAGGGTCCTTAACCTTGATTTGGCTGGAAAGACTTGTGGGAATGTCCTACCTACTGTGCTCTCTTTCCAGAATTTACCATCAATGCAAAGACAACAAGCAGACAAATTGTCTGGGACATAGGACTTTTGGCTTCAAACACTGGGAATAAAGGTACATGTCTGAGAAACAGAAGAGACAACTAAACTCCTGTATACAGGGAAACTTCAAAACAGCTAACAAGCAACATCCCAGGACAGAGCCTTCCCAGGAATGTGCCTCCCTGGAGCAGAGGTATTATTACCAAACATTAATCAGTGATGCATTTGAAGAAAGACCTGATCAAAAGGGGAAAGTATTAAATAAAATAGTTTTGTAGCAAAGAGATTTAAAATTGAGTCAGCAGGTCATCCTGGTTGTTACACTCAAGCAGGTCTCAGCCAAACATCACAAAATGCCATAGTAAACAAACCACAAAGAGAAGTGCATCTGAGCAATTTAGGGACATCTAGACTCCATGGAAAGTGACATGGCCACATGAATTCAATATATCCTCAGTAAGCCATATCTAGAAATATATGAAAAGCTATTTTCCCAATATAACATAGGTATACTTAGGTATAAATCCCCTAATCATGATTCTTCTACTTATTTTATTTAAATATATAATTTTCAATTTACTTGTTAATTGTATGTCTCAGAGACTTAAAACATATGGATTGTTCCTATGCTAGTGGAGCTCTGAAACCCACAGATGTGTAGCCATCTCCTATTCTTAGTTCTTTGGACCTGCCCTGGGCAACCAACAAGTCAGTCATGATGGACCAGTCCCAGCCCAAAAGGAAAGAGTAGCTTAACCTCCATGCAAAATAAGTCCTCCCTTCTGGTCCTTAATATATAAGTCTCTTCTGACCCTGAAGGAGGAAGAGTGGACATCGTCTCAAATCCCACAAAATTAAGGACTGAGCAAAAATAATGGGAAAGTGTAACTGCTGACTAAAGCACATTTATTCTTATTGTAGTTGTTGTCTTGTGTTAACTGAGTAACATGTGACAGTAATATAATTTTTTTCAAATTAAAAAAAAAGAGGTCTAGAAAGACAGGAAAAACCCTCCACAGTGCATTCACCTTGGGCAAACTTTCCTGACAAAAGGTCTGAAGCTGAAGAAAATCTCTATCTTATTGCCAGCTGTTTACAAAACCAAGACACAAGTATCTTCAGGAATGAATCCCAGGGGCAACATTTTAAAATATTAAAATGTACAGTGTACAACAAGAGTGCAAGAAAAACAAAGAAACAGGAAATGATGGCTTATCCATAGGAAAGGATACAAATCCAGAAAACAGCAATGAAGACAGTAATAATGGAGATGCACCAAAAAAAAAAAAAAAGACTATTAAAAAATGATCATAAATGTGCTCGAGGAGATGAAGAAAGAAAAATACAGAGTAAGGATTAAAAGATACCAGGAAACAATGAATGAGCAGTAAAAGAATCTTTGAAAAGAGATAGGAATTTTAAAAAAATAACCAAACAGAACTATTGGAGTTGAAGATTAAAATAGCTGAAATGAAAAAAGTCCAGGAAAGTTTCATGAACAAATCAGAGCTGGCAGAAGAAAGAATCAGTGAACTTGAAGACAAGACACTTGATATAAGTCAGACTGAGAAAAAGAAAGGAAAATAATTATTTTCCCTCTCCCACCTGCTGTTTTTGGTTGACTGTGTCCATTTGCTGTGTGATCTTCTGTATTTATTTTTCTTTTTGTCTTCTTGAAAATAATTATTAAAATAAAAAATTACCTTAGGCACCTCTGGGACACCATTAAACACACCAATATACACATAATGTGAACCACAGAAGGAGAGGAAAAAGAAAAAGGGTAGAAGGAATGGTCAAAGAAATGACAAAATACTTCCAAAACTTAGCAATCTAAGAAGTCTAAGAAGTCCATGGAACACCACCCAGAATAAACAAGAAGAAAAGTAAACCCGGACACTAACTGATCATATGACAATATGCAAAGTACAAGGAGAGAGCTCTGAAAGCTGCAAGAGAAAAATAACATGTTATATACAAGGGAGTCCCAATTAAACTGTATGCTAATTTTTCATCAGATACCATGCAGGCAAAAAAATAATGGGTTGAAATTCTTAATGTGCCGAGAAAAAAGAACAACAAAAACCCAAAAACTCCCAGACAACAATTTTATATCTAGTGGGAATTTCTTTAAAAAATGAGGGATAGATTAATACATCATCAGATAAATAAAAGCTGAGGGATTTCATCACCACTAGCACTACAAGCAATGCCAAAGGGAGTTCTTCAGGCTGAAAGAAAGGGACACTAGACAGCAGCTCAAAGTGGCACAAAGAAATAAAGATCAGAGTGAAGAAAACCATTTGCGTAATTATAAATCCTGGTATTTATGTAATGTATTTTTTGATATGGTATTCCACTTCCTCCTTCCTAAAGGTGCTAAAATGTAAATGCCTAAAAAGTAAAGATAAATCTGTTTTTGAACATACAATATGCAAAGATGTAAGTGATAGGAAGCACAAAAATTGGTGGGAGGAGGAGTATAGGAAAAGTATATGTGCATGCTATTGCAATTTAAAATATGATTTTTACATATTTAGGATGTTAGCCACATGAAAATAGGTTAGATATGAGAAAGCACCCAATATTGTATTACATAATATGAGATTTGAGAAGGCACTCAAAATTGTATTGCACAAGAAATAAAATAAATATAAAAGTAGGCATTAATGAAAGTGATGGGCCAAAAATGGTATAACACTTAAAAATGCTATGTAGCAAAATAGAAGAAGAAAATCCGGTATTATCAGTAGTGACTTTAAATGTAAATGGGGAGGGGGAAGCAGGCCTGGCAATGGAAAGGGAGTCTGCCTACCACAAGGGAGGCTGTGGTTCAAATCCGGGGCCTCCTTGACCCGCACACAAGGAGCGCCATGCCACACACGAGGGTCCCCCACATAGGGGAGCCCCACACACAAGGAGTGTGCCCCATAAGGAGAGCTGCCCTGTGCAAAAAAAGTGCAGCCTGCCCAAGAATGGCACCGCACAACCAGAGAGCTGACACAACAAGATGACACAACAAAAAGAAACACAGATTCCTGGTGCTGCTGATAAAGATAGAAGTGGTCACAGAAGAACACAGAGCAAATGGACACAAAGAACAGACAACTCGGTTGGGGGGGTGGTAAGGGGAGAGAAATAACTCACTAACTAACTAACTAAATAAACAAATCTTTGAAAAAATATAAATGGGGAAGCAGTTGTGGCTCAACTGATAGAGCATCCTCCTACCATATGGAGGATCCAGGGTTCAATACCCAGGGCCTCCTGACCCATGTGGTGAGCTGGCCCATGTGCAGTGCTGCCATGTGTAAGGAGTGCCATGCTGTGCAGGGGTGTTCCCTGTGTAGGGGTGCCCCATGCACAAAGTATGCACCCTGAAAAGAGAGCTGCCCTGTGCAAAAAAAAGTGCAGCCTGCCCAGGAATGATGTTGCACACACAGAGAACTGATGCAGCAAGATGATGCAACAACAATATAAAAAGTGACACAGTTTCCTGGTGCCGCATGACAAAAATGCAAGCAGGCACAGAAAAACACACAGCGAATGGACACAGAGCAGAAAATGGGGGAGAAGGAGAGAGAAATAAATCTAAAAAAAAATGTAAATGAATTATATTCCACAACAAAAGGCAGCTATTTGAAGAATGGATATAAAATCATGACCCAATAAAATGCTGTTTGCAAAAAACTCACCTTAAATCAAATACTTAAACTAGGTTGAAGGAGAAAGGATGGAAAAATACCAGGCAAGTAGTAACCAAAAGAGAGCTGGGTTGGTTATACTAATACTGGGTGAAATTAATTTTAAATCAAAACAGTTATAAATAACAAAGATGGTCATTATATACTGATAAAGAAATATGTAACAATTATAAATATTTATGCACCAAAAGGCAGAACCCCAAAATACATGAAGCAGGTACTGACATATTTGAAGAGAGAATTTGAAGGTTCTACATTAATAGCAGGGGACTTTAAATCGCCACTTTCAGTTATCATAAAATATCTAGTCAAGAAGATCAATAAAGCAGAAGACTTGAATGATATTCTAAACCAACTAGACCTATCACCTACATATATACAACACTTAACCCAACAAAATAAATACATGTCCTTCTCTAGTTCACATGGATCATTGTTCAGGATAGACCATATGTCAGATGATGAAACATTTCTCAAGTTAAAAAATACTGAAATCATGTAATGCATAATCTCAAAGCCCAATGGAATCAAATTAAAAGCCAATAGCAGAGGGAAAAGTAGAAAATTCACAAAATGTGAAAATTAAACAATACATTTAAAGAACCAGTGGGTTAAAGAGGATATCACAAGTGAATTTAGGAAATATTTTGAGATAAATGAAAATGACAAAAAAAAAAAATACAATACATGAAAACTTATGGGATACAGCAAATACATTTAAAAAGAAGTTGTTTTGGTGGGGAGTATACAGGAACCTCATATTTTTTAATGTAATATTTTTTTGTGAAGTATATATCTTCAAAAAATACAATTTACATAAACGATGTGGTGTGGGGTGGTGAGTGGGTTATATGGGAACCTTTTATGTTTTTTGTTTTTTGTGTGTGTTTTTTAATGTAACATTCCTTGTGATCTATTAATTTTAACTAAAAATAAATAAAGGCATCTAAGCACAAAAAAATCGAAGAGTTAACTTCAAAACCAGAAGAACCAGGAAAAGAAGAGCAAATCAACCCAAAATGAGCAGAAGGAAGGAAATAACAAAGATTAGATCAGAGAAAAATGAAGTAAAAAACAAAAAATGAATAGAAAGTCTACAAAACCAAGGATTGATTATTTTAAAAGATTAATGAAATTGGCAAACCTTTAGCTAGACTGAAAAAGAAAAAAAAAAAATTATACAAATAACTAAAATAAAAATGGGGGACATCACCACTGACCTACTGAAATTAAAAGTACTTTAAGAGGATATTATGAAGAATAACTGTATGCCAAAAATTTAGATAACCTGGATGAAATGGACAAATTCTTAGAAACACACAAACTACCCACAATGATTAAGAAGAAATAGAAAATCTCAAAACCAATTACTAGTAGAGATTGAATCAATCTCTTTTGGAGGTCATCAAAAACCTCCAACAAAGAAAAGCCCAGAATCAGATAGCTTCACAGAATAAATCCTAGAATACTTAACTCCAGTTCTTCTCAAACTCTTTGAAAATTTGAAGAGGAGGAAACACTCCTTAATTCATACTCTGAAACTAACATAACCCTCATATCAAGCCAGATAAAGATGCCTCAAGAAAAGAAAACTACAAACCAATATCTCTTATTAATATATGCACAATTATCCTCAACAAAATATTGGCAAACTTAATACAACAGTATATTAAGAAAAATTATACACTATGATTAAGTGGGATTTATCTCTGGTATGCAAGGTGGTTAAAAATAAGAAAATCAATTAATGTAATATACAATATTAGCAGAATGATGGGACAAAACTACATGATCATCTCAATTGATGCAACCCAGCACCCATTCATGATTTAAAAAACAAACAAACACATAGAACACTAGGATTACAAGGAAAATTCTCAACATGATAGAGGGTCTATAGAGAAAATCAAGAGCTAATATCCTACTCAATGGTGAAAGACTGAAAGCTTTCCCTCTAAAATCAGGGACAAGATAATGATGCCCACTGTCAACACTGTTATTCAATATTGAATTGAAAAAGAAATAAAATGCAACCAAGTTGGAAAGGAAGAGGTGTAAATTACTCTATTTGCAGAGCATATGATCTTATATACAGAAAATCCTGAAAAATCTACAACAAAGCTCATGGAGGTAATAAACGAATTCAGCATATTCTTGGGTGCAAGATCAACACCAAAAATCAGTAGTTCCTATGCATAAGCAATGAACATTTGAAAGGAGAAATCAAGAAGAACATTCACAATAGCAACTAAAAGAATAACATATCTAGGAATAAATGTATCCAATGATGTGAAGGACTTGTACACAAAAAACTACAAAACATTGCTAAAAGAAATAAAAGAAAATGTCAATAAATGGAAGGGCATTTCATGTTCATGGATTGGAAGATTAAAAATTGTTAAGATTTCAACACCACTCAAAGTAATTTATAGATTCAATGGAGCCCAATAAAAATTCCAAAAATCTTTTTGTAGAAATAGAAAAACCAATCATGAAATACTTATGGAACTATAAGGGGGCCTGAACAGCTAAAGCCATCTTGAAAAAGAATGAAATTGGAGGACTCACACTTCCTGATTTTAAAAACTATTAAAAAATCACAGCAATCAAAACAGCATGATACTGGCACAAGGTCAGACATATAGGACAATGGAATAAAGTTGAGAGCTCAGAAATCAATCCTCATATTTCTATCCAACTGATTTTTGACAAGGTGGCAAAGAACACTCAATTGGGAAAGAATGGTCTCTTCAGTATATGGTGTTTATAAAACTGGATCTCTATTTGATAAAAAAGAAAAAGAAAGAAAGAAAGAAAGAAAGAAAGAAAGAAAGAAAGAAAGAAAGAAAGAAAGAAAGAAAGAAAGAAAGAAAGAAAGAAAGAAAGAAAGAAAGAAAGAAAGAAAGAAAGAAAGAAAGAAAGAAAGAAAGAGAAAAGAGGAAGAAAGAAAGAAAAGAGGAAGAAAGAAGGGACAGAGGGAAGGAGGGAAGGAAGGAAGGAAGGAAGAAGGAAGGAAGGGAGGAAGAAGGAAGGAAGGGAGGGAGGGAGGGAAGGAGAGAGGGAAGGAGAGAGGGAGGGAGGGAGGAAGAAAAGGAAGAAAGAGGACTCCCTACCCTACACCATATACAAAAATCCCCTCAAAATCAAAGACCTAAATATGAGTTAAAACTATCAAACTCCTAGAAGAAAACATAAGGAAATATCTTTAGGACCTTATATTAGGCAGTGTTTTTATAGACTTTATACCAAATCAGAAGCCACAAAACCAAAAATAGATAAATGGGGTCTCATCAGAATTAAAACCTTTTGTGCCTCTAAGAACTTTATCATGAATGTAAAATGACAACTTACACAATGAGAAAAAATATTTGGCAACTGCATATCCAATAAAGTCTTAATATCCAGATTATATAAAGAAATCCTTTAACTTAACAAAAAGACATAAAACTCAACTAAAAATTGGGTCAAAGACTTGAGTAGACATGTCTCCAAAGAAAATATGCATATGGCCATAAAGCACATGAGAAGATGCTAATCATAATTAGCCTCAGGAAAATGTAAGTCAAAACAACAATGAGAGACAATTTTGCACTTATTAGAATGGCTAATATTGAAAAATAGAAAGGTTTTGGAGAAGATGCTGAGAAAAAGAAACACTCATTCATGCTTGTGGCAATATAAAATGGTGCAGCCACTGTGGAAGACATTTTGGTGGTTCCTCAAAAAGCTAAGTGTAGAACTACCAACCCAACCATTCAGCCATTCCAAAAAGAATTTAAAGCAAGTACTAAAATGAATATTGACACACCAACAAAGCGGTATATAAATACAAGGGACAGTCCAACACACCCTCCCCACCCTACTCCCCTGACAAACCAGCACCACTTAAATTAAAAGTACCATTATACCACTGTCATGCTCCTCCACAGTACAACTACACATTTCCCCCTTATCATAGATTTTGTCCATATGGGCATTGGCTGACAACCTTCTTCTCCCTTTCTATTTCCTGTAAACCTATCTTCCAGACCCTAGCTCCGTGAGTCTGCTCAGTTTGCCTAATTCATACCTGTGAGGTCATCTAAGATTTGTCCTTCAGGGCCTATCTTGCTTCACTCAACATAAAATCCTCAAGATTCATCCATGTTATACCATGTGTTAATGCTGTATTCCTACTTACGGCTGAATAATATTCCATTATATGTATATACCACAATTTCTTTCTGGAGGAAGGGTTGTGGGAGGGAGCAGGTGAACACTGGGAATTGGTGGGTACATAGCTGAAACTAAAATGTTTGGAATGCTCTTTTGGCAGTATGGCAAGAGAGGGTTAGTGCTTTGGGGTGTTGGATATAGGGGTCATTTGGGGAAGGAGTCACCTGGGGCAGGCTTCTAGGAAGTCTATAAGTATTCATCTTGCTATTGTGTGTTATTGTTGTGGAATTTAAGAGAAGTTCAATTATTTGAGTATAGAGAGGCCAGGACTCAGGAATGATTTTGAGAAGGAAAAATGGTTTATTGACGGCCGGCCGGACTCGGGAGCTTTCTGTTTGAATCCCGAGCCCGGAACAAGATTTTCAAACGCCTTTTATACAGAGAGGAAAGGTCAAATGGTCCCTTTGTTTCAGTTCTCAATAGGCTTCAATTAGCATATATCTCTTTCACATCTTAGGTAAGCTTTTAGCAAGGACTCCAGACATTTTAGATAAGCCTTGGTTTTTGCATTTCCCCTAAATACTTAAAGTTTATAGCCCTTGCTTTGTTAAACATTTCCTGGGACTGGAGCCTGTTTGCCATTTTCCCTAAGGGCAGGACTGCAGCCTCTTATCTTTCCACACTCACAAGTCAAACAGCTTAGTTATTTCTGAAGAGACAAAGAGCCTTCCACCCATAGCCCACATCATTATATCAATGGGTGGATACTCACATAATGAGCAGCAAGGTGGTGGACTCCCATCCTGGTGAGGTCTGCTATCTTCTCAAATACAGGGGCAGGAGTCTTTCAAGAGCATAGGCAGTGCCTAATGGCGGAGGGTAGACCAGTTTGTCAACTCCCAATGTTGTTGCAAGGAGCTATGATTTTTTTCCTTCGAAGAGTGAAGCCTGATGGTTGCCATGGGTTCCAAGGGGAAGGAGAGGGTGGAATAGAATAGATGGATCAGGAGTATTTTGGGGGAGATGGAGTGTTCTAAATGATCTTGCTAGGATGGATACAGGCCATGTTGAATTGCAACAAAGTTTATGAAAGTGTGTGGTCCAAAATGTAAACCATAATGTAAACCATTTTCCATGGTTGGTAGCTATGTTTCAAAATTTGTAAGTCAGTTGTAACAAACGCACCAATCACATATACAGTGTTATTAATAGGGGAAGGGGAAAAAGGGGGAGGATGTTAGGTATATGAGAGTCCCCTGTATTTGGTATATGACTTTTCTGTAACCTAAAACTTCTCTGAGGACAACATGGAATAAAAAGTAATACACTGGGGGAATAAAATGAAGACAATGTCACTGTACATATAGGACGACAGATCTTATAGTGATGAAAGGGAAAATGTTTTAAAATTTTAAAAAATATTTTTCATTATTTTTCTTATCCCAAATTTTAATTTTTTAATTTGATTTTTCTTAATTTTTTGTTTTTTATTTCTTATTTTTAAAACTATCATTATCATTCATTTTCTTGTTAATCGTATTTGGCTATTTTATTGGCTTCATTTTAAAGAAGTTTTGGATCACAGAAAGGTTACAACTGTGGTAGGGGAGTATCATTGGTGTGGGGTGCCAGTGATGGGGGATAATGAGCGGAAACTCACCTGGGCATACATATAAGACATATAAATGTGTTCAAATGTTCATAGGGCATTGTGATGTTGGGCAGAGATTCACACAATAACCAAGGGAATATCAAATTCCCATCCAAAGGCGGCGGACTTGGCCTAGTGGTTAGGGCATCCGTCTACCGCATGGGAGATCCATGGTTCAAACCCCGGGCCTCCTTGACCCGTGTGCAGCTGGCCCATGTGCAGTGCTGATGCGTGCAAGGAGTGCCCTGCCACGCTGGGGTGTCCCCCGCGTCATGCGCAAGGAGTACGCCCTGTAAGGAGAGCCGCCCAGGGTGAAAGAAAGTGTAACCTGCCCAGGAATGGTGCCGCACACAAGGAGAGCTGACACAGCAAGATGATGCAACAAAAAGAAACACAGACTCCTGTGCCACTGACGGCAAAGGAGGCGGACAAAGAAAACGCAGCAAATGGACGCAGAGAACAGACAACCAGGGTGGGTGGGGAAGAGAAGAGAAATAAATAAATAAAGAAATCTTTAAAAAAAACATTCCCATCCTAGGGAGCTCTGCCATGTTCTCTAACAGATCAGCAAGAATCTCCTGAGTACAGGGGCAATGACTAGTGAAGGAGGATGGTCCACTGATGGGCCCATGATATGGATGATTGTGAGAGTAAATCTTTACTCTTGAAATTGAAACTTAGCCTAATATTATAGGATGCCTAAGAGTTGCCTTCTGGGAGCCTCCTTGTTGCTCAAATGTGGCCTCTCTCTAAGCTGAAGTCAGCATGTAAATATATTACCTTCCCCCCAGCATGGGACATGACTCCTGGGGAGGAGTCTCCCTGGCACTGAAGGATTATTACCAAGCACCAACTAGCAATGCAACTAGAAAAAAGACCTTGAACAAAAGGGGGAAAAGGTAAAGACAAATGGCTAAGAGACTTCAAAGTGAATTGGGAGGTCATTCCAGAGGATATGCTTATGCATATCTCAGCAGGATCTCTTTGCCTGCCAAAGTAGATACTACCTCAAATAACAGGGCCCTTGAGGGCTCTGGACACATTCAGACACTACAGTCAGGGCACATAGCTCAGGAGTTTGGTGCCTTCCAGTGCGTCCTACTTTGGAATTTATGCTCCTCAATGTGAGAGTTGGCCTCAGGTGTGGTTTCCATACACATGTCTCTTCTGCCCCTTGTATTGGAACCTATAGTTAGTACTAGAGTTCATAGGTGTATGTCCAAGAGACTTAAATCTTTGGGTTATCCATGTGCCAGCTAGGCCCTGAATCTCCTGAATCTCATCAGAATTGCAACACCTACTCTCCAGTTGATTGGGCTCACCCAGGTGATGATGGACTACCTCCATACTGAGAGAGTCTACAACTGTAAGCAAGACAGTGCCATCCATAGGCCCTATAGGAGCACAGCCTCTTCTCTATTAGCAATGGAATGGTCATCACCATCCCAAGATCCTAAGGATTGGGAATGAACTATGGACTAACGTAGATTTAAGTGTTACTCAACTATCGATTTATTCTGATTCCAGCAATGGAAGAAACTATATCAGTGATGTGGAGGCAGTGGCCACTGGAGGTTCTTAGGGCAAGGAGAGGGAAAAACAGGTGTAATACAGAAGCATTTTGGGGACTTGGAAATTATCCTGAATGACATTGCAACAACAGATACAGGTCACTGTAAATCTTGTCATAACCTACAGAATTGTGTGGGAGAGAGTGTAAACTACAATGTAAACTCTAATCCATACTTAGTGGCAGTGCCCCAAAATGTGTTCATCAATTGCAATGAGTGTAACTCACTAATGAAGATGTTAATGTGGGAGGTGTGGGGTGTGGGACATATGGGAATGCCCTATATGTTTTATGTGATATTTGTATAATCTAAGTATATTCTAAAAAACAATAAAATAAAATATAATAAATGATATGATGAAAGTGAAAATAAACAAACAAACAAATAAATAAATAAATACAAGGTATTACTGTTCAGCCATTAAAAAATTAAATCCTGATACATGCAACAACATAGATGAACCTTGAAGACATCATGTTGAGTGAAATAAGGCAGACAGTAAAGGACAAATATTGTATGATCTCACCGATTTGAAAGAATGACAATTAGCAAATTTTTAGAGTCAGAATCCAGATAAGAGGTTACCAGGGGACAAGATAAGGATAGGGAATGGGACATTAAAGATTAAAATGTTTAAGTTTCCTTTTGGGAATGAAGGAAATATTTGGACAATAGATGGTGATGATGGTAGCATAATATTGTGAATGCAATTAACAGCACTGAAATATGTATGTGAATATGATTAAAAGGGGAAATGTTAGATTGTACATATGGTACAATTTTAGTTAGCCAAAGGGCTGCCAATATAAAGTATGAAAAATGGGATGGCTTTTATAACGGGAATATATTTGGGGTAAAAGCTTACAGTTCTGAGGCTGGGAAATGTCCAAATCAAGGCACCATTACAGGGGCTTTCTCACCAGAGTCAGCTATTGTTGATCCTGTTTTCTAGCCATATGGTTGAACAAGAAGGCCACTGATTTCTGCTGAGGTCTCTGTCTTTCCCTCAAGAACCTACCATCTCCCAGAGCTTAGCAACAAGCAACTCGTTGGTGGGCAACCAGGCATAGGGCTTGTCTATTTCTGGGCCTCCTCTCTCAGTCTCTTGAGGCTTCCATTTTCCTATAGTCCTCTTTCTCTCATGGCAGGATCAATATAATATGGTGACTCCCTTTTTCTGTGTCTCCATTTTTATCAGACCCAGCAAGAAGGTATAGACTCAACCTGAGTCATGCCTTACTAATGTAGTCCAAAAAAGGGTTCATACACACAGGATATGGATTAAAAGTAAGATCATTTGTTTGTTAAGGTTCATAATTCAATCTAACATGAATTTCTAATGTAATTGAACCAGAATCAGGTACAATGTTAAACCTACCAAGTTAGCTGGACACTAGCACTTAACATATATTGCCCTTACCCTGTCCTTACCTATTTTCAACTATAATCTGAAGGGAGAACGGGGTCATAAATATTTCAGCACACTTAACTGTGAGGGACAGATGTGAAGTGAGGTTTCCAATACTATTATTATATGCTATTTGGCTTGGGTACTCTGATGTGTTCTGACATCTTCTGTCTCTATTGCATTTGAGGTGTCAGGAGGCAGTATGGAGAAGGGCACAGGGCAAAGGAGAGTAAATTATCAATTCATGTTTAGCTCACTTGTGCCTAAGTTTCCTGTTCAGTGCTCTCGGCTAAGTTGTATTACATTATGTAATACACTCTAAATACCTCCTGTATGGCTAAACTCAAAAGCTTACTCTCATGAGGCAACCTTGAGACTGAAAGATAAATTACCCTGAGGAGGAAAAGGAGATCAGGCAGAGAGAGTAATTATAATTATCTTAAGAAATAGAAATTTACCTATTCAGTTAATTCCATTTCCCTTCATTTTCTCTGTTCCTAAATGTAATTATTGACTTTACTTTTGTTTCCATAATTCCCTAACTTTTCATTGATAGCTTCACCTTAAAGTATGACTTGACTTGCATATTTATTTGAGTGAAAATTGGCACACATTGTGTGTATTATTTTTGCAATTTGCTTTTACTTATCCGCTAAATAATTGCAATGTTTATTCATGTAGATAGGTGAGCTGTGGTTCATTTAACTTCACCATTGTTGCTAAGTTACTAAAGGCCTATATCCCATTTTAGTTATCCATTCTTTTTTAAAAGGAAATTTGAGTAATTTAACATTTTATGTTAAAAGAATAATATTATATAATTAAATATATAATATATAAGACTCTTGGTATACATGTGAAATAATTTCTTTAGTGTAAATTTCTAGCAGTATAATTGCTGGATATTACCTAATTTTTATATGTATTATCAAAGAGATTTCAGGAAGTATTTATTACAATTTACATGTACACAGAACAAGTGTAACAGGGTTATTTATTGAAATTCTTATGAAAGGTTTGTATTTACAAACTTTAATTTTTGCCAATTTAGTAGAGGCATATTAGCACCTTATTGCTCTTTGATTTTACATTCACCTGATTATTATTATTGATTGAAGATTGTTTCTTCATATATTTATTAGACATTTTGTTTCTTCTCTCCAGTGACATGCCTGTTCATATTTTTGCCCATTTTTTCTTCTGTGGTGTGACTGTATTTTTGCTTATTCCAATTTAGTAATTTTAGTTGATGATTTATGTCCTAAGGATATTTCTCCTTTTGTTTTCCTTTGTGTTGTTTTGTGTTTTTGAACAGAATTTTTTGATTAAATACTAAATATTTTATTTTTTACATTTATCACTCTTTACCTTTATAATTAGTGCATTTTTTGTTTTGAGAAATTACTTCCTATTCTGAGAGTAAAAATTATAATTAGTTTCTCCTGATTGTTCTGGAATTATGATGTCATGACTAAGTAATCCACAGAAATGAGTTTGTGTCTAGACTAAGGAAGAGATCAAAGTTCACTATTTTTCTTTTCATTTGTATAGCCATTTATGCCAGAATTATTTATAGGCCAATTAATCTCATTCTCAGTGATCCGTACTGTTAGAAATTATAACTGTGTATATATGTAATATACATATTATGGATCTGAGTTTTGTTTATTTATTTTGGGACATGGCATGCACTTTCAAACTACAGACACAGACCCTTATTTGAATTATTTGAATAGAATTTCTGCTATTATTTATTAATCTAATTTTCCTAATCTACTTTTTCTTTTTTTTTCTTTTTCTTTTACTGAATAAGATACAATGCTGTCCTTTAAATTTTTCCTATTTTGTAAATCTCTTAATATAATTGTTCTCATTTTGTGTTATTACCTCGTGCCTATTTTCAATTCCCTAATTTAATTTGAAAGTATCATTCTTATTCTATAATTATTGGTTATTTAAATTTAAATAAGACAAGATTATCAAATTCTGTATTTAAATACTATATCAGACAGAGTCCATTTTTTTAACTTTTCATGTATTTTGGAGAAGA
This sequence comes from Dasypus novemcinctus, assembly GCF_030445035.2. Taxonomy (NCBI): domain Eukaryota; kingdom Metazoa; phylum Chordata; class Mammalia; order Cingulata; family Dasypodidae; genus Dasypus; species Dasypus novemcinctus. The sequence continues at coordinate 94,976,531 of NC_080674.1, forward strand.
GGGAATTACTTCTGGTTTAACAAAGAATTGACAAATATTTTTATCTTTCAAAATATGGAGAAATAATTTTAAATATTAATATAGTGTAACATATTTTTGCTGTTAAAATAGATAACCAAAACTCGCTTATCTTTTAGAAACTAGAATTTACTTTCCCATGATATAGTAACAAACTGAAGTCTTGATATCTTACCAGAGTCCTTTTATAAAAATAGTATTTGCAAGGCTATGTTTCTAATGCAATATATCTGCTTTTCTTCAGTTTTGGGGAAAGAGAAAGCACCTACTTCCTTATCCTGTTGAAATATTTTCACCATCATTTCTTTCACTAGGTCACTACTAGAATTACTTTATTTAGCAATAAGGGAAAAATAAATAAATAAAACATGTCCAAAAATCCTCAAAACTTAAAATATGGAAATAGAGAGGATAGAAAGAGAATTTTAATAAGTGGAAAATGTGATATTTAATGTTTCCAGAAATACTGTATTCAGCCTATAATTTGAATTGGTTTTCACCAACTCGGAGCCACCCTCTAACCTATGCCAACATTTAGAAGTGAAAGGTAAGTATGTTTCCAAGATTAAAGATAGTGGTTTTTGCCATTTTCCTACTTCATAGATGATGGAAGTTTTCTTTTTCATCCGTTTACAGTTTTACTGGTGGATTTCAAAAGAAGATAGTGGAAAACAATCCCTTTATTTTATCATGTTTAGTTAGTAAATTGTCGAAGTTTGTATTTTAACTTTGTTTCTTGACTCTCAATCCATGCAGCTATTTTTAATATATTCAAATATGTTACTCTTTTATTCTTTTGTGACTTCTGAAATTTGTGGAGTGATTAGAAAGGATATTATTTTTAAAAAAATGTTGCTTTAGTTTCCTAGTTGCTAAAATAAATACTATACAATGGGTAGGCTTAAAAACAGTAGTTTATTTGCTCAGCGTTTCAGAGGCTGGAAGCATTGCTTCCCTCCTTGGGTCAGTATTTTCTGACTGGCCAGCAATTTGGGGGATTCTTTGGCTTTTCTGTCACTTGGAAATGCATATGGCAATGCCTTCTCCTTTGTTTTATGGGTTCGGTTGAATTCTGGCCTCTTACTGCTCCCCTGTGACTTCACTCTCTGATTTTCACTCTGTTTACAAAGGGCTCCAGTAACCAATGTTAAAGCCCAACCTGATTCAGTTGGAGCACACCTTAACTGAAGTAAAATCTTGAAGAGATTTTGTTTACAGTGGGTCTATACCCACCAGAATAAGGACAAAGACAAGAATGTCTCAAACTAAGGTATACAATTCAACCCATCACAAGTACCTAGACATTTTTTAAGATTATGTATTGGTGTGTTTATTTATTTATTAATTTATTTTTACAAGTAAAATTTTGAGATATTTGGAATATAGATTGGTATATGATGTGTAGTATGATTTTGTTCTAGGTATTTAGGTAGTTTCAATAACACATTTTAAAGTATACTCTCATTACCCATGGGTGTGCTATATAAAGTTTGTTACATATATGGTATAGTTTAATTTTCCTTTTCTGTTATAGTGAGTCACCTATCCTATAGCCAGCAATACCTATTTTAATCATTATTGTTTTATAAAATCTGAAATAGCAATTCCGCAATCTGCAACTTTCTTTTTCATTCATGCATATTCATTTTTTAAGAAATGTTTTTATGATTCTGAGCCAAATCTCATCAGAATTTTTTCCTGGTTTGTCGTTTGTGGACCCCAGAAAATTATGTTCTTTATGCTAACCCATTCCTGTGCCTGTAAGAGTCAGTGTGGATGGAGCCTTTTGATTAGATTCAGTTAAAGGTCCTTGATTAGAGCGGTTTTGATTGAAACTCACTACTTCAGTGGGACATGAAACAGCTTGGGTCTCCACCCTCTTGCTGGATATTACATAAACTGAGAACACACAGGGACACAGGAAAGACAGCTGTCATTTTAACCCTGCCACATGAGAGAAAGGAGGGTAGGAAGACAGAGAAGCCCCAAGAGGCTGAGAAAGGCTGAGAGGGGTACCAGAATCTGGAATCAGCAAAGCACAGAGGCATGAATAGTGGCCCCCAAAGAGCTGGGCCCATGGAACTTCTCAAGCCTGAAAAAGGAGCTCTGTGCCTGATTGCCCTCACCTGAACTATGGGAGAAAGTAAAGCAGCCAGGGTGAGAGAGGAGGCCCAGGAAGAGACAAGCCCTATGCATGATTGCTCACAGTTGAGCTCCATGGATACAGAGAGTCTGAAGTGGGAGGCAGGGATCTTGGTGGGAAACAGCTGCCATCTTGACTTGACACATGACAGAACTATAGAATCTGCCATCAGACCAATCTGCCATCAGACGATCTTTGTGAGAAAGTATCTCTGATGGCACCTTGATTTGAACATTTTCACAACCTTGAAACTGTAAGCTTTGACCCTGATAAATTTCCCATTATAAAAGTTAACCCATTTCTGGTATTTTTGCATTGGCAGCCTTTGGCAAACTAAGCGAGCATTTAAGTAAAATTTAGAAATCTACCTGGGACATTTAACAAATTTACACAGTAAATCTTCCAATTCAGCAACATGTTATAGAATTACTTGTTTCAGTCATTTAGAGATAATATAGTAAATTATCAAGACCTTCTTTGCCCCCAAAATTTCTTGCTAAGTTTAATTATATTTTAAACATATTTTTCTCCTAATATAAGCAGAATATTTATTTCATTATATATTTTCTGGCCATTCAATATATAAAGGGAAGTTCTTGATTTTAATATGCTCAATATATATCTATGTCAACCTTTTTGCTTCTCTCATGCATTTTGTTCACAAAACCTTTTCTGTAGAGTTCTGTAAATACTGCTCTAGAAAACATTTATTTTACAGAATATATATTATTGTTTTCCAAAATTTAATGTTTCAGAATATAAAATTAATATCAATTGAGTCCTCTACCTCTGAAATTCTAGAATCCTATCATTGCCATAGACACTAGTATTTTATACTGGTAGCTCAGCCTATAGAGGAGATTTTGATTTTCTCTAACATGCCTGTTTGCCTAGTTAATTTCTCAGCGCTTCTTTGAAGGCATGGTGCTCTATTGATTCTATTGAAAAGAATCAATAAATAGTGTCTTCTCTGGCTTCGCATGATGAATTCACTTTAATATTCTTACCTCAATAAGCCTTTTGTCTCTTCATCCCCAATCCTATGACAAGGAAGCTCTAGATTTTCTCTCATTTACTGTAGGCCATTATTGTACCAAATTTAAGAAGCCATCCTAGCAGCATAATGAAAGTGACTCTAGGTGTTCTAGCCAAAAGTCTTAGAAGAATTCTATGTCAATATATCAATAAACTCATCTTTCTCCTGCTTTCTATTCCACCTTCTCATGTTCACCACCTTCAAGATGTTTTTGTATATTTTTATCTCTGACCCTTATTAGCCAGATCTTGCAATTATTTGGCTATATATGCTGTATCTTCTCAGAGAGCAACTGCATTTCTCCACTTGCCTTATGCTGTGATAAAACCCTAATTATTGTGAACCTATTTATGGTGATGAGGGAAAGCCTAGGCAGATCTTGAGGACAAGCATCATTTTCCCAAGAAATAGTATGAGGTAAGGTATTTGAAAAATCTGCGAATGAGGGAAGACTGTTTTCTTTTGTCAAGAAGAAAATTTCTTCTGCTGACCTGGATGATTTAGGGGAATCTGAGCAGTCACTATTCTTAGCCCATCCATCCAGCTGTCCCCATCCCTGATATCAATTTCTCCTATTTTCCTATCATGGCCCTGACTTTGACAAAGCAATCTTTTAAGAGGAGTATTTAGTCTCCCTTGAAATTCAGTCATTCTCATAAAAGGATTCTGAACTCGATTTTTAACACTTTCTTCCATAATGCTTGTGCAATAAGAGTCTTTTTAAGATTGCCATTTAAGACCACTGGGTTTTTTGGATCATGTATCAAGGTAGCAATTAACAGGTTTTTTTATTTTTTTCCCTCAAAGCCTCAGCACATCAAAAGTAGATTCCTATTTATGCTACTAATTTATGTGGATTGAGTTTCCTAGAAAACTGAGCCTAAGAAAAAACGTAGGTGCTAATGTTTTATTATAGAGTGTCATCCCAAGGCAATGAAAAAGATGAAAAAGGAAAGTGAGACATGAAGTATAATAAGATAAAAAGTTCAAGTGTTTTTTAAATGGATACTACTTCACATTTTAAAAGGAGACATAGCTGTGTTTTATGCAGGGAATCATGGACAGTTGGTATAGAAAAACCATTTATCAATGCCAAACACATAATAAAATAAATAGGAAATAATAAAAAAATAATTTCATCTTCCATATCTATCCTACCTCTTGTTGCCCTTTGGTCAAAGTTTGTTCTATAGAAATTTGAAAACTTCATACTTCCAAGTTACATTTTGTTCATGGTCAATATATCAAAGTGGACATGTGAATTTGAAATGTGAAAGTCAAGGCACAATTTCTTATATGCAACAAAAACTTATCAAAGAATTGCAAAAGTGAATTTAAAAACCATGGAATTAGTTATTACATTTGTTCTCTAAAGGGGTCCCCAAAATAGCTCTTTTGAAAATATAAATTATTTTTATCAGCTTTATTGAAATCTATTCATATACCATATACTCCATTTAAAGTGTACAATCAAAGGCATTTGGTATAGTCAGAGTTGGGCTTTCATCACTTTAGTCAAATTAGAGCATTTTCCTTACTCCAAAAAAAGAGAAAATAAACAACAAAAAGCAGAACAAACAAAATCTCTGACCCTTAGTAGTCACCTCTCAATCTCTATCCTTCTCTTGCCATACATAATTGCTAATCTATTTCTGTCTCTATAATTTATTTTTATTTACCTTTTGTATAGATGGATATAACAATATATGGTATTTTTACCTAGTTTCTCTTGCTTGGCATTGATGGATGATTATTAATATATTACTACAAATTATTGTCCAGAGTTTGCTTTGGTTGTGTTTTTGCTCAAATTTCACCATGATATTCATATCTTGTAACATTAATGTACATTTGCTTGGTTGCAGAGAAAAACATTCTAATACACACACTATTAACAATACTCATTTTCAAGAGGGTTTGCTGTGATACATGTTCCCTTGTTTCATTTTTTAGCTTTCTTTCTAGTGATACATACAGTCTTAGACTTTCCCTTTTAGCCATTATCATACCTGTGTATTAGCACTGCTAATTTCAAACACTATAATGTGCTCTCACCATTTCTGTTCATTTCCAAACATTTCCAAATAATATTTTTACCAGTTCTGCACAGATTAACCCTCAGCTTTCCATTCTCTAACCTCAATTTATTTTCTGCTGACTTATATTCTAACTGTTAACTCCATGACTTTGTTCATTATGTTCAGTTCATACTAGTGAAGTCATATAATATTTGTTCTTTTGTGTTTGGTTTGTATCACTCAAAACGATATTCCATCATATGCATATATGACTATTTACTTATTCATTTGTCAGTTGATGGACACTTGGGTCATTTTCATCTTTTGGCAATTGTGAATAATGATACTATGAACTGTTTTTTCTTTTTTTTTAATGGCCATTCTAATAGGTGTCAAATGATATATCATTGCAGCTTTGATTTGCTTTTCCCTAATAGCCAGTGATGTTGAACATTTTTTCATTTAATTTTTTATCAATGTATTTCTTCTTTACAAAAATGTCTATTCAATCTTTTGCCCAATTTATATATATACATATTTATTTATTTATTTATTTATAAAAATATATCTATATATATTTTAACCAGGGATGGGGATTGAACCTGGGACCGTGTGTGTGGGAAGCTGGCACTCAACTACTGAACTACACCAGCTCCTTCCTTAATTTTTAATTGGGTCATTTGCCTTTTTATTGTTGAGTTTAGGATCTCTTTATATATCATGGCTAATAAATCCTTCTTAGATGGTTGATTTCCAAATACTTTTTCCCATTGAGTAGGCTGCCTCTTTACCCTCTTCACAAAGTCCTTCAAGATACAAAAGTGTTTATTTTGGAGGAGGTTCCATTTACCTTTTTCTTCTTTTGTTCCTCATGCTTTGGGTAAAAGGTTTAGGAGACTCGCATACATACAATCTCGAAGATGTTTCCCTGCATTATCTTCTAGGAGTTTTATGGTCCTGGCTTTTAAGTTTAGGTCTTTGATCCATTTTGAGTTAGTTCTTATATAGAGAATGAGATGGGGTCCTCTTTCATTCTTTTGTTTATAGATATCCAGTTCTCCCAGTAACATTTGTTGAAGAGAGTGCTCTGCCCAAGTAAAGTGGACTTGATAGGATAATAAAAAATCAGATGACCATAGGGTGTCTATTTCTGAACTTTCAATTTGATTTCATTGATCATTGTGTCTTTCTTTTGCCAATGCCATGTTGTTTTGAGCACTGTAGCTTTGTAATACTCTTCACAGTCAAGAAGTATGAGCCCTCTGAAAATATTCTTTTTTAGAATGTTTTTTGGCTATTTGGGGCCCTTTTCCCTTCCAAATAAATTTGGTAATTGTATTTCCTATTTCTGTAAAGTAGGCAGTTGGAATTTTGGTTGGGATTACATGGGATTTATATGTACAGTTTAGATAGAAATGACATCTTCATGATATTTAGTCTTCCAATCCATGAACATGGAATGTCCTTCCATTTGTTTAGATCTTCCTTGATTCCCTTTTCCGTGTTTTGTAGTTTTCTGAATGCAAGTCCTGTATATCTGCGGCGGCTTGCTCGGTCGGTAGAGGTGGAGTCTGGCTGCAGACGAGGGGTCGGTCCCGCTTGGGACGAGGGGTCAGTCCCACTTGGGACGAGGGGTCGGTCCGGTACGGCAGCAGAGGAGGGATCAGTCTCACAGGGGTTGCGCGGTTCGGCTGACGGGGTCGCCCGGCGAAGCCGGCGACGAGAGGGTCGCCCGGAGAAGCAGGCGACGAACTGGGGACAAGGGAGGCCAGGCCCTTGTCGGGGGCTCTCAGGACTGGAGGGCGCACGGCAGAAGAACTACCGCAGAGACAAGGTAAACACGCAAGTCCACTTTATTGAGGGAGAGGCAACAGTTTTATAGGGGCTGGGGAAGGCTGATTGGTCAAAGCCATGCCCTGTTCTGATTGGTTGCCAGAGAAAGGTCAGTGGGCAGTACTGGACAGGGGAGGGGTGGTGATTAGGGATTGGCTGTTGCTGTTCCTGGGGGAAGTGGCAGGGTTTAGGGATTGGTGGCTGCTGTTGCTGGGGTAGAGGGCAGACTTGAGTTCCCGCCCACACCTGGCTGTTGCTGCTGTCAGGGGGAGGGAAAAGGTCAGACTGGATTTTTCCGCCCACGCCTGGCTGTTGCTGCTGTTGGGGGGAGGGAAAAAGGCAGACTGGATTTTTCCGCCCACGCCTGGCTGTTGCTGCTGTCGGGGGAGGGGAAAAGGGCAGACTGGAATTTTCCACCCTGCGCCTACGCAGGGAGAAAGAAGGCATCGTGTGGCGCTATCTGGGAGGAGGGGCGGCCATGGAAGCATGGCTGCCGAGAAGGGGAGACCCGAGGGCACTCTGCGCCCATGCCGAGCTTCCTTCAGGGGTGGCGGTGGGCCCGACCAACCACCCTATTATGGGGGCAGCGGAATTAGGCCTACTGCGGCCGCTCCCCCGCCAGGCCAGCAAACCACACTTCAGCCCGAGGGGTGACCGCAATATCCCTGGTTAAATTAATTCCTAGTCTTTTCATTACCATCGTAAATGGAATTTTTTCTTGATTTCCTCCTCAGGGTATTAATTACTAGTGAATAGAAATATTACTGTTTTTTCATTGTTGATCTTGTATCCTGCCACTTTGCTGAATTCATTTAATAGTTCTAGTAACTTTGTCCTAGAAATTTCAGAATTTTCCAAATATAAGATCATGTTATCTGTGAATAGTGAGAGTTGTTAGTTCCTCTTTTCCAATTTGGATTACCCTTTTCCTTGCCTAATTGCTCTAGTTAGTACTTCTGGAACAATACTGAGTAATTGTGGAGCACTGAGCATCCTGTTCTTGTTTCCAATCTTAGAGGGAGTATTTCCCCATTGAGTATGACATTTGCTGTGGGTTTTTATTAAAAACGTCCTTTATTACATTGAGGAACTTTATTTCTATTCCTACCTTTCACATTGTTTTTATCAGAAAAGGATACTGAATATTGTCAAATGTCTTTTCTACCTCAATCAAGATGATCATGTGGTTTTTTCCCCTTCAATTTTTTAAAGTAATTTTTAAACTAATGCATATTAGTTGATTTTTTGTATTGAACCACACTGGAATACCAAGAATAAAAGCAATTTGATCGTGGTATATAAGTCTTTTAATATGCTATTGGTTTCAATTGGCAGGTTTTTTATTGAGAATTTTTGTATATATGTTCATTGTAGAGATTGCTCTGTTGTTTTCTTTTCTTGTATATATCTTAAATGGCTTTAGTATTAGGATAATGTTGGCTTCATAAAACATGTTTGGTAATTTTCCCTCCTCTTCGATTTTTTTTGAAGTAAATTATTTTTTTATTAAGAGAAATGTAAGGAAATTTAGTTCTTAAAAATATCATTTCTGAGGAGTGGGTATAGCTCAGTGTTTGGGTACCTACTTCCCATATACAAGGCCCTGGGCTAACACTGCAGTACCTCCTTAAAAAAATCATTTCCACATAGCACATGACATTTCCTAATCATTTACAGATTTCTTCATATGATCAGTATTTACAATATGATGTATTTCAAGATGCATTGAAATAAATTTATGTATATATTTTCTAATGGAAAATGTACATATTAACCACAACTAAAAATGTCATACCATATACAGTTGATTACCCATAAAGTAAATATGCAGACTTCACCCAAATATTAAGGAATCTCCAGGACACTTTTTATTTTACCCCATATTAAAGAGAATGTCATTAAAGTATGACATTTGCTGCTGTGGTTCTTTCTGAAGGTCATACTTTAGCAGATTAAGGATATCACCTGTTCTTTCTTGCTAATTGCTTCTACTATAGATACCTTAGATTCCCAGGGCTGCCATAACAAAGTGCCACAAATGGATGGGTTAAAACAACAGCAATTAATTGTCTCATTGTTCTAGAAGACAGAAGTTAAAAGTCAGTGGGGGAGAATCCCTCCTGGATTCCACCTAGATTCTGGTGGTTCTGCCAGTAATCTTTGGGCTTCAATCTCTGCTTCAGTCATGACATGATGCTCTCTCCTTCATCTGTCTAACTGGGTTGAATTTCCCCCCTTATAAGAACAGCAGTTATATTGGATCAACCCTACTCTAGTACGACTTCATTTTAACATGCCTAATTCTGTCAGTAATGTCCCTATTTCCAAATAAGATCACTTTCTCAGGTACTGGAAATTATTATCCTTTTTGAGAACACAATACATCCCATAACAATGAATGCAGTTAAATTTTATCATTTTCTTTTACATCATCAATGGATGTTTTGAAATAGTTTGCTGATATTAGGCTGTTTGCATATAAGCTAACATCTTAAATCAGGGGTTCTTAACCATTTTTTTCCCACGAACCCCTTTGGCAGTCAGGTGAAAATCATGGACCCCTTCTCAGAATGTAGTAGCAAATAGCTTTATGACACTCAACTGGCATGGAGTCTAACAAGTACTGTAATTTCAAAGTATGGATGAGAACAAGTGATTTTTTGAGATATGCAACAACTGTATGTGAGATGAAATTAATACTCCTGTAACTGTTTGCATACATTCATAAGTGAAGGAAATGCTAGATTTCAGTTAGAGGTCAGAGAAAATAAAGATAATAAGTTGATTTTTTTTTTCGATTCAAGCTCATGAACCCCCTGAAATCTTTCCATGGACTCACTGGGGAGTCTATGGATCACTGATTAAGAACCTCTGACTTAAATGAACTGTAGTTTTCATTTTCTTTGCACTATGTTTTTCAGGTTTTTGTATCAAAGTTTTCCACATGAAAGGAGTTGGATAATTCCATATATATATATATATATATATTCAGAAATAGTTTTGTAAAATTGGAAAGATATATTCCTTTATTTTTCATAGACTGCACTGGAAAATTACCTAGTAATTGTAAGATAATTTTTAACCACTCGTTCATATATTTATTGATTGCAGGATCAGTTATGTTTTCCATTTCTTTTTCAGCCAGATTTCTTATGTAATAATTTGTAGAAATTTGAAAATACCATGTAAATATTTAAGTTTCTCTTTCAATGATGGCTTTTTGATGGATTATTTGCTCCTAAAAAACTCCTGTATTAGAAATGTTTTTGAAAATATGTAAGCTGAATTATAAGCACACACATGTACACACACAAAAATTAAGAATAAGTGATGGTTAATTTGGGGGTGTGTTTTAAAACAAGTTGGGGCTAAAATTTTAAAGAACAAGACTAGGGAAAATGGAAGGAGGGTGATAAGTTATATTTTCTAAATTATTTCTGAAAGAGGAACTCTAATATGTAGATGGTATAGGATAGAAATGTTGACTAACTATACATCTTGTTAAACTAGAAAGTACACTAAAATTTTAATAATAAGAAATAAAATATAGAAATAAAATGAATAAATGCCAAATCACTGTTTAGAAAAGTATAGAAGACAAAAATAAAATCAATGTCATAGAGTAAAGCAAGAAGAAAAAAGAAAATTAAAAAAAATTTTGTATATATAATAAAATAATAAAGGCAAAATAAAAGTATATCTTAATATTTCATGAATCAGGAAATAATTCCAAATTTCCTGATTTTGTTTGTCTACATTGAATTTAATGCCCTCTTTATGTGAAGTGACAAAATCTTGGTTTAAATTTATTTATTGGCAATGGCACTTATCAAACTACAGTGCAAATAAAAGAGGTATATTAATCAGGGTCAGATAACATTTTTAAATTAAAACACTATCCAAGGTACAGTAGCTTAAGTAAGTTAGAATTATAATTCTATGCAGCAAAGCAATTCAGAGATGAGATGTCAAAGCATGTGGATTTACATTTTCTGATGGCTCAGCCATCCTCTGGAACACTGATCTTATCTTCTTTGACTAAACTGGGTAACTGCTCTATTCTTATTCTTTTCTGTATTAAATAAAGAAAAGAGAATGGCCTTGTCTTCAGAAGTGGGTCTTCAGAAGTTAGATACATCTATTCCCATATTTTCTTGACCTGAAATCAATCACATGGCCATACCTAGCTGCCAAGTTTGCTAGAAAATGTAATATAGATAGTTAGCAATGTGCCCACTCAAACTACATACCTGTGCAAGAAAGGTAAACATGTATTTTGTAAGAAAACTAGCAGTCATGAACAAGTAGACTCAACATATACTAATTGAATTGCACATATGATTTTACTGACTGCTTTGAACTTAAATATTTTCTATCTTTGTCTTGGTAATTTTTTTGATACTGCTTCACTTCACCAAGAGATACTTGAGAATTTTAAAATAAAAGATGTAGCAATATAAGTCACATCTAGAAATAATGATTTCCCATAAGACTGGAGAAAGAAATTCAGGATATATAAAAATTAATAAATATTATATCTAAAATTTTATTGAAATTTTTATGGAGAAAAGTATATCTACTAACATATTTCCCTCTTTGAATAGCCTCAATTTTCCTTATTTTGAGGGAAAGTTAAAAGGTTTCTTTTTACCTGCATAAAATGTTCTTTCTGTGACTTGCAATTATTATAACAAAAAATATATTCCTACAATTTTGATTGAAGAGGTTGAAGGGTTATAAATTCATTCTGACTTAAATATTTATGCTGAAGTTAAATGCCCATAAACTTACCTACTATTCTCAATTCTTCAACTTTAGCTTTCTTTTTTTTCAAATGGTCATTCTCTGTTGATAGAACTTGTTCTCCGACCAATTAAAACATTTTAATAGTGGAATTTTGGAAAAGGAGAGCTATCTATCTGTACAAATACATTATCTCTCTTATCTTTTGACCATTTGAAAATGAAATCCCAGCATGATTATTTTTCATTATCTTGTAGAAGGTAGGATTTTAATAAAAAATTGTAAGTAATAGTACATTAAGGAAGTTGTATGTGTTCTAAAGTCTGTATCAGCCCTGTGAACTATAGAATGTTGGTTGATCATACAGTAATGCACGGTTTTTAGGTCTTCTATACCAATTCTATTAACAGCAATGTTATATCATATGGTAAATTTGGTGAAACTAGTTCCACTTTTTACTTCTTTATTAATAAAATGTACATTCAAGGGGTGGAGCCAAGATGGCATCAGAGTAAGGAGCTCCCGGAGTCAGCTCCTGATATAGGGCTGTTGGTGATCACCCAGAGCTACCTAAAGCACCTTTTGGAGGACCCAGGAGACCAGAGGAGTATCCTGCAATATCCTTGACAGTGTGGAAGAAGGAGACTGCCCATCTGCACAGAGAAATCATGAGTAGAGCCCTCCACACTGCAGAGGTCGTTGCCCGTGGCATGCAAGCCGCCTTGGGAGCTATTCTGTGGTTGAAGTTCCATCTCCCCCAATAAAAACGAGAGGAAAAAATGGTGTGGCACTGACTTCAGCTACTGGCTAGTGGATCCAGCAGGCTGAAGTAGAATCCTAGGAACAACTAAACTTTGAGCCTTTCCAGGTCAGAGGGAAGCCTGTGGCTGCCATTCTGACTCTGTCCCGGGCACAAGGGGAAGCAGTGCTGACAGAAAATCAGTGCTTGTAAGGACTGGCTTCTTTCCACCCAGGTTGGATTGCAGGTCCAGCCTAAACCACAGTCCCACCTCTGGCAGGGAGGAAGCTGGGGGGACCTGCACTGCCTCTCTGAAAAGCTGCAAGCCCCGCCGCAGAGGCTGGTGGCCATCTTACTCTAAGGGCACAAGCTGCCTCAGGAGCTGTTCCGTGGCTGGAGTTAAATGTTCCATTTCCCATAAATGGTGGAGGAAGAGATAGAGGTCCACTGACCTCAGCTACTGATTAGTAGGCTTGGCTGGCTAAAGTATAATCCTAGAGCCAGCTAGGGTCTGAGCGTGTTCAAGCAGGAAAATCCGGTAGTTGCCTCGTTGACTCTGCCCCCGGCATGAGGGGAAGCTGGGATGACTGAAATCCAGTGAAGTTAGGGACAGGCTTCTTTCCACCAAGATCAGACTGTAGCCCTAGCCTAAGGCTCCAGCCCTCCCTCCAGCAGACAGGTAGCTGGTGGGACCTGCACCAGGCTCTCTGGGAAAGTGCAAGTGCTCTCTGCTGGCAAAGGCTGAATAGCCAGACACCTGGGACTGCATTGCTGCACCCTAAGAGAATAGGAGAGGAGCTGGGTATTCCCAGCCTCTCCTGGCAATGGCAGGAGTTTTCAGCCCACACAGATTTGTGATGAGTGCCTTTGAGCCCATCTCCACCCCTATCCCCCTACAGGATAGGAGGGGGCTGGTGTTGCCTCAACCTCTCAGGGCAACAGTTTTGGCCTGCACAAGTCTGACTGTTGGGCACCTGTGGTTCCACCTTCACCCCCAATAGGACAAGAGACAGACTGTGTTTGCCCAGCCTCTTTGGGTAATTGCAGGTGCTTTTGGCCCACACAGCCTGGTCTGGTGGGTGCTTGTAAATGCGCCCTCACCTCCCAATAGGAAAGAAGGGGGCTGATCTTTCCACAGCCTTTTTGGCAACAGCATACCTTCAGCCTTCATGGACTGCACTATTGGATGCCTATGAATCCACCCCCACCCCAATTAGGATAGGAGGGGTTTTGTGTCTCCACATCCTCTCTGGACAATGGTGGGTACTTTCAGCCAACAGGGACTGAACTGTTGGGTGCCTGTGGATCCAACTTCATGCCTTAAGAGCATAGATGGGAACTGGTGTTTCCTCAAACTCTCCAGGCAACAGCAGGTATTCTTGGCCTAAAGGCACAGAACTGTTGAGTGCCCATAGAACCACCCCCATCACCCAAGAGGATAGGAGGGAGCTGGTGCTTCCTCAGCCTCTCTGGGAAACGGTGGGTACTTTCAGCCTAAAGAACTGAACTGTTGAGCAATTGTGGTTCTGTTCCCACCCCCTAAATGGCAGAAGGAACAGTACTCCCTAAGCCCCTCAGGGCAACCGAAGGCATATTCGGCCCACAGAGATTAGAATGTTGGTCATTGCAGAGGGTCCATTCCCTCTCCCAGTAGGGAGAGGGTCCGGTGATACATCAGTTTACCTGAAGAACTGTGGTCATTTTGGACCCACACAGCATAGATTTCTGGCCAAAACTTAGCTCCATCCCTGCCTAAGATAGGGTAGGAAGGGGTGTGAAGCTTCACCAGTGTCTCCGGGTGACTACAGACAGTCTTGTGCCCAACTGGGATTATTATACATGGGTACAGCTCTGTACCTACCCCTAACAGAAGAGAAAGGTGGGAGAAACTTCGTCAATTCCTGGGGCAACATGGATAGCTTCAGCCTCAATAGCTTACAGCACCAACTATATCCTTGGATTCTGCTACACAACCAACAAGGGAGAAAAGATAAGAAATACCTAAACTAAAGGGAAAAACTGAACCCAGAATAAATACATATAGCAAGCCAGATGCGGAAACACCAACAAAAAATTACAATCCATACTGAGAAACAGGAAGAGATGGTCCAATAGAGAAACAAGATAAGCCTGCAGATGACATAAAGGAGTTGAGACAACTAATCTTAGATGTTCAAACAAATCTGCTCCATAAATTCAATGAGATGGCTAAAGAGATTAACGATATTAAAAAGACATTGGATGAGCACAAAAAAGAATTTGAAAGCATATTTAGAAAAATAGCAGATCTTATGGGAATGAAAGGTGCAATAAATGAAATTAAAAATACACTGGAGGCATATAACAGCAGTTTTGAGGAAGTAGAAGAAAGGATCAGCAAGCTCGAAGACATGGCCTCTGAAAGTGAACAAGTAAAAAACATATGAAAAAAAGAATGGGAAAAATTGAACAGGGTCTCAGGGAACTAAATGACAGCAAGAGACATGCAAATATACATGTCATAGGTGTCCCAGAAGGAGAAGAGAAGGGAAAAGGGGCAGAAAGAATATTTGAAGAAATAATGGTGGAAAATTTCCCAACCCTATTGAAGGACACAGATATCCATGTCCAAGAAGCACAACGTACTTCCATCTGAATAAATCCAAATAGACCAACCGGAAGACACATACTCATCAGAATGTCAAAGGCCAAAGACAAAGAGAGAATTCTGAGAGCAGCAAGAGAAAAGCAATGCATAACATATAAGGGATACCTAATAAGATTAAGTGCCAATTTCTCATCAGAAACCATGGAGGGAAGAAGGCAGTGGTATGATATATTTAAGATACTGCAGGAGAAAAACTGCCAGCCAAGGATTTTATACACAGCAAGATTATCTTTTAAAAATGAAGGTGAGGTCAGAATATTTGCAGATAAACAGAAACTGAGAAAGTTAATAATAAGAACATCAGCTTTGCAAGAAATACTACAAGGAGTGTTACAACCTGAAAAGAAAAGACAGGAGAAAGAGGCCTGGAAGAGAGTCTAGAAATGACAACTGTATCAGTAGCAGTAACTAAAAGTGTCAAATATAAAATGACAGATGAAATGCAAAGATCAAAATGAATGAAATAACAACTGCCTTTACAGTAATAACATTGAATGTTAATGGATTAAACTTCCCAATCAAAAGACACAGACTGGCAGAATGGATAAGAAAATAAAAGCCATCTATATGTTGTCTGCAGAGACTCACCTTAGACCCAAGGATACCAATAAATTGAAAGTGAAAGGTTGGAAAAAGATATTTCACACATGCAGAAACCAAAAAAAGCTAGGGTAGCTATACTTATATCAGATGACACAGACTTTAATATCAAACTGTTATTTGATACAAGGAAGAACATTACATAATAATAATGATGACTCACCAGGAAGAAATAGCAATCATAAATATATATGCTCCTAACCAGGATGCCCCAAGATACATGAGGCAAACACTGGCAAAACTGAAGGGAGAAATAGACATCTCTACAATAATAGTTGGAGACTTCAATACACCACTTTCAGCATTGGATAAAACATCTGGGCAGAAGAACAATAAAGAAACAGAGAGCTTGAATAATATGATAAATGAACTAAACCTCATAGACATATACAGAACATTGCATCCCAAAACAGCAGGATATATATATTTTTTTTCAAGTGCTCATGGACCTGGGACAAAGCAGGTCTCAATAAATTCAGCAAAATCGAGATTATAAAAAGCACTTTCTCTGATCATAATGGAGTAAAGCTGGAAATCAACAAGTGGCAAATAAAGGAAAAAAATGACATATATAGAGAGATTAAACAACATGTTCTTAAATAATCAGTGGAGGTGGTGGACTTGGCCCAGTGGTTAGGGCATCCATCTACCACATGGGAGGTCTGCGGTTCAAACCCTGGGCCTCCTTGACCCATGTGGAGTTGGCCCATGTGCAGGCTGATGCACACAGGGAGTTTTGTGCCACGCAGGGGTGTCCCCGCATAGAGGACCCCCACGCACAAGGAGTGCACCCCGTAAGGACAGCCACCCAGTGCAAAAGAAAGTGCAGCCTGCCCAGGAATGGTGCCGCACACATGGAGACCTGACACAACAAGATGACACAACAAAAAGAAACACAGATTCCCATGCCACTGACAACAACAGAAGCGGACAAAAAAGACACAGCAAAAAGACACAGAGAACAAGACAACCAGGGGGGAGGGGGGAAGGGAAAATAAATAAAATAAAATGAATCTTAAAAAAAAATAATCAGTGGGTCAAAAAAGAAATTTCAAGAGAAATCAATAAATATCTCAAGACAAATGATGAGAATACAGCATATTAGAACCTATGGGATGCTGTGAAGGCAGTATTGAGAAGAAAATTTATAGCCCTCAATGCTTACATTAAAAAAAGAAAGAGCTAAAATCAATGACCTAACTACACTGCTGGAGGAACTAGAAAAAGAACTGCAAACAAATCCTAAAACAAGTAAAACGGATGAAATAGCAAAAATCAGAGCAGAAATAAATGAAACTGAGAACAAAACAACAATAGAGAAAATGAACTAAACCAAAAGATGGTTCTTCAAGAAGATTAACAAAATTGACAAACCCTTAGCTAGACTGACTAAGAAAAAAAGAGAGAAGATGCAAATAAATGAAATAAAAAAGGAATAAAGGAACCTTACTACTGACCCCACAGATATAAGGGAAATCATAAGAGGATACTATGAACAACTTTATGCTAAAAAAACTTGACAATATAGATGAAATGCAAAAATTCCTAGGAATGTACAAACAACCTACACTGACACTAAAAGAAATAGAAGACCTCAACAAGCCAATCACAAGGAAAGAAACTGAAACAGTCATCAAACAGTACCCCAAAATGAAAAGTCCAGGACCAGATGGTTTCACAGGTGAGTTCTACCAAGCATTCAAAGAAGATTTAATACCAATCTTACTCAAGCTCTTCCAGAAAATTCAACAAGAAGGAATGCTACTAAACACATTCTATGAAGCTGATATCACCTTAATACAAACACCAGATAAAGATATTACAGAAAAAGAAAATTACAGACCCATTTCTCTAATGAACAGAGATGCAAAAATCCTCAATAAAATACTTGCTAATCAAATCCAAGAACACATTAAAATAATTATCCATCATGATCAAGTGGGTTTTGTAGCAGGCATGCAAGGCTCATTCAATACAAGAAAATCAACCAGCATAACACACCACATTAATAAATCAAAGAAGAAAAGTCACCTGATCTTATCAATTGATGCAGAAAAGGCATTTGACAAAATACGGCATCCTTTCTTGATAAAAATACAACAAAAAATAGGAATTAAAGGAAATTTTCTCAACATGATAAAGGCCATATATGAAAAACCCACGGCTAACATTGCACTCAATTGTGAAAAACTAAAAGCTTTCTTGTTGAGATCAGAGACAAGACAAAGATACCTACTGTCACCACTGTTGTTCAATGTAGTGATAGAGGTTCTAGCTAGAACAATCAGGCAATAAAAAGAAGTAAAAGGCATCCAAATTGGAAAGGAAGAATTAAAACGTTCACTATTCACAGATGATATGATTGTATATTAGAAAATCCCAAAAAACTACAACAAAGCTGCTAAAGCTGATAAATGACTTCAGTAGAGTATCAGGATACAAGATCAATATGCAAAAATCAGTGGTGTTTCTATACACTAATAATGCACAATCTGAGGAGGAAGTCAGGAAAAAAATTCCATTTACAAGAGCAACTGAAAGAATCAAATATTTAGGAATAAACTTAACCAAGGATGCAAAGCACTTGTATTCAGAAAACTATAATGCATTGCTAAAAGAAATCAAAAAAGAACTAAATAATTGGAAGAACATTCCATGCTCATGGATTGGAAGACTAAATATCATTAAGATGTCAATTCTACCCAAATTGATATACAGATTCAATGCAATTCCAATAAAAATGCCACCAGCAATTTTCAGCAAATGGAAAACACAATTTTCAAATTTATCTGGAAGGGTGAGAGGCCCCAAATAGCCAGAAACATTTGAAAAAGGAAAAGTGACGTTGGAGGAATCTCACTTCCAGACTTTAAGTCATATTACCTAGCTACAGTGGTAAAAACAGCATGGTATTGGCATAAAGATAGGCACATAGACCAATGGAACCAAATTGATGGTTCAGAAACAGACCCTCACATCTACAGCCAAGTGATTTTGACAAACCTGTCAAGCCCTCCCAGTTGGGGCAGAACAGTTTATTCAACAAATGGTGTTGGGAGAACTGGATATCCATAGCCAAAAGAAAGGAAGAAGACCCCTACCTCAAACTTTATACAAAAATTAACTCAAAATGGATCAAAGACCTAAATATAAAAGGAAGTACAATAAAGTTCCTAGAAGAAAATGTAGGGAAACATGTTCAAGACCTGGTGGTAGATGGTAGATTCTTAAACCTTACACCAAAAGCACAAACAACAAAAGAAAACATGAATAAATGGGACCTCCTCAAACTTAAACATTTCTGTGATTCAAAGGACTTCATCAAGAAGGTGAAAAGGCAGCCCACTCAATGGGAGAAAATATTTGGAAATCACTTATCCAATAAGGGCTTGATTTTCATTCTATATAAAGAGATCATACAACTCAAGAATAAAAGCACAAGCAATCCAATTAAAAAATGGGCAAAAGATTTAATTAGACATTTCTCCAAAGAGGAAATACAAGTGGCCAAAAAGCAAATGAAAAAATGTTCCATATCACTAGCTATTAGGGAAATGCAAATTAAAACAACATTGAGATATCATCTAACACTACATGGAATGGCCATTATTTAAAAAAACAGAC
This sequence comes from Dasypus novemcinctus, assembly GCF_030445035.2. NCBI lineage: Eukaryota > Metazoa > Chordata > Mammalia > Cingulata > Dasypodidae > Dasypus > Dasypus novemcinctus. The sequence continues at coordinate 94,995,932 of NC_080674.1, forward strand.
AAAAATAAGTGCTGGAGAGGATGTGGAGAAATAGGAACACTCCTTCACTGTTGGTGAGAGTGTAAAATGGTGCAGCTTCTGTGGAAGCCAGTTTGGCAGTTCCTCGGGAAGCTAAACATAGATCCAGCAATTCCTCTACTAGGAATATATCCAGAAGAACTAAAAACTATGACATGAACAGACATCTGCACACCAATGTTCATAGCAGCCTTGTTCACAACTGCCAAAAGATGGAAACAACCCGAGTAGCCCTCCACCAATGAATACAAAATATGGTATATATGTATGATGGAATCCTATGCTGCAATAAGAAGAAATGAAATTGGGACATATGTGGTAACATGGATGAGTCTTGAAGACATTATACTAAACGAAGTAAGCCAGACACAAAAGGACAAATATTGCGTGGTCTCATTAATATGAACTAAATACAAATAATAAACACATTGGAATTAAAACCTAGAGTATAGGATATAAGGAGATAAGAGGAGGGATGAGAAGAACTATGGATGTTTTTACGTACACAGTTTTAATTAACTTGACTGTAAAAGTGTGGAGATGGATAGAGTTGATAGTAAGATATTATAGTAAGTAACAATTGGTTTATAAATGGGATTGTGACTGAAAATGATAGTCTGGGGAAGTAAATGTCAATAGAAAGTAAGCTAAAGAATAATCTAAGGTCTGAATAACACAGTGAACCCAGAGGCAGTTGAGAATTGTGGTTAAGAGTGAAATGCAAGAATCCTTCTGTGAGCTAGAGAAGATGTACATCACTGTTGCAGGGTGATGGGAATATGGAGAAACATGGGAAACTACAATTGGTGTGACATATAGACTGTGGTTAACAGAAATACTATAATATTTTTGCATTAATGCCAAGCTATGCTGTGTTGATAATAGAAGTATATGGAAAAAGTGTGCCAAATGTATGCTATGGACCATGATTAGTGGTAATAGTCTGATGATACTATCTCACAATCTGTAACAAATGTTCCATCAGGGTGTGGAGTTGTATGGGAAATCTATACATCTGTATGATTGTTTTGCAAGTTCACAATATCTGTAACAAAAACACATTAAAAAATAGTATGGGTTGGGGGAAAAATACACACACACATAAACACACACAAATGTACATTCATCCATATTCAGATCCAGGTGTTTTCTGACAACACTATGGTTAAAAGTTCTTCTCCCCCAAATCTTATATGATGCTATTAGATTCAAAGTTGTTTGACAGATGCTCAGAATGGGGAATAAAATGCAAAGCAAATTAACCTACAAAACAAAGTGACCTACAAATTGTCCTCCCATGTGTTAAACCAATGATTATATTCATCTGTAAGGGTGTTTAATATCATGACTTATCATTGAAATAAACTGGTCCCTCACTTACCTGAACCTCTCAGCCAAATCTCATCATTTTGATCAACAATAATGAGGACGACTGCACAAAAGATTCCCACAATTGTACTATTGACTTCACATCATTACTATAAGAAATTGAGGCAAGTTGGTTAGTTCTCACTGTGCCTCATTAGAACTCAAAAGAGGCAAATGCTAGTCTCAAATAATCACAGCTTGCTTTGAGAAGGGATATGAATTTAACTTCTTATGTCCTTTTATAAGGGTCAATGCCCTTAAAGTCTTTAGAACTTTAAGAGGAGGGACTAGAGAGAAGAGAATAAAAGTCAGAGGGCAGAGGGCTGTGCGCGTGTACGTGTGTGATGCATATGAGCTCCTTGGAGTTAGACTGGTAAGAATTCGAGCAGAGTTTCCATATGATCCTCCTTGCATCACTTTCTCATGCCTCGATGTACCTCAGGACCTGGAATCTTCCACCCATACCTAATATATGTGTATTTAATTTCTTAACATACTGGATGCCAAACAAAGGATAACTACTTCATAGTGTTATATTTGATTCTGTTAAGATGTATAGAGGTTGGTTAACTTCTGCTGCTTTAGAGCTAGCTCTTTTGGAAAAATTTGGGTTGTATGTCTTTAACTATGACAATTTCTACCATTATTATATACCCATCCAAACCCTTAATTTTCAAAATAGGAAATTCCTTAAAATTCATATTTCAAATAGCCTTTCTGTAAGAAACTACTCTTCCAATATTAAGATATTATAGATTGAAATTGTAAACTTGATTTTAGTAGAAGCTTTTGGAAAAAAAACTGGTTTTAAACAGGACTTTTTTTCATTAAGCACACTTTTGGTACTCTTACCTGATTTATACATGAAGTTAATATTTAGAGACTTGTTGTTTATGATTTAGGCCTTTCCAAATTGTGATTCTTCTTAAATGACAAGACAACACAATTTAAAATAAGTTTAAGTAAATTCAGCTGTGTCTACTCTTTACTAGGACAGTGAACCTAGACAAGTTATTCACTTTTTTGAGTCTGTTACTTCTGTAAGATGGAAATAAGAATAATTTATTCATACTGTGGTTGTGAGAATTTTCAGAGATAATGTGATATAGAAAATGGCAAATTAATTAAGAAATTGTTTTCTTTTTTCCTACACATTTATAGAATAGGTCTTCCAGTAGTCAATAAACAATTTTTTATAAAATCAACAAGAATATTTTAATAAATATTCTGAACTAATCTGAAGAATTGGGATAAGTATTCAATCAGACAAACCTCAAATCAGATCCTGGTATAATTTCCTGTTGATATCAGAAGACTTTACTTTTTTGTTTAGAGTATACAGCAAAACATTGCCAGTATTTTGACCAGAACAAAAACAAAACAGATATTTCATTCAATTCTTCACCCAAAATATCTTCTGTCATTTTTATAGGAAAAGGATGATTTCCAATCACTTAGTTCTTCTTGACATTAAGATCCACAAATTAAAGAGATGCTTGATAATTCAGATTCATTCTAAAATAATGTCCCATAAATAAAGACATGGACACTTAAATAATAACATGCTCATGATATAGCTGCTAAAACTGTGACTTAATTTATCTCCACTTTCTCTACCATCTTCCAGATTTGCTCATGCTGTGGAACTCAAGCTTATTCATAGGTATGTGCTTTTGTAGTATTTGCTTCTGGAATAGGTCTATAGAAGTGGTTGCTCCTATTTCTGTAATTAATGCACTTTCCTTACCTATCCTCTGATTCTAGCTTTTAGATGTGTCAGTAAGATAATATTTCCCTTGATTCTCATTGCAACTTAAGCATAGATATCTTTTTCCTTTTTCAAATTTTACTTTGAATATTTAATGCCTCTAATGATTTTAGTTGACTGATTTCCATGGTCTATCAATATGATCATCAAAATAAATAAATTTTTCTCTTGATTCAGATTCTTATTCCAAATAATGTATATATGTAATTTGCAAATAGTAGATTCTGAGTGCATGTTTTGATTTTGTCAAATCTCATAAATTAGGAATGATTAAGGCATCAGCATGAAGAGAATTCAATCTTGATTACTATGTCTTCCATATCATGCTTATAAGCCTTTCATGGTTTCTCCAATGTAGAGGATAAGAATATATTTCCTAACATGGTCCACTCAATCATGAACCACCTGGCCATGACTAACTTCTCCAGTCTCAACTGTGTGGCAGTTCTGTGACTCTCTGTATTTCTATCAGCTCTTTGTCCCCTACAACAAGGAATTTGCAAGTACTGTTCTCTATTCCTAGAACTCTCCACTCCCCAGGTATTTGCCAAGTTAACTCTTCCTCATCTTCCAGATTTCAACCAAAATTCTGATTTCTCAAGAAAATACTATCTCATGTTCTTCCGAGATCAAAACACTTAATATAGGCTTCCATTTCATAGCCCCAAATTCCAGTATCACCTACCTCGTGATTATCACAGTTGTAATGTCATATTGATTAGGTGATTATTTGATTTGTATTCATATTTATGATTAGACTATAAGCTTACCTCTTGGATAGGTGTATTTTGGATGTATGCACCTAGTCTACACATTTCACAGAACAAATTGATATAGTGAAGATGGAAACAAAGAATGTCTCTTTACCCTCATAAATTATGAGAACCTCTATCATTTTATTACAGGCATTATATATCTAAGTGAACTCAACTTTTCCATGTTTAGACCCACTTTTAAAATTCTTTGTTGGCAGATGAACATCTATAATTGCCAATTTAAAATAAAAGTTTACTGAAACTAAAGTGTGAAATCATTTGTAAGTAATGATTGTGCACTGTGAGTTTAACTATCTTGATACAAATAATGAAGATATCAGCATATCAGTGGCTAATATCTCTCATGAGGTTCAGACTCACATTCAGTAATTCAAATATTACTAAGCATCCTCTATTTTTAAAAAAGATTTATTTATTTATTTTTCTTGCCTTTCCTCTCCCTCTTCCCACCCCCTTGCCCTGCTGTTTTTGCTGTCTGTGTCCATTTGCTGTGTGAGCTTCTGTATTTATTTCTTTTTGTCTTCTATTTTTTACTTTTTTTCCTCTAGGATTCACTGGGATTTGATCCTGGGGACCTCTGATGTGGAGAGAGGTTCCTGTCAGTTGCACCACCTCAGCTCCTTGTTTCTACTGTGCTTCACCTTGACTCTACCCTATGTCCCCTTTTGTTGCATCATTGTCATCTTGCTGCGTGACTCACTTGCATGGATGCTGGCTCAACGCACAGGCATTTGGCTCACCATGTGGGCACTGGCTCGCCACACAAGCACACTTTTCTTCTTTTTCACTAGAAGGTCCCAGGGTTTGAACTGGGTCCTCCTATATGGTAGGTGGAAGCCCTATAGCTTGAGCCACATCTGCTTCCCTAGGCATCCTCTATTTTGATATCTCACAGATATATATTAATATCCCACATCTTAAATTCGTATTTTCTAAAATAGATATTGCATTCATTTTATTCCTCCCAATATTTATTCCTATATTTTCTATTCTTATACTTTGGTTTATAACATCTGAATCCAAGCAATTCCTCAATCCTGACAAGAATCCAAAAGTCATCATATAATTACGCTTCTGGTGGCCCTACCATTCACTGCATTTTTATTAATTCTATCTCCATTATAATAATTATCATTCCATTTCCTTCCTCTGAATCCTCACTGCTATTGCCACAGAGATGCCCTCTTTCAATTTTGCCTGAACTGTTTTATGAACCTTGCAACAAATGGTTTCTGAGCCTTTTTACCCCCACATCACAATTGAAAGATATAACATTATTCACATCAGTGACAGTGGGTCACTGTAGCAATGATTTTTGATAAGAGGATGCTTACTTGGGGTGGAAAAGGTATACAGCAAAACTTCCACATCATGTGCATTTCATATAACTTATAAAAGCCCCATTTTTATATTCAGAAACATCCACTATTATGTGCAAATAATAAAGAACACAATATGCAATGACTTAAATAAAGAGGAGTTTCTTTTTGGTATTTGTTTTGCTTTTAACAAAAGAAAGATATCAGCTTTCTGCAATTCTCTTCAACATTATCTCATGGACACACAGTGGCTATGAAGATGCACACTAAACCTCCTTAGTCAAGCTAGGGAGGAGGGAGAAAGACGAAGCACTGACAGTCTCTTTAATCAGGAAAGCTCTCCCAGAAGTAGTAGCTAGACTTTTGTTTACATGTTGTTGGTCTGAACAATCACATTCCAACCTTCATTGCAAGAGAGACAAGTTAAGTAATTATTTTTATGACCCATTACAGTAGAGATAGGAAAAATAAAACGTGATTGGTAATAGGAGTTGGGTTTACCAATATCTAATGCTTGCATGTCATTCCAGGGAGATGTCTCCACCTAGTTAAGAATCACTGTATGATGGATCTTTACCCTCCCTATTCTCTGCAATTCATTTTCCACTATGCCACCAAAGTGCTCTTCCAAAATAAAATGTGATTATGCACTATCTTGCCTAAAGTAGTTAGTGGATTGCTACCCACTACACAGTAGTAATTCTTGGCCACTGTGATGTTAATACCACAATGATATGTTGTTAGGCTCAGTGGTGTGTCATGAAAACTTTCATGACTGATTTACTTCAGTAAATTAATTGAGGGAGAATATGGGTTATGATAATTCCATTTTCATTTATTTATTTTTATATGATTTCTTATACTATATTATATAGAAAAGGCTCTGTATAGATGGAGCTGAAGTAATTGGGCTCACATTGGCTCTGCCTATGAGGTTGTGTCATGTATGTAAATAACCATCTGCCATATGTGCTGCAGAGAAACAAATATTGAAGACTGCTGGTTTGTAACATAAATTTAAAGCCCTTCGTGTGAACCAAAAGACTCTTGGTGATCTGAGCCCAGTCAATCTTTCCAACCACCCCAGCCCCTGTGATCACCAGGCTTTTTATTAAAACAATGTACCCTGGTTTTATGGTCTCAGGGTCTGTTTTGATAAAGTTTTTTCCCTCTCTGGGATATCATTCCCAAACTTTCATTCTTAAAAACTCAAGTTAAAATTAACTTCTTTCACAAATTGCTCCTTGGCCTCTCTAGTCATGGTAAATTCTTCTCTCCATGAGTCTCACAGAGGGCCTTATTATGCTTGTATAAAAGGGTGAGGTTGCTTTATTTTATGTCATCCTGACTATGAAACCTTGTGAAAGTAAAAAACTGTGCTCTATTAATCTGTAAATTTTTAACACCTAACATTTTCTGGCATATAATACGTATGTATTCATTTATTCATCCAAGAAATATTTATTAAGTAAAAATAGGCAGTTTTCATTTGGATAATAATGAACATATTGTTTTATTTTAAATTTAGTTAAGAGATTAAGTAACTTTTAAGTTTTTAAAAAGTTTTAGTTATTGACAAAATTTAGATCAGCTAATAGTGTTGTCTGATTTTAGAGAACAAAATAAATACTATATAGTTCCTAAAATTGTTCTCCAATTAGAGGTACTATTAAGATAAGTACTGCTGAACTATTTGTCAACTTAAGTAATAATTTTGCTTAGGCATTACACACTATCCAAGTTTTTAATTGAAAAAAAATCCTGACCAAGATTTTATTACTAATGAAGATTAAAGAAATAATCATGTCATTAAAACATTTGACTTTCTTTATTATATTCCTGAAGGTAAGATAGGTTGTCATAGCTTTTATTTCATTCATTCACTCCCATTTATTTGGTCATCATGTATCTATTTAATTCTTTCTACACACTAGATTCCTGCTACTCAATTTGTGGTCCATAGACCAGCAGGCAAGCCTTGTCAGTATCCCATGGGAATCAGTCAGTGACACAGAATTTGGGGCCACACCCTGACCCCACAGATTCAGAATGTGCATTATAACAAAAACCCCAGGGAATTCTTATGCACATTAAACTTTTAGAGTTGCTGCTTTGTTCTACATTATAAGAATTCAGAGATTTGAAAAAGACCACTTGTATCTGACTTTAAAAACCTTACAGTCTGGTTAAGGCTATATAAATCAATACATTAACAAATATGTATATATAATTACAAATTGTGGTAAGGAAAATGACAAAGCAAAATAAGAGAGAGTAACACGGGAGAAAATACAGACTGGCTATTTATGGGTGGTATCTTTTTATTATGCCACACTTAATAAAAGATCAGATGCAGGATGCACATGACAACATGGATGAACCTTGAGGACTTTACACTGAGTGAAATAAGCCAGACACAAAAGGACAAATAATGTATGGTCTCACTAATATGAACTAAATAGGATGAGTAAAGCCATGGAATTAAACTCCATAAGTTACTAAGAGATAGAATGTGGATTGAGAAAGGGGAGCTGAAAATTTATGTAGAATATTTAATAAGGTGGATTGTAAATGGGGAAAAATGGATAGAGTTGATGATAAAGCATTATAGTGAGTAAAAGGGGGTAATCTAGGGAGGTTAATGCCAATCGAAAGAAAACTAGAGGATAATCTCAATGATATAATTTAGTGATTTCAGTAGTGGATGATGATTTAACAGTGCAAATGCAAGAGTGTCCTCTATTACAAGGTGTTAAACTATGAAGATACATGGGAAAATACAACTAATGTAACATATAGACTATAGTTAACAGTAATATTGTATTTTTACAGAATTATCAAAGAAAGTACTATATCAATGCTAAATTAATAATAGGGGTGTATAATGGGGTATAGGATTTTTCCTTTTGGAGTAATGAAAACATTCTGAAATGGACAGACTTGATGACAGCAAACTCTGCAATGAATCTGAGAACCACTGAGGATATACTTTGGATGGATTGTAGGAGGCAGAGGACCATATAACACAGTGAACCCTGTGGTGAATGATGGACTGTGGTTAATAGTACAATGAGAACATTCTGTCATGAAATATAACAAATATATAATACTAATACATGGTGCTAATTTTAGGATCATTTGTGGGAAAAATCCACCAAATATAAGCTATGGACTATAAATGGCAGTAATATTATGACAATGTTCTTTCATCAATTTTAACAAATGTGTCACAACAATGTAAGGTGGTGGTGGGAAAATGTATGAAAATCCTGTATGATATACAGGATTGTTTTGTAAACTCACAACTTCTCAAAAAAAATTCTTTGTTAAAAATAAATAAAAGATCAGATGTAGAAGCAGAAGGTAAGAGTATTCCAGGCAGAGGAATCATACAAATGTTCTGAGACCAGAATTTGGCACTTTAATGAACTGAAAAATGGCCATCGTGGCTGGAACATAATGAATGAGAAAGAGAGTGACAACTTTGAATAATTACAAAAATTCTTTATTACTATGCTTTTAACAGAAATGTGTGTGGTTGTCTAAGTGACTTCAAGAGTCAGCATGTATCCCAGCAAATCTAGGAAATTTATCTTAACTCATGTGCCTCATGGCTTCATTATGAAATTTATAAAATGTGTGTCTTAGTTTACCATGGCTACTAGAACAAATATTAGGGACTGGCTGATTTAAACAACAGGATCTTATTGACTCACAATTTTGAAGCTAGAAGGTCAGAAGCAAACTATTGGCAGGCCCTGATTCTTCAGAAATTTTTAGTGTTCTGATAGTGGCTTGACCACAATCCGTAACTCAATCTTTGCCTTCAACACATGGCAATCTGTCTCCTTCTGCTTCCTCCCCATTCTTATTAGCCATGTCCAAACTTTCTTTGCTTATGAGGATTCCAGTCACATTAGAGTAAGGCCCTTACCGACTCTGGCCTCATCTTAACAGGATCTTTGCAGGTCCTGTTTATGGATGAGTTCACATAACATAGGCAGGGAGTTAGGATTTGAGCATGCCTTTGGAGGTGCATGAGTCAATCCATAACAGTGTGAAAAGTTTTGCAATTGGATCCTCACTCTTTAGTGGCATCTACTTTCCTCAGTGTACTAGGATGGAATGTAGTTTGTATTATTGTCATAAAACATATATTCTCAAATTATGTTATCTCTCTAGCTATCTCGGCACTTTCTTCTCATTTCCTAAACATCACCAAAATATAGAATATGTTAGGGCAACATCTGATTTAAAAACACACTATGCAAACCACCACCTAAATATTTAAAAAAGGCATTTTTTTCAGCAAATGCCCACCCATATTTGAAACTGATGCTGAAAAAAAAAATGCATCCTATAGAAAATGAGCCATGTCATTGATATTCTTAGTACAAATGAAAAATAAGTTTTGTAGAGGGTTTCTTTAAATCTTAACCAATAGGGAGCTGTATCACATCTTATAATACAGTCTTACATAGTGCTTTTCAAGCTGCTTTGCTCATATTCCCTGAAGGAATTCCAAAATAACATATACTCACTTGTACGTTTTTAAAGTGACATATAAAAATGTTTCTCAAATTCAGCACTTTGGCCTCAAATTTCACATTCACAGAGCAGCTGTCTGCAACCACCCTGTGTAAACTAAACTTTCTGCCATTACTCTCTATCCCCCTACTTTGCTCAGTTTTCTTCATTATTGCCTTTATCGCTAACTTCCAAATATTACGTTTATTTTGGTTTTCTTTGTTTGTTTCCTTCTCTACAAGGTAAAGTCCTTTTTAAAAGAGACTAATTCATTCACAGCTATATCCCCAGAATTGTGCCCATAAAATAGCAGATATTCAATATTTTACAATTCCCTTTCTACAGAGCCTTTATATGTTTTCAAAAGAGAGGAATCCTCTGCCTCATCCTAATCTTACTGTGGAGTACCGCCTGTGGTGGCAAAACCTTTGGGACACCTTTGAAGGGGTAGATGCTGGGCAGAAATGAATGACTTCAGTGCCTGAATATCACATCCATTTGCTGCTTGATCTGTTTGTTTTCAATTCTTTGCTTTCAACAACAGTGAAGAAAGGCCTTGTGGAGTTCTTTGTTGTTGTTGTTGTTTGTTTGTTTTAGGAGGTACCAGAAATTGAACCCAGGTCTTTGTACATGGGAAGCAGGCACTCAACCACTGAGCTATATATATATATATATATATATATCCCCTGTGGTACATGTATAAAGGTTAATTGGTCTTTGATCTCTAAACCTTATTAATATTTGCATGTTGGGAAGTGCTGTTGTAGGATCATCACTCATTCCTTTGAAATACTATTCCCCTGAGATGAGGTACAATGCAATTATTTAAATTTTCTCTTAATAAATTACCATCGTATCACAGGCCTAGATGTGAGATTACATTTAGATGTCCTTAATTGGAGTTTTGGGTGTTTTCTAACTTATTTATGTCCTCTTTTCCCTATTGCCAAAATGCTGTGTGTACAGTGAGAGGGTAACTTACCTTCCTGCCTGTGTACTTCGTTACGTATGCTAACTGAACGCAGAGACCTCTCACATGAATGATGTTTCAGCTTTGTTAATTTTCAAGCTATAAAGTAGCAGCTTCACTTAATGAATGACCCTCCTGGGTACATGAGATATGAAGTCATTAAAATATGTTTAAAAAGAAGGGGAATGGAAGACACGAATCCATTTTATCTGATCTGTCTAGAGAACATCGCCTTAGTCTCAAGGTGGTTGAGGTGCAAGTCCCTCATGAACATTAGATATGAAAGGCCGATCCTGACCTCAGGCAGGTTAATCCATCATGGGATCCTGTCCTTGAAGTCAAAAGAAAAGAGACCGTCAATAAAAGACTTAAAATATTTTGTCTATAGCTTATCTTTCCCCGAGTTGACAGAGGATGCAATAGTGGTCAGTAGTCAAATAGTCATACATACAATTCATCTTCTCCTCAGAGAGAATAGTGACTTCATAAGCACAGCCTTGCAATCTATCAGGAAGAGGGCAGCCATTAGAAAGAAAGCCTCTCATATGTCAATGCTGTATGAAATTACTAGGTTCTTTGACTAAAAATGAAATCCTTCGACAAAGGGTCTGGTGGCTATAAAGATTCCCTTTCATTCGCTGTTCCTATTGTTTACTAAGACATCACTTTACTTTATACCTCATACAGAGGTTGCATTTTCCTCAGTTACTAAGTCCGTCTGTCATTCAGTGAGCACCTACCAACTGAGGGTTTACGAATGACCTGCTGCTCTTTCTGTGCTGAATACATACTGTAGAGCAAGACAGACTCTGATGCTGCCTTTATGGTAGAAAAGGAGGGAGGCGACCTCTAACTACGACGAAGAAGATGACAATATGAAAGAATGAGAGTTGGGGTGGGAAATTGTGCTTCAGTTGTGTATACAAGAAAGTCCTCACAGAAAAGATCGATAGCGTTAGACCAGATTTCCAAGAAGACTGGACGGGGAATGCAAAAGCTGTAAGGTAAGAAAGAACTTGTATACAACATACAGAAAGCCTGTGTGGTGGCAACATGGCAAATGAGTTGAAGAGAAAAGAAAGATGAATTCTAAAGGTAGGAATGAGTCAGAATGATGTTCTGCCTTGCAGCCCATGACAAGGAGCATAGAGTTGATTCTTTGGAACTGGGAAGCGTTGATGGGCTTTAACAGGTACATAGTAGAAAACCACTCTAACTAGCTGCTAAATGGATTATTGTAAGCCAGTGTACATTACAGAAAACCAAGGAGAAGCCTACTATGATAGACCAGATGACAGATGATAATAGCTTGGACTAGGACTATAGTGCAGATGGTGAGAATTGATGGGATTCAGGAAGAATTTTGCTGGTAGTGTAAATAGTACTTACTATTGTACAAAATATCAGGTGTGAAGGAAATAAAGAAATAATAGGTTAACTACTCGCTTTTTGACTTGACAACTAACTGAATGGTGCCGTTTTCTGAGAAGGGACGTCTTGGAGAATGAAAGGAGAATGGAACAAACTGTCTCGTTAGTTATGATAAGAGCAGACTTTAGTTTAGGGCTGATTTTTCCCATTCCTGAGACATTAACCTTTTGAGTACAGTAGTACTGATGCCTGCCAATTGTTCATTATAGTTGCCCGTCTTTTACGACTGGTGGTAATAAAATCTATTTCTGTTCGTCCTATAGATTATTCCAACTAATCATTATGTGTTTCTTTCCTCAGTCCCAAGTAGTTTCCTCACACATAGACACTGATTATTACTCAGGTGAAGAAGGCTCAGGGAGACCCTCTGTAGATTTCTGGAGCTTTCTCTCTGTGCAACTATCTCCTCTCAATTACTTTGCACTGTGACCTCTAGCCCTGTTAACCTCTCTGGACTCACAACTTTGTATCCTCAACCAGGAGAGTGCAGGAACCCATCCTGTAGCCCTATTTGTAATGTGGTCTGGAAACTCTCTCTAGACAGAAAGCTGGGGCAATCATAGGATATACCTTATTTTCTTTCCTTTAGGCATAATTGCCCTTGTTGTCTTGAAGCTGTTGTTTCATATATTTTGTGCAGATTTTAACTGTATAAGTAGGAGGAAAAATCCTTTTTCTTTATAAAGTTAATTCAAAATATTTTAATAAATTATATTGTATTTGTAGGAATTTTTATTAATTTATTTTATGAATTGTTTTGAATACCAAGAAGTGTATCACTATGGATTGAATTTATTTTAAAAAACTCTAAACCATTTTTAAGTTGTGGTGGAAGTTGGGGAGGCAGACTGCAGAGTCTACTGAGGTTCTAAGATAACTCTATTACAGTTAATTATTTCTACAATAGTGAATACAGGAACAAATTACATATACATTTACCTCTAGGCTATCTAGCTTGTGAACAATGTATTAGACATTATATTTGCAGTGAAGAATTTCCTGGTCAACTGCTCTCTAGATTTAACTGATTAACTGCCTCAAGGGTTAAATGCTTTTTTAAGGGCTTATTAATTGGACTTGTGTTTTTTGTTTATCTGTTGTCTTTAGTTCTTAAGCAGCTTAGCAGACTGTTTTACAGCCTGTCCCCAGGGAAAATAAAGGTAAACATGTAACAATACATTTCTATTGTCATTTTATAAAAACTTGTAGTTGCAGTTCTATAGAAAAAGACTGTCAATTTTCCTCAGTATCTTTCATAAATAATCTAGTATCGTTCACTAAAATGGACATAATTTTTATCACACTTTTTAGTGTGATTGAAATATTTTTAGAGAATTCTTTGATAAAAATGTTTATTTGTTTCAATAAAACCCTCCATATATATAATTTACCTCCAACTGTCTATAAACACAGAGGATGTACAGTCCAAATGATCTTTTTTGTTGCCATCTTAATGACAACGTGTTGAAAAAATGTACAAACATGAAACAGTTAAAATCAGTAAATATTGATGTGAGACAAATTTTGTAGTAACCATTACCCCCTGTATTTTCCAAATGAAATAGAACATTTTAATTAACTAAACCCCTTTAAATTTTAACATCACTGGAATAGCTCAAGGCAAGCACTATAACTTGTTTTACATCTAAGCTATTCACCCCAATTTCAAAAAAATGCAATCAATGCCATATGTTATCTAAAATTTGGGGATCATGTACAGTATTCAAAAACTAAATATAAATTTTGGTTTTGCTTTACCTAATGGCACATGAATTAAAACGGCATTACACTGAAATTGCTGTGGAACATTCCCATTAATATCACATGAATTCATTATGACCACCACAGTTATAATGAATACTAAATGAAATAATAATAATGAACCATTTAAAGTGTTACCTAATTGTTTTATTTCATTTTTATGTATATTCTGTCCCTATTTTAACTGCTAGGTTAATAGAGAATGACATTAAATAATTAATTTTCTTGCCTAATATTAGATAATGTATTCACACTGATTTCTGATGATCTCCATATTTAACCCTTTTTGTTTCAACTCAACCTTCCCATATATTGTCTTCTTATTTGATACTATTACCAAAACTGGATACATAAATATAAACTTTAATTTGACATGAAAGAAAAAACATTAAGAAAGCAACACTGTGCCAAAGACATCTTCGTCATACACATGTGTGAGCCATATGAAGACCTGAAAATGGCAAATTTGGCCTGTTAGTGTCTATGCTGGATGCTACAAAAAGCAAACAGTAACAACAGAAAATTTTGCTTTTTTGGGGGGTTAGTTTTTCTTTTTTTGCTTATAACATACAGAAACAGTAAAATAAGAGGATCATTTGCATAAAAGTTCTGATTTTGAAAAAAGAAAAGTTTGATCTAGTTAATTGTTATTTATAATAACAGGTTTCAAATCTTGATTGATCATTTGCTTTTAGATTATTTAGAGACCTGTTAAATTCAGTAAACATTGCCAATATTTGTGTCACTGAATAACTCTGTGTTGGTAGAGACAATCTATTTTCCATGACTTCGGAATTCAGGAGTTCTCATTTTTCTCTTATGCCAATCATCCAATCTCCCCTTCTCCAGTCCAATATTCAGACCCTTAAGTTTTAGTCAAATAATTGCCTTTCATTTCACCTTAAAAGAATGGTTATCACATATTGAAGTCAGTCCTCAGATGTATTTTGATCAATCTTCACGAAATTAATTTTCAAGTATGTTAACATTAAGAAAACTGGGAGATTCACTTAATAATTTAGATTTCTGGATTTTGATAAATAGAAATCTATCTAAACACTTCACCTATGTGTTTTTGCATAATAATAATAGATTAGAATGGATTAGAAGCTTTGTTCTTTGAACATAGTGAGAATGTTCTAATTCACCACATTCTTCTCCACCCATGCTCTCTAAATCATGTTTGGGACTTACCTGACCCCAACACAAATTTCAGTTATGACCACACATGATGAAATTTGAGATTGATACAAAGTATTGCCTTCCCTTAAATCTCCCGTACCATGCTCCATAGTGCCTGAGATTCTCTTGGTAAGGAACCTGTTTGTAGGTAAAATACCTCCAGTATGCCTTTGAGAACATGAAAATGAGAAGTAACACTTAAGTAGAGTTAATTTTGTCATAGAGGCTAATGTCACAGGTATCATAACGTTTTAACGAAGCCCTGAAGAAATGGGGGATTAAGCAGGTGACTTTACATGGGGGAGGGTGGGTTAAAGGTGTCATCTTGACTCCTGAATCTTGAGATTGATACATGGGGGAGATGGACACTGTCTTGGTGTCGGACTCAGTAAAAAGTGTTTGGCAGGGGGTTGAAGGTACCTAGATGGGGGATTTCTTTTTTAAAAAATGTGATGTGTTCACTGAGCCTATGATTCACTTATATACAACAAAATTTGTCCCAGCAGCCCTTTGATGTTTTTTATCAGCCTTTCAAAACTGTTTTCCGAAAATGAAAGCAATCTCTTTGCAGTGCTTACTGTAGAATAGCACAAAATCATTTTGACTCTCATAAATGATGGATGTCAAGGCCATACTAAAATTGAGAATACATACTTCCTCTACATCAATTAAATATTACTTGCTACAATTTATTATACTTTTACAGGTAATATAGTTACTAAACTACTAGGAAATCAGCCCCAGTTTCACCAGTGTGTAATAATTTAGTAAAAGCTTATAAGATTTACTTTGTTTCCTTTGATGCTTGTTATAATTTGGAATTTGGATGCATGTTTTTTGAGAGGCATGACTAAAACCTTTCATTCTGTACTCTTCATGGGTGTCAAGTGTGGCAAACGGGCATTTCCTCTAACTATCTGAGATGCAGGGAGGTAACAATTTCATTTGTAGGATTAGGCATCAAGAGTGGTTAAGGCAAGATGTCAGAGTATGAAACGTCAGGCTGCATTCCTCCTCCAGAAACTGTGGGAAGATAGTCAGGCTTGCCTGGCAGAAGGAGAAGGCAGCTAGAGAATGGGAACCCAGTTGGCTTGGGATGAGGGAAGGCATGGAGATAGGGCAGGCAAGCTGGTGTCCAGAATGCTCAGAGGGAGAGGGAAGCTATGAAGTGATTTTACTGGCAGATGAGTGCTCAGCTGGTTCTAAGAGTGAGGAAAGCCACCGGCTGATGAGGTGTGTGTGCCAGTGCCCAGGAAGCCCTCGAGAGGGAGGAAGCTAAGGGGTAATCAGGTGAGGGGACCAGCACTGCCAGCTTAGCAGGAGAGGAGAACTCTGGTGCAAACCAGTGTGCTGCTGGCCTTTCCAGGTGAAGGAGAACCACAAGGTAACCAGGAGAACTGGCTGGCATCCAGCTACCTCAAGGGGAGAGAGGTGTCTGTGTAGGGTGGGTAAAATAAGGGGGATAGAGAGATGTGGCTGGCACTGAATCAGCTCCAGGGAGAGAGGGGAGGGAAGTTGATCAGGTAGACTCACATGCAGTCACCTACCCCTGGAGAGAAAGGAACCAGAGCAGTGAGAGGTGGGCTGACAGGCACCTGACCAGCCTGAGGGAGAGGAGCTGGAAGAGGCAGCAGGCAAGATGCCAAATGCTCACCCAGCTCAGCCTGTAGGAGAAGGGAGCCAGGGAGTGTTATCCAGGAGTTTGTCAGATGGCCAGCAAGCTTGCTGGGGAAGGGAGGTTCAGGACAAACAGATTCTCAACTTACACTGAAGATTTTTTCTGTCTGCATCTTGGTACCTTCCCAACTTAATAAAGTGAAGGAAGAGATACAGGGTATTGAGAATTCCTGACATTGCAGTTTCAACCATGTACCTGCCAATCCCCAGTGTTCACCTGCCCCTTCCATGGATAGTTCAACCTACCCTTCCCACCCCACCCCCTGACAAACCAGCACTGCCCAACTCAACAATATCATTACAACATTGTTTTTCTCCTCCACAGTACAACTTCACACTTCACCCTTAACATAGATTTTGCTCATATGGGCATTGGTTGACAACTTTCTTCTCCCTTTCTATTTCCTATAAACCTGTCTTCCAAACTCTAGCTCTGTGAGTCTGCTCAATTTGCTTAATTCATATCAGTAAGGTCATGTAAGATTTGCCCTTGAGTGCCTGGCTTGCATCACTCAGTATAAGGTCCTCAAGATTCTTCCATGCGATCCTGTGTGTTAATACTGTATTCTTGCTTACAGCTGAGTAATATTCCATTATATGTTTATACCACAATTTGTTTATCCATTCATCTGTTGATGGGCATTTGGGTTGATTCCAACTTTTGGCAATAGTGAATAATGCCATATTGAACATTGATGTGCATATATCTGCCCATGTCCTTGCTTTCAGTTCTTCTGGGAATACACCCAACAGTGGAATTGCTGAATTATATGGCAGATCTATAGGTAGTTTTTTGAAGGACCACCGAACTGTCCTCCACAGTGGCTGCACCATTCTACTATCCCACCAGCAGTGGATGAGGTTTCCCATTCCTTTACATCTTCTCCAGCACTTGTAACCCTCTGTGTTTTTAATAGCTGCCAGTCTAATGGGTGTAAGATGGTATCTCATTATAGTTTTGATTTGCATTTCCTTCGTAGCTAGTGATGTTGAGCATCTTTTCATGTGCTTTATAGCCATTTGCATTTTTCCTTTGGAGAAGTGTCTATTCAAATCATTTGCCCATTTTTTAAATGGGTTGTCTTTTTATTTTTGAGGTGTAAGATTTCTTTATACATGCTGGATATTAGGCCCCTATCATATATATGTTTACCAAATATTTTCTCCCATTGAGTAGACTGCCTTTTCACTTTCTTGACAAACTCCTTTGAAGTGCAAAAGTTTTTAATTTTGAGGAGGTCCTATTTGTCTATTTTTTCTTTTCTTGTTTGTGCTTTGGCTCTAACGTTCATGAAACCATTCCTTAATACAAGATCCTGTAGATGCTGCCCTACATTCCAAGGCTTTTATGATCTTATATTTATATATTTGATCCATATTGAGTTAATTTTTATATAAGGTGTGAGATGGTGTTTCTCTCTCATTCCTTTGGATATCGATATCCAGGTGTCCTGGCACCATTTGTTGAAGAGGCCATTCTTTCCTAGTTGAATGGGCTTGGTGGCCTTGTCAAATATCAGTTGACTCTATATGAAGGATCTATATCAGAACTCTCAATTTGGTTTCATTGGTCAGTATGTCTCTCCTTGTGCCAATACCATGCAGTTTGGAACACTGTATCATTGTAGTATGTTTTAAAGTCTAGTAGTTTGAATCTTCTAATTTCATTTTTCTTTTTTAGTATATGTTTGACTATTCAGGGTCTGTTGTCCTTCCAAATAAATTTCATAGTTAGTTTTTCCAATTCAGTGAAAAATACTGTGGTAGTTTTTATTGGGATTGCATTAAATCTGTAGATCATTTTGGATAGGACAGACATCTTAATGATGTTTAGTCTTCCTGGGAGAACATACAGAAGAAATTGTAAACGTACATGAAAAGAGAATTGATCTGATAGTGATGAAAGGCACAATGCAAGAAAATAAAAAATACACTATAAACACCTAACAGCAGATATGAACAGGCAGAGGAAATATTTAGTGACATTAAAGATAAAACATCTGAAATGGCACAGATAGTAGAAGAGAGATTTTAAAAATTGAAAAAAAATTGAGCAGGAACTCAGGGAATTGAATGACAACACAAAACACACAAACATACATTATAGTCATTTCAGAGGAAGAAGAGAAGGAAAGGGGGCAGGATGAGTGTTCGAGGAAATAATAGCTGAAAATTTCCCAACTCTTATGAGGGACATGGATGTACATGTCCCAGAAGCACAGTGCATTCCAAACAGAATAATTCTTAGCAGGTCTTGCTTGAGACATATCCTTATCAGACTGTCAGAAGTTTAAACAAAGAGAGAAACCTAAAAGCAGCAAGGGAAAGAGGTACATCACATTTAAGGGAAACTCAATAAGAGTAAGTGCTGATTTCTCATCAGAAACCATAGAGGTGAGAAGGCAGTGGTACGACAGTTAAGGTGCTGGAAATAAAAAAATGAAAACTACCCACCACATTTTCTGTATTGAGCAAAACTGGCCTTCAAAAATGAAGGAGAGTGAGAGACAATAAGCAAGATGGCAGCTGAATAAGGAGCTTCTAGAGTCAGCTCCTGCTACAGGACAGTTAGGAAACACCCAGAGCTATCTGAAGCACCTTTTTTGGGGGTTCCAGGAGACCAGAAGAGCATCCTACAGTATCCTTGAAGGAGTGGAATGAGGAGACTGCCCATCTGCAGAGAAGATTCCTAAGTAGAGCATTACACACCCTGGAGGCCAGTGCCCATCCTCCACTGGAGGCACAAGCCACTTCAGGAGCTGTACCACAGCTGGAATTGGAAGCTCCACTACCCAGAAATGGAGAAAGAAGAGATGGTTGGCCACCAACTTCAGCTACTGATTAGTAAATTTGGCAGACTAAAGAGTAATCATAAGAACACCTAAACTTTGGACCTGTTCAAGTCAGAAAGAGGCTGGTAGCCATGATCTTAACTCCTTACCTGGCTCAAGGGGAAGTGGGGTGGATTGAAAATCACAGTGCTGGTAAGGACCAGCTACTTTCCATTCAGGTCAGATTGCAGCTCTAACATAAGCCCCAGCCCCATCTCTGGCAAGGAGGAAGCTGGGGTGACCCCAGCCAGCCTCTCTGGAAAATTATAGGCCATGCCGTGGAGATCAGTGATCATCCTACTTTGGCAGTGCAAGCCACCCCAGGAGCTATTCTGTGGCTGGAATTGGAAGCACCATTTCCCAAAAACAGGGAAGGAAAACACAGTTGGCCAACGACTTCAGCTACTGATTAATCATTTAGGCTGGCTAAAGTATAACCCTAAGAACAGCTAAAGTTTGAACCTGTCCAAGTTGGAAAGAGGCCTATAGCTGCCATTTTGACTCCACCCCCAGCATGACAGGAAGCCGGGCTGACTAAAAATCAATGATGGTAGGGACCAATTTCTTTCATCCAGATCAGCCTGTAGCCCTAGCTTAGGCTTCAGCCCCACCTCGCAGGGCAGAAGCTGGCAGGCCCTGCATCATCTCTAGGTAAATGCAGGTACATTTGGCTGGCACACATTGAATAATCGGAAGTCTACTGGGGCAACTATGGTCATCCTGGACTTGCATGGCCTAGATTGCTTCCCACACCTACAGCTCCATCCCTGTCCCAGCAGGGAAAAAAGGGGCATGAAGCTTCATCAGTCTTTCTGGGTTACTACAGTCTAGGCCTGCACAACTTGGTTTATTCCACACAATTTTGTGATGCTGTCCCTACCCCTAGCAAAAGAGAAAGGTGGGAAAAGTTTCATTGGTCCCTGGGCAGTGAGATCACCTTGAGCCCCCACAGTTTATAGTACCAACTATGCCCTTGGCTCCTACTGCACAACCAGCAAGGGACAAAGAGCAGGAAGCCCTAAACTAAAGAGAAAAGCTGTACCCAGAATAAATACTCTAGTAAGCCAGATGCCAAGATACCAACAAAAAATTATAATCCACACCAAGAAACAGGAAGCTATGGTCCAGTTAAAGGAACAAAATAAGTCTCCAGATGACATAAAGGAGTTGAGACAACTAATCATAAGGGGTTCAAACAAATCTCCTTAACAAATTCAATGAGATGGCTAAAGAGATTAAGAATATTAAGGAGACATTGGATGAGCACAAAGAAGAATTTGAAAGCATACACAGAAAAATAGCAGACCTTATGGGAATGAAAGGAGCAATAAATGAAATTAGAAATACATTGGAATCGTAGACTAGCAGATTTGAGGAGGCAGAAGAAAGAAATGGTGAGGTTGAGGAAATGATCTCTGAACATAAACATACAAAAGAACAAATGAAGAAGAGAATGGATAAAATTGAACAAGGTCTCAGGGACCTAAATGACAGCAAGAGATGTCTTCGTGTCCCAGAAGGAGAAGAGGAGGAGAAAGAGGTAGTAAGAATATTTGAAGATATAATGGTAGAAAATTTCCCAACTCTAATGAAGGATGTAGATATCCATGTCCAAGAAGCACAACATACTCCCAACCAAAAAATCCAAGTAGACTAACTCTGAGAGACATACTAATCTGAATGTCAAATGCCAAAGACAGAGAATTCTGAGAACAGCAAGGGAAGAGCAATACCTAACATATAAGGGATACCCAATAAGAGTAAGTGCTGATTTCTCACATGAAACCATGGAGGCAAGAAGACAGGAGTATTATATATTTAAAATACTACAAGAGAAAAACTTCCAGCCAAGAATCTTATATTTAGCAAGACTGTCTTTCAAAAAATGAAGGCAAGTTTAGAATAGTCACAGAAACTGAGAGAATTTCTAATGAAGAGACCAGATTTTCAGGAAATACTAAAGACTGTTCTAGAGCCTGAAAAGAAAAGACCAGAGAGAGAGGCCTGTAAGAGAGTCTAGAAATAAAGATTATATCAATAAAAATAACTAAAAGTGTCAAAGGAATGATGAAAATAAAATGTGACAGATAAAATTCACATATTCAGGAATAAAGTTAATCAATGATGTAAGGGACTTGTATTCAGAAAACTACAACTTAATGTTAAAAATATATATAAAAAGTTCTAAATAGTTGGGAAAATATTCCATGCTTATGGACTGGAAGACTGAATATCATTAAGATGTCAGTTCTACTCAAATTTATATACAGATTAATGCAATCCTGATAAAAATTCCACGAGCATTTTAAATAAATTGAAAACAAGATTATCAAATTCATTTGGGAGAGTTAGGGATCCTGAATAGCCAGAAACATATTAAAAAGGAAAAGCAAAGTTGGAGGACTCTCATCTCCAGATTTTAAATTTATTACCTATCTACAGTGGTAAAAACAGCATGGTACTGGCATAAAGACAGAAACATAGACCAATGGAAGCAAACTGATTGTTCAGAAACAGACCCTCACATGTATGGTCAAGTGATTTTTGACTAGTCTGTCAACATTCAATAAATGGTGCTGAGTAAAATGTATATCCATAGCCAAAAGAAGGAAAGAGGACCACTATCTCACACCCTATCCAAAAATTAATTCAGAGTGGTTCAAAAGCCTAAATATAAAAGTAAGAATCATAAAGCTTCTAGAAAAAATGTAGGAAAATATCTTCCAGACCTGGTAGTAAGTGGTCTATCCTTAAAGGAAATAAGAGGAAGACTGAGATGGACTGCTGATGTTTAATGTATGTAGAGGTTATAATTAGCTTTACTGTAAAAGTGTGGAAATGTATAGAGTGGATGGTAACACATAGTGAGTAACAGCCAGTTTATAAATGGGGATGTGACTGAAAATGATAGTCTAGGTATGTATAAGCCAACTGACAAAATGCTACAGAATAATCTAGGAACTGAATAGCACAGAAAACCCAGAGATGGACGAGAATTTTGGTTGATGGTACAGATGCATGGTAGTCCTTTGTGAACATTGCAGGGTGGTGGGAATGTGGAGAAGGATACAGCTAGAATGACCTATGGACTGTGGTTAGTGGTAATAATGCAATATTCTGGCATTTATGCCAAAGTTGTACTGTGTTGATAATGAGACAGTATGGAAAATGTATGCCAAATGTACACTGTGAACGTGGTAACAATCAAATGATATTATCTTATAATCTGTGACTAATGTTCCACCACAGTATGGTGTGTTGATAGAGGGGTGTGTTGTTTGAGAATTCTGTACAAGTGCATGATTGCTTTGTATGTTTACAACTTCTGTCATAAAAATATATTTGAAAAATAATAATGGGGGGTTGGGGAAAAAACTTTGGTTAGTAGTAGTATTTTGATGATGCTCTTTAATCATTAGTTAAAAATGTTTAACAACAATGCAAAAAAAAACAAAACAAAAACAATGCAAGCTATTGGTGGTAGGGCAAAGTATGAGAGTCCTGTATAATGTTATATATGTTTGTTTTATAAGTTCCTAACTATTACTATACACTCATTGTTTATGTGTGTTTAGGTATGAGTGATATACTTTAATAAATTAAATAAAAAATGAGAGTTCAAAATATTCACAGATAAACAGAAAGTGTCAACAAGAGTCCTGTCTTTCAAGAAGTAATAAAGGGAGTTCTGCCAGTTGAAAGGAGAAAACCCGAAAGAGAGAGTTAGGGAAGAGTGTAGAGAGGAAATTATTAGTAAGAGTAAATAAAAGGATAAAAAAGAAATAAAAACAAAATATGACATATTTGAACCTAAAGAAAAATGGCTAAAGTAAGTACTGCCTTGACAGTAATAACATTGACTATTGATGGGTTAAACTCTCCAATCAAAAGACACAGATTGGCAGAATGAATAAGGAAATACGACCCATCTTTATACCATCTAGAGGAAACTCACCTAAGACACAGGAACACAAGTAGGTTCCAAGTGAAAGGTTGGAAAACAATTTTACATGTAAAAAAATAACCAAAAAAAGGCAGGAGTATCTATATGAATATTTGGGGAAAAAAGACTTTAAATGCTATTAATATTTAAATGCTATTGTAAGAGACAAAGAAAGACACTATATATTAATAAAAGGGGTAATCTATCTAGAAGAAAGAGTAATCATAAATATTTACATACCTGGGATGGCTAGGCTATTGTGTCAATTCCACCAGGTAATTTTGCCCCGTTGTTTGGTCAAGCAAGCACTGGGCTAACTGTAATACAAGGATATTTATGGACTTTAGTCACCATTGACTTTTCTGCAGTGGTAAATCATAGATAGCTGATTATAATTACCTCAATCATGGAGATTGCCATCAGCAATAAGTGATGCTTTATCCAATCAAATGAATGCCTTAAAAGGGAAGTGATTCTAGGATTGAGTGAGAATTTCCCAGCCCATCTTTGGACAGCCAACATCTCTTAAAACTCATCAAGAACCTTCATTGGACTTGCCTTGGAGCCCCTGGTTACAGCCTGCCTTCAGAACCTGGACATGTGCATCCCCATGGTCATGTGAGATACTTATGAAATCACATACTATTGACAGATATCTCTTGTTGATTCAATTTCCCTAGAGAACCCTGACTAATACAGCTGGCACCTGGAGTGGTTCTTGGGGAACAGAGTCTTAAACATGGGGTATGTGATGTGGTTCTGGGAGTTTTGCAGTTGACTCTCTACTCTAATTGGACTCAAGGGTACTGACAACTCCCTTTCCAATAATAAAGAGGGAGCTAACAGTCCATGACATGAGTTGGCTATTGAGACACACAAAATATCATCACTGGATTCCCCTATTTCCATGCTTATAAGAAGCAAGGGTCTATGTGAGAGTATTTTCAACACCTTAACAGAGTTTTGTGGAGTCAAACAGTATAATGATGTTGGCTGGCTCTTCCTAGGTGCTCTGGATACTGTTACAAAAGAAAGAGATGAGTTAAAGGCTTCAGATTTGAAACTTAAACACCACATGAATGATGTGAAAGTCTCTATGTATACTCTGAAAGAAAATCTTGTCTCCTGTAGCCACAGGCACGAAATATCTGAGAACCAAATTTAGACTTGTTGTATGAGTAGCAGAGTTACAAAGGAAACTAAAATCTCAACCCCACCAAGTTTCTGCAGTTAAAGTGAAGGCATTGATTGGAAAAGAGTGGAATCCAGAGAATTAGGATGGGGACTAATGGGATGATGATAATGTTGGTGGAGACATTGGAACTCTGAATTCTGCTGAAACTGTACCAGATAAGCCTGCAATATGTGCCCAGTCCAGACCACTCCTTGCCACCTTGTATCATCCAGCCTCCAGTCTACCCCAGGGAGTCTGAAACAACTTCCAGCACTGAGGTGGGTACCAGCCAAACTGAAAACTGCCCTGCCCAGCATCAGGCCTGCCCTAGGGAGTCTGGACCTCCTCCCAGCTCTGAGGCATGTACCAGTCAAACTCCAGCATGCACTGCTGAGCCTCCAGTCTGCCCTGAGGAAACTGCCTTCCAACCCCTGCCTGAAAAAATTAATCCTATCTCACCAGAAGAAAGTGCAAGGGAATGCCCTGAAGTCAGTATTTTGCAAGGCATTTCTAATCCTCCTTCTTACCCAGTTCTACCACCTCTCTTGTCTTCTAGACCTATTAATAGACTAAAGTCACAACAAGCCCCCAAAGGTGAAATACAAAGTGTGACCCCTGAGGAAGTAAGGTGTATGTGTTTTCCAACTTACATAGAAATCAGGGGAATATGTGTGGGAACAGATACTAAAGGTATGGGATAATGGTGGAAGGAATATAAAGTTAGATCAGGCTGAAATTATTGATACAGGTCCATTAAGCAGAAATTCTGGATTCAATGTTGTAGCTCAAGGGGTTAGGAAGGACTCTAACTGTTTGGGTGACTGACTGAAACATGGACCAAAATTTGGCCTAGCATGTCTGAGGTTGAGATGCCAGATTTTTCCTGGTACACAGTAGAAGAGGGAATTCAAAGACTTAGGGAGACTGGAATGCTAAAATGGACCATTTGAGAGCTACCCACCTACCCCAGGAATGTCCAGAGGACACAACTTTAGCTAGGATTGTGAGGAATAAATTTATAAGACTAACTCCATCTTACCTGAAGAGCTCTGTTGTTGCTCTTCTCTGTAGTCCAGATATTACTGAAGGGAGGACTGTGATGGAATTAGAATCCTTAAATATTATGGGGATGACTGGATGTCGGTCTGGTAAAAGTCAAGTATTGGCAATTAATTGCCAAAGTCAAAGTGGGCATGGCTACCACAATGAAAGGCAAATTCAAAGGAGCACTCAGAATAGTCTGAGTGGCATAGAGTTGTGGCATTGGCTAATACATCATGGGGTACCTAGAAGTGAAATAGATGGACAGTCTACTAAGTTTGTTCTGGATCTGTATAATCAGAAGAGTTCTGGGGTTGAGTGAATGAAACCCTAACTCAAATTACAGATGCAGAGAATCACAGCCTCTTAATCAATTCCCAGACTTGAGTCAGTTTATGGACCCTGAGCTGCTTGAATGAGGAGAAGGCCAGGTCTCCTTGGAGAGGATCCTGTTAAACTGCACAAAATTTATACTGTTAATCTTCCTCCTACCTTATGCCAAGGAGATCTATGGCCTTTTACCAGAATAACTGTGCACTGGGGAAAAGGAAATGGCAGACAATTCAGGGATAATTAGACACTAGCAAAGAAGGGGCATTAATATCAGGAGACCCAAAACAGCCCTGTGGTCTACCAGTCAGAGTAGGGGCTTGCAGAGGTCAAGTTATTAATGGAGTTTTAGCTCAGGTCCATCTCACAGTTGGTCCAGTGGGTCCCTGGACCCATTCTGTGGTTATTTCCCTATTTCCAAAATGCATAATTGGATTAGACATACTCAGTAACTGGCAGAATCCCCACACTGGATCCCTAACTTGTGGAATGAGGACTATTATGGTTGGAAAGGCCAAGTGGAAGCCACTAAAACTGATGCTATGTAGCAAAATGGTAAACCAAAAGCAATACCGGATGTCTGGAGGGATTGCAGAAATTAGTGCCACCATCAAGGATTTGAAGAATGCAGGGGTGGTAATTCCCACCACATTCCCATTCAACTCTCCTATTTGACCTGTACAGAAAACAGATGGATATTGTAGGATGACAGTAGATTATCCTAAACTTAACCAGGTGGTGACTCCAATTGCAGTTGCTGTCCCAGTTGTGGCATCATTTCTTAAGCAAATCAACATGTCCCCTGGTACCTGTATGCAAATATTGACTTGATGAATGCTTTTTTCTCAATTGCTATTAGTAAGGACCACCAAAAACAGTTTGCTTTCAGCTGGCTAGGTCAGCAGTATATCTTAATTGTCCTGCCTCAGGAGTACAGCAACTCTCCAGCCCTATGTCATAATATTGTCCACAGGGATCTTGATCATCTCTCCCTCCCAGTAGACATTACACTGGTCCATTATATTGAGGATATATGTTGATAGGACCTAGTGAGCAAGAAGTAGCAAAAACTCTAGACTTACTAATAAGGCATTTGTGTGAGAGAGGATGGGCGATAAATCCAACTAAAAAGCAAGGTCCTTCCACATCAGTGAAACTTCTGGGTATTCAGTAGTGTGGGGAATGTCAAGATATCCCTTCTAAAGTAAAGGATAAGCTATGTATCTGGCCCCTTTTACCAAAAAAGAGGTGCAACACTTAATCTCTTTGGATTTTGGAGACAACACCTTCCTCATTTGGGTGTGCTACTCCAGCCCATTTACCTGGTGACCAGAAAAGCTGTTAGTTTTGATTGGGTACCAGAACAAGAAGAGGCTCTGCATCAGGTCCAGGGTGCTGTGCAAGCTGAACTAAGACTTGGGCCAGATGATCCAGCAGATCCAATGGTGCTGGAACTTTCAATGGCAAATAGAGATGCTGTCTGGAGCCTTTGGCAGGTGCCTATAGAAGAATCACAACACAGACCATTAAGATTTTGGAGCAAAGCCCTGCCATCCTCTGCAGATAACTACTTCCCTTTTGAGAAATAGCTTTTGCCCAGCTACTGGGCCTTAGTAGAGACTGAATGCTTAACCATAAGCCATCAAATTACCATGAGAACTGAGTTACCTGTCATAACATTGGGCATGCACAGCAGCACTCCATAATAAAGTGGAAGTGGTATTGTATTAGTAAGCCAAAGGGGTGGTGATACAAAATACCAGAAATTGGTTGGTGTTTATAAAGGGTGTTTATTTGGGGTAGAAGCTTATAGATACCAGGCCATAATACATAAGTTACTTCCCTCACCAAAGTCTATTGTCACATGTGGGAGCAAGATGGCTGCCAATTCCTGTGAGGGTTCAGGCTTCCTGGGTTCCTCCCTTCCTCAGGCTTATTTTTCCTGGGCTCAGGGTTTCTCTCTTTCTGGGGCTTGCTTCTGTCTCCTCTGTGAGCTTACTTTCTGGGGCTCCAGCTTCAGGCTTCAGAAGCATCAAACTCCAACATCAAAACTCCAACATTAAGAGCCCTCAACTCTGTGCTTTGCCATGCCTTTTACCTGTGAGTCCCCACCCACAAAGGGGGGACTCAATGCCCTAATCATAACTCAGTCATGCTCAGGTACAGCTTACAAGCATAATCCAATATTTCTTTTTTGGAATTCAATTATATCAAACTACTACAGTTATATACAAGATAGGACTTGAGTGGGTCCTGAAGGCATAAGTAAATTATATCATGAAGTAGCCCAAATGCCCATAGTCAGCACCCATGCCATATTGTTACCTTCTCTTTCCCAGCTCACGGCTTTGGCCTCTTGGAGAGTCCCTCAAAATCAGTTGACTGAGGAAGAGTAAACTCAGGACTGGTTTACAGATGGTTCTCCATGATATGCAGGTACCACCCAAAAGTGGACAGCTGCAGCACTGCAGACTCTTTCTGGGACATCCCTGAAGGACAGTGGTGAGGGCAAATCTTCCCCAGTGGGGAGAACTTCATGCAGTACACCTGGTTGCTCATTTTGCTTGGAAGAAGGAATGGTAGAGGTGAATTTGTACACTAATTCATGGGCTGTTGCCAATGGTTTGGCTGGATGCTCAGGGAATTGAAAGGAACATGATTGGAAAATTGGTAAAAAGGTCTGGGGAAGAGGTATATGGATAGACCTTATTGAGTGGACAAAAAACATGAAAATATTTGTGCCCCAAATGAATGCTCACCAGAGGGTGACCTCAGCAGAGGAAGATTTTAATTATCAAGTGAATAAGATTACTTGCTCTGTGGATAATGCTCAGCCTCTTTCCCCAGCCACTCCTGTCATTGCCCAATGGGCTCATGAACAAAGTGCCCATGGAGGTAGGGATGGAGGTTATGCATGGGCTCAGCAACATGGACTTCCCCTTACCAAAGCTGACTTGGCTATAGCCACTGCTGAGTGCCCAATCTGCCAGCATCTGAGACCCACACTCAGCCCCCCAATATGGCACCATTCCATGAGGTGATCAGCTTGCTACCTGGTGGCAGGTTGACTATATTGGACCACTTCCACCATGGAAAGGGCAGTAATTTGCTTTAACTGCAATAGACACATACTCTGGTTATGGGTTTGCATTTGCCACATGCAATGCTTCTTCCAAAACTACCATCTGTTGACTTACTGAATGTCTTATCTACCACCATGGCAGTCCACACACCATTTCTTCCAATCAAGGAACACACTTCACAGCAAATGATGTGCGGGAATGGGCACATGCCCATGGAATTCACTGGTATTACCATGTTCCCCATCGCCCTGAAGCAGTTGGATTGACAGAACGGTGGAATGACCTTTTGAAGACTCAATTATGGTGCCAGCTAGGTGGCAATACCTTGCCAGGCTGGGTAATATTCTCCAGGAGGCTGTGTATGCTCTAAATTAACACCCACTCTATGGAGCTATTTCTCCCATAACCAGGATCTGTGGGTCCAGGAATCAAATAATGGAAATGGGAGTGGCACCACTCACTATTATCCCTAGTAACCCACTAGGAAAATTTTGCTTCCTTTCCCTGCAACCTCAAACTCTGCTGGTCTACAGGTTTTAGTTCCAAAAAGAGGAGTGCTGTCACCAGGGAACACAACAATGATGCCATTGAACTGGAAGTTAAAACTGCCACCTGGCCACTTTGTGCTTCTCTTACTCTGAATCAATGGTCAAAGAAGGGATTACTGTACGGGCTGGGGTGATTGATTCTGATTATCAAGGGGAAATAGGACTGCGTTTACATAATGGAGGTAAAGAAGAGTTTGCTTGGAATACAAAAGATCCTCTTGGGCACCTCCTAGTACTGCTATGTCCTACGATTAAAGTCAATGGGAAATTGCAGCAACCTAATTCAAGGAGGACTAATAACAGCCCAGAATCTTCAGGAATGAAAGTTTACCAGGCAAAGAACCATGGCCAACTGAAGTGCTTGCTGAGGGTAATGGAAATATGGAATGGGTAGTGGAAGAAGGTAGTGATAAACATGAACTTTGACCACATGACCAGTTACAGAAATGAGAACTATAATGGTCATGAATCTTTCTTCCTTGTTTCATTATGATGGTAGTATTTGTACACGAAATGAATTTCTTTGTCTTCTTCCCCAAACTTTTCCCTTATCATATAACAAGTTGTATCAGTTTCATGTCATAATATTTGAGGATGTCAAGTTTGAGAGTGAATATTAGCCAAGAATTTGCACCCTATTCTGTATGTAATTAATGCATTTCTGGTTGTAAGCAGGAGAGTTGAAGATTGTTAGGCAGAAATATATATATATTCATGACTATTACTGTTTTGTGTTTTTTTAAAGATTTATTTTTATTTATTTAATTCCCCTCCCCTCCCCCGGTTATCTGTTTTCTATGTCTTTTTGCTGCATCTTGTTTGTTTGTCCGCTTCTGTTGTCGTCAGCGGCACGGGAAGTGTGGGTGGCGCCATTCCTCGGCAGGCTGCTCCCTCCTTCGCGCTGGGCGGCTCTCCTTATGGGTGCACTCCTTGCGCGTGGGGCTCCCCTATGCAGGGGTGTGCGTGGCACGGCACTCCTTGCGCGCATCAGCACTGCTCATGGGCCAGCTCCACATGGGTCAAGGAGGCCTGGGGCTTGAACCGCGGACCTCCCATGTGGTAGACGGACGCCCTAACCACTGGGCCAAAGTCCGTTTCCCTGTTATTGTTTTTACTTAGAGACTAAGTATGGTTTAAGGTAATATGCATGGTGCTGAGTTGACAAGGGGAGGACTGTGATGGTTAGGCTATTGTGTCAACTCCACCAGGTAATTGTGCCCAGTTGTTTGGTCAAGAAAGCTCTGGACTAACTGTAATACAAGGGCATTTATGGACTTTAGTCACCATTGACTTTACTGCAGTGGTAAATCATAGATAGCTGATTACAATTACATCAATCACAGAGATTGCCATCAGCAATAAGTGATGCTTTATCCAATCAACTGAATGCCTTAAAAGGTAACGTGATTCCAGAATTGAATGAGAATTTCCCAGCTCATCTTTGGACAGCTAACATCTCTCAGAACTCATCAAGAACCTTCATTGGACTTTCATTGGAGCCCCTGGTTACAGGCGGCCTGTGGAACCTGGATTTGTGCATCCCCATGGTTACGTGAAAGACTCTTAAAATCACATACTATTGACAGATATCTCTTGATGATTCAGTTCCCCTAGAGAACCCTGACTAATACAGTACCTAACAAGGGTGCCTCAAATTGCATGCAGTAATCACTGGAAAAACTAAGGGGAGAAATAGATGTCTCTAAAATCATAGTGGGGGACTTCAATACACCATTATCATCATTAGACAAGAACTTGACATAAGGTTAATAAAGAAACAGAGAAATTGAATAATATGGTAAAGGAACTAGACCTAATAGACATATACAGAACATTACACCCACATACAGCAGGATATACATACTTTTTGTGTGCACATGAATCTTTCTCAAAGATAGATTACATGCTAAGTAGCAGAACAAGTCTCAATGAATTTAGAAAGATTGAAATTATACACAGTAATTTTTCTAACCATAATGAAATAAAGATGGAAATTAATAAATTGCAGAGAACCAGATTAGGCACAAATATAGGGAAGTTAAACAACACATACTTCAATAATCAGTAAATCCAGGAGGAAACTGCAGGATAAATCAGTAACTACCTTGAAGCAAATGAAAATGAGAAAACAACATATCAAAACTTATGGGATGCTGTAAAAGCAGTGGTGACAGGGAAATAATAGATCTAAATGCCCATATGAAAAAGAAGAAAGCTAAAAACCAAAGACCTAGCTGCACACCAGGAGGAACTAGAAAAGTAACAACAAACTGATACCAAAACAAACAGAGATGGAACTAACAAAAATTAAAGCAGAACTCAATGAAATTGAGAAAACAAAAAACAAAAAAAATTAATAAAACCAAAAACTGATTCTTTGAGAAGATAAAGAATATTGGCAAACTCTTAGGAAGACTAATAAAAAGTGATGAAATGCAAAGAAGTAAAATGAAAAATGAGAGAGGAGATATTATGACAGATCCCACAGAAATAAAGAATTTCATAAGAGGATACTTTGAAAAATTATGTGCAGCAAGATGGATAATTTTGATGAAATAGACAAATTTCTAGAAATACAGGGCAACCTACATTGCTGAAAGAAAAAATAGAAGAACTCAAAAGACATAAAACAAGCAGTGAGGTTATTATTTTTATTCATAAAAAACCTCCCAACCAAGAAAAGCCCAGGACTAGATGGCTTTATGGGTGAATTCTACCAATCATTCCAGAAAGAAGTAATACCAACAATGCTTAAACTTGTCCAAAAAAAAAATAGAAGTGGATGGAATGTTACCTAACTCATTCTATAATGCCAGCATTACTCCAATACCAGAGCCATATAATAATACCACAAGAAAAGAAACTTACAGGCAAATCTCTTTAGTGAGCTTAGATGCAAAACTCTCCAATACTTGCTAGTCATATGGAACAAGATATCAAACAAATTTTACACCATGATCAAGTGTTTTCTTCCCCCCAGATATGCAAGGATGATTCAAAATAATAAAATCAATCAGTGTAATATACCACCTTAACAGATCAAATGAAAATAATCACATTATCATCTCCATTGACACAGAAAAAATATTTGAAAAGATTCAGCATCCTTTCTTGATTAAAACACTTTGTAAGAATTAAAGTGAACTTACTCAATATGATAAAGGGTATCTATGTAAAACCCACAGCTAACTAAAGGCTAAAGTCTTCTTCTAAGATCTGGGATAAGACATAGATGCCCACTGTCACTGCTCTTATTTAATATTGTGTTAGAAGTACTTGCTCAAGCACATAGGCAAGAAAAAGAAAAGAAATCCAAATTGGAAAGAAAGAACTAAAATATTCACTATTTGTTATTTGCAGATGACATGATCCATAAGTAGAAGGCTCTGAAAAATCTGCACCAAAGCTTCTAGAGCTGATAAATGAGTAGAGCTGATAAATGGGGAGGACTAATGCCATCAAATAGAGGGAACTGTATTTCTCGAGAGGAAGGGTGGCTCCCAGGGCATTAGGGCAGTTGAGCAAGTCAGGCCCTCAACACTGTTGCAAGTATCTCTAGACGTGGCTCCTTGGGAAATGGAGATTGGCTGTCACTGTGGGCCCCAAGGGGAGGGGAAAATGGGTGTTGAATGGATGGAACCAAAGTAAATGTGGGGGCAAGAGAGGAGTTTTGCGAGTGTACACAAGGATGGATATAAAACATGTAATATTACACCAAAAACATATAGGGGATGACAGACTAATAATGTAAACCATAATGTAAAACATAGGATAACTAAAACATTTAGTAAACTGTATAGCCTAAAGTATGGACCACAATGTAAGCACAGATGTCACCTTGTTTGAAAGCTTTTGTCTCAGAGTCTGTACATCAGTTTCAGTAAATATGATATGAATAAGTTAAAAGATTATCACTGTGGAAGGGAAAAGGTTTTATGGTGGATGTGTGGGAGTACTGTATATTGTATATATGAATTACTGTGATCTAAGGCTCTTGTGAAGAGAAGCTCAATAATTAGGAAAAAAGAAAAGAAAAAGATAGGATGTAAAATTTTTCCAAATCAATATGTATTCTATATCTAACCTTGAAACTCATCACTATATTCCATTTTACTAGTAAGGGAACCTGACATTATATTGGGCTTCACTTTTCAGGAAGTTTTGGATCACACAGTGGTTCAACAATGGCAGCTGCGGAATACTGGTATGGGATGTTATTGACAGGCGATATATGGTTGACAGAGAGTTATTCAGGGCATGTGTCCAGGGTGCATGGAAATGTTTGGATATACTCATAGTGGAAACAATTAAAAACAACAGCTGGGGGGGGGGATACTGTGTTACTGGCCAGGGGCGGAGGGGGCTCTGTCGTGGTCCCTAGGGGAGCAGCAGCAGTCCCCAGGTGGAATGGTAAGGACCAGGAAGGAATGAGCGTCCAACAGTGAGCCCCTGATACTAATGACTATGCTTGTGAGCCTATACACCTGAAATAAGAACAAGGCCTAGAGCAGCACTGTGCCTAAGAGTTCCCTCCTGACAGCTTCCATGTTACTCAAATGTGGCCAGTCTCGAACCCAAACACAGCATGTAAATGCAATGCCTTCCCTCCAGCGTGGGACATGACACCCAGGGATGAGTCTCCCTGGCACTGAGGGATCACTACCAAGTACCAGCTGATGACATAACTAGAAAATGACCTTAAATTAAAGGTTCAATGCAGACCAGCAGAATATCCCTGTTTACATATAATAACAGGAGTTAAAAATGCTGTTTGACCTCAAGTAAGGGGGAAATGGAAAAGACAAATGAGTTCATACGGCTATAAGTTTCTAAAAAAGAGTCTGGAGGTTGTAAGAAGGATTGCCCTTATGCACACCTGAGCACAGTCTCAGAGACAGATAAAGTAGATACAACCCCAGATATTGGTCCTTTTGAGGGCTAAAGAGACCCACAGGTTCTATGGTCATGGCAGATGGGGTTCACTGCCATGTCAGTTGGCCCTTCTTTGGAGCTGGTGTTTCTGCATGATGGAACTGGACTCAGATGGGCTCTCTTTTCACAAGACTTTCATGCTACTTTATTGGAATTGTAGTTGGTGTTGGGGTTTAAGATATATCTAGGGGATTTGAATCTCTGGACTGACAATATGATAGCCATGCCCTGAGCCTCAACAGACTTCAACTCCTACACTCTGATTTATTGGACTTACTCCACTCAGCTAACATGGAGTTGAAGAATGTCAACCACCACACCATGGAGCCTAGAGTGCCTACAACTGAAAGCAGGAGGATTGCATCCAATATCCATGTGGAATCTAAACCCCCTCTTGACATAGATGTGGAATGGACACAACCAAGCCAAGGTCCACAGGAAGGAGGAATACAGTAAGGATCAGAGTGGACTTAATGATATTCTATTCATAAACTATTGTGGTTAATAATTGAGAAAATGTGGCATTGATGTGGAAAAAGTGGCCGTGGTGGCTGCTGGGTGCGGGGAATGGGAGGAAGAGAAGAGATGTGGAGGCATTCTCGGGACTTGGAGTTGTCCTGGGTGGTGCCCCAGGGACAATTGCCGGATGTTGTATGTCTTCCCATGGCCCACTGGATGGAACATGGGAAAGTGTGGGCTATGGTGTGGAACACGGGACATGGGGTGCAGCGATGCCCAGAGATGTACTCACCAGATGCAATGGATGTGACATGATGATGGGGGAGAGTGTTACTGTGGGGGGAGTGGTGGGGTGGGGGCGGTGGGGGCAAATGGGGACCTCATATTTTTTAAATGTAATATCTTTTAAAAAAATGAATAAATTGAGTAGAATTTGGGGAAAAAAAGAGAAAAAAATAAAGCTATGGGCTATAAAATCAACACTCTAAAATCAGCATTTCTGTAAACTAAGAATGAGCAATCTGAAGAGGAAATTTTTAAAAATTCCAATTATGATAGCAATTAAAATAATCAAATATCTAGGAATAAACTTAACTAAGAATATAAAGGACCTGTATACAGAAAACTAGACAATATTCTTAAGGGAAATCAAATAAGACCTAAATAAATGGAGAAAAATTCCACATTTATAGATTGGAAGATAAAATCCCATTAAGATGCCTGTCCTACCCAAACTGACTTAGAGTCAATGCAATCTTAATAAAAGTTACAACATCATTTTTTACTGAACTGGAATACCAATTATCAAATTTATTTGGATGGGTAAGGAGTCCTGAAGAGCCAAAAAATCTTGAAAAATAAAAAATTTGAGAAATCACATTACCTGAACTTTAAAGCATACTACAAAGCTACAGCCATCAAACCTGCATGGTATTTGCACAAGGATAGACATACTGACCAATGGAACCAAACTGAGAGTTCTGATATAGATTCATGCATATATAGCAAACTGATATTCAACAAGTCACCAAACCCACCCACCTAGGACAAAATAGTTCATTCAACAAATGTGCTGGGAGAACTGTATATCCATATCCAAAAGAACAAGAGAGGATCATCATCTTACTCCTTATATAAAAATAAACTCAAAATGGATCAAATACCTAAATATATGAGCCAAGACAATAAAGCTCCTAGAAGATAATGTAGGGAAGCCTCTAAGAGATCTTATAGTAGGAAATGGTTTCATAAACTTTACACCCCATGTGCAAGCAACAAAAAATAACACAGATAAATGGGACCTCCTCAAAATTAAAAATATTTGTGCTTTAAAGGGGTTTATCAAGAAAATGAAAAAGCAGCCTACACAATGGGAGAAAATATTTGGGAAACTCTTATCATATACGAGTCTAACATCCAGCATATCTAAAGAAATCTTACATCTTGAAAATAAAAAGACAATCAATCCATTAAAAAAATGGGCAAAAGATTTGAATAGACACTTTTCCAAAGAGGAAATTTAAATGGGTAAAAACCACATGAAAGGATGCTCAACATTACTAGCTATTAGGGAAATGCAAATCAAAACTACAATGAGATATCATTGTATGCCTATTAGACTGGTGACTATTAAAAAAGAGAACCACACGTTTTAGAGAGGCTGGGAATGTATAATGGTGCAGCCACTGTGGAATACAGTTTGGCAGTTCCTCAAGAAGCTAACTATGAATTGACATTTGATCTGGCAATCCCAATACTAGGAATATACTCAGTAGAATTGAAAACAGGGATGCAAACAGACATATGCACAGCAATGTTCACTGAAGCATTATTCACTATTGCCAAAAATTGGAAGCAATGCGAATGTCCTTCAATGGATAAATGGATAAACAAAATGTGGAATATACCATACAATGGAATACTACTCAACTGACACATCCAACAACAGGGATGAATTTAGGATATTGAGCAGACTCACAGAGGTAGAGTCTGGAAGATACATTATTAGGACATAGAAAGGGAGTAGAGAGTGCTGAGCCAATGCTCCATATGGGCAGAATTTACGATAAGGTGGATGGTGGTGTTTTGGAAGTGGATGACGGTGATGGTGGTCAGGGATATGAATGGGGGTCAACAGTACTGGAATGTAAGGGTGAGTGGGGTTAGGGATGTGAGTTGAGTTACCCATAGAACTGGGGGGAGGGATGGAGTGAGGAACAGGTGAAGTCTGGGGAGGTAGAGATCTGTGGTTGAGAATGCAATTGTGGGAATACTCTTTTGGCAACTATGGCAGGGTGGGATCACTGTTGCAGGGTGTCAGTGGTAGGGGATGTGTGGGATGGGTGCACCTGAAGCAGGCCTCTATGGAATAGGAAAGTATTCATCTGGTCACAGGGTGTTATTTCAGTGGGTGAAGACCCACACAATTAACAACAAATATTAAACTCCCATCTTGGGGAATCTAAAATAGAGAGGTAAGATTCTCTCAAATACTTAGGCAGTGTAAAGAAAACAGACCAATATGCCAAGTCCTCAATGTTAATGCTTGTGTATATGAACCAAATTCCTGTAAAAAGGAAACTATCTTAATAATACCTATTGCCTAAGAGTTACCTTCTGTAAACCTCCTTGTTATTCAAATGTAGCCTCTCTTAAGCCAAACTCAGCAAATAAATACACTGTCATTCTCTTGGTGTAGGACTTGACTCCTGGGGAAGAGCCTCCCTGGCACCAATGGACTAATACCAAGAACCAACCAGTGATATACTTAGGAAAAGACCTTGACCAAAAGGGGAAAAATATAAATACAAAAGAATTTTTATGGTTAAAAGATTTCAAAGTGATTTGGAAGGTTATTCCAGATGGAAGACTTAATGCACATCTCAGGCAGATCATACTAACTGCCACAGAAAAATAATGCCTGAAGCTGGGCTCCTGAGGGCTCTAGAGATATCCAGACACTATAGGCAGGACACACAACCCCTTGAAATCAGCATCTTGTTGGTGAGACTTACCTTGGAATATATGACAACCTATTTCTCCAATGTAACAGAGTTAGACTCATTTATAATTTCTCTACACATGATTTCCTCCACCTCTTTCATTTGAACCTATAATTAGCACTATACGTGTTAAATATATGCTCTGGTGACTTAAATTTTTCATGTGTTTGTATGCTGGTTGAGCCCTGAATCTCAGCACAGTTGCAGCCAACACCTACTCTCTAGTTCATCAGACTCACCCAGGATAGTGAACAAAATGATGATGATGGACAAGCCCCATCCCATATAACAGAGAGTATCCACAAGTGCAAGCAAAACAGTTCCTTCCATCTTCCCCATAAAATCTAAGCCTTCTGTCAGTCTGAAACAGAGTGAGCATCACCATTCCAAATCCTCAAGGTTGAGGAATGGACAAACAAGTGCGAAATGCAACCATGGACCAAAGTAAACTTATTATTATTGTAGTATTGCAAGAATATGTAACATTGATATAAAGATAGTAGTTACCAGATGTTCTAGTGAGAGAGAGGGAAGAATAGGTAGAGCAGAGGGCCTTTTTAGGGTATTGGAATTGTTCTGCATGATGTTGCAATGATGAATACAGGCCATTATACATTTTGTAGAAATCTATAAATTTGTGTGGTGCAAAGAGAAACCATGAGGTAAACTATAGATCTTGGTTAGTAGCAGTGCTTCAATATTTATTCATCAATTGTAACAAATACACTGCACTATTGTAAGATGTTATTAAAGGGGGAAATGTGGGAGGGGAGGAGGTGGGGTATATGAGAATCCCTTATACTTTTGATGTAATGTTTCTGTAATCAAAAATTTCTTTAAAAATTAAGTTATTATAAGAAAAATAAAAGAGTGGTTAAGATGGTATTTTTCCCTGGTCTTTGTGCTTCTTAAGAGTTTATGGAAGGGTTAGCCAATCTGCCTCCTCTCTCTAACTTAAGGAGGGGTCTTTGAAAAGCCTTTCATCAAAGGGATGGGTGCCCAGTCCCTGAGTATTTTATCTCAGAACTTTTCATCATGGAAGGTTAGAGAATGTTTGGGCCATCTGTGCCTCAATTTTCCTTTCTTTTGATTTTTTTCTTCTCTTTTCTTTTTTTTTTTTTTTTTTGAGCTGAGGTGCCAGCCGAGCCAGCCTGTGCCTCTGTTTTCTGCCAAAAAGAGGAAGATAAAAAAGAGAGAAATAGCATTAATACTAAAATAAGATTTTTTTTCAGTGTTTCTGGTAGAAGCACTGTACTTTTTTTACTGAGTTTTCTATAAGAATCTGTTTTTGTCATCCTTTACAATAGAAAACCCGCAAGAAAACTTGTGGTCTATTAACAGAAAACAGAGGCCCTGGCAAGCTCCAGAGCAGCACAATCCTACAGTTGGGAAGCTGGGCAGGAACCCAAGTTTGTCCACGCCTAAGAACAACACTGTCTGCTAAAATTACAGTTTTCCCTTTTCACAAACCTCAAAGTTGTGAAACTTTACTAACTTTAAGAAAAGAACAGTTGGCCATACAAAAGATACACTTCCAAATCCATCGAGCAACTTACTTATACTTGCAAATGAACCACTTGGAGTGATTTTCAAAATGTATTTGTTCCAATTATTCTGCTAAGGTAACAAGCAGAAAGTAATCATTTTCTATGTATACTG
Organism: Dasypus novemcinctus; assembly: GCF_030445035.2. Classification (NCBI taxonomy): domain Eukaryota; kingdom Metazoa; phylum Chordata; class Mammalia; order Cingulata; family Dasypodidae; genus Dasypus; species Dasypus novemcinctus. The sequence goes on from NC_080674.1 coordinate 95,035,731, forward strand.
TGAAGAAGAGACTCCAAATGTTGGTTCCAAAGAAGGCATTTGACCAATATTGGTAAGTGGGAGTATAAGAAAGGGAACTGTAGAAATGATAGCCACATGTTAAAAAGCACCAAGTGTTTTTATAGTCCCTGTATGTACAGGATGATAAAGAAAATCAAATTAGATGATAGTCATTTTTTTAAACCCTCATGCTGTTTCCATGGTTTTTATATAGACAAGTATTGGTGACTAAACATTGTCATGTGACTAATTAGATCAGATGTATCAATGAAAGAGAGATGCAGGTAAATGGGTAAATATACTTTGATACTCCAGAGGTGCATTGGATTATATTGCAAAGTTTTTTGCAATTCTCAGCCAGTTGTGAAATATCCAGTATATCAAGCCAAGTCCAACCAGGTGACAGAAATAACACTGGTTGTTTGAACAGAGACATTTTAATATAAAGAATCATTGAAGGCAATTAACTATGGAGATGGGAAAGAAGACTCTACAGGTCCAGAAGTAGCAGGTGTGCAAGGGAGTCACCCCCTCCAGGCTGAGGAGAGGACAAGAAAGGAGCCAAGGCCAAGAGATCCCTTCACCCCAAAAAAGAGCCTCAGTTATCTTCTAAGAGAGCATGGCTCTCACAGAAAAAACATAGGTTGTCTGTGACAAAGCAGCTTTCCAGAGGGTGCAGGCTGGCTCTGCCCTGAAGAAGCAGTGCACTGTTGCTTGGGATGGGTCAGACCTGGCAACAGCTGGCAAGGAGAGGACCACCCAAGGATCTAGTGGGAGTGACTCTGTACAGGAGTCAGCCTCTCAAGCTGAATCATAATAAGTGAGGGCTGGACCCCCAAAATACTGTCTTTTTGTTTGTTACTGCCTTACTAAGCCAATATTGGATAGACTGGATAGTTGAGCCTGTGACCTTAGAGAAAAACGGCAAATGTTCATGAAACACAACATGAAGTTAGACTCTATACTGCTGGGATAACGAAAACTCAAAAAATATTTATTATTAATTCAAAGATTTCTTGCAGATTTTATTTCTCTGGCAACTTGTGTATTGCAGTCAGAAACTCATTTTTTACCTCTACAGTACTCTGGTTAAGTTAGTCATGTTAATTTGATTTGCTTTCATGGTAGAAATTTAAAAAATAACTTACTACTTTATATCTTTATATATTTTAAATTACTATTAAAGATGATTTCTGGGTTTCAGTCTTCATTTATATTACCACAATTTCTTTTTTATCCTTCACCAATCCCTTATTATGGTGCTGTTAATCTTCAAACTTCTAATATAGACACATTCATGGAGAGAATTAGTTCAGTTGTGGCTGAAATAAAATGAGGACCTCTTAAATAACGTTTTCATGAGATTTATTGTTACAAAATTCCACAGGCTATATTTTAATTGATATTTCTCTCAATAAAAGATTTTCAGTCTATGTAATGACCCATTTATTTCTAACAAGTTAAAATAACTGAAAAGCAGAACAACTGAATAATTTATGTAATAAACAGATATTAAGCACTATTATCAGCAAAAGGCTCTGTAAGACTCTACGAGACTGAAATATATTAAAACTTGGTCTTAAGAACTTATAATTAATGAGTGAAGACTTTGGATATAATGGATTTTAGTATCAGACACATTTGATATCCTAACAGAAACTCTGTAGTAAGGATTTTTATTCTGATTTTAACATCTATTTGAAATACTAGATACTGCCTGTCATATTCCAAGGCATTATCCATTTCAGTGTTCAAGAATTTGCATCTGTTAAAGGTATTATTCTGAAACAGGCCCCAGAGAACAACCTTAGTTTAATTACATTTTCTCCCATATTATAAGGTTGAAGATAGAAGGTGCATCTTACCTTGGCATTGAAGATATTCATAAAACCACCAAAGTCTATTGATCCCAGAGCAGGCTGTTTACTGCACATGACTAGCGAGTTTTCTAACTTGGCAATTTTTCTGAATCCTATGTTTTGAGAAACTATTCAGACATAAAATATCCAAATATTTTTATAAGGCTTCTTTGTACTTTTCCTTTGTAAATCTACAATACAGCATAAAATCACTAGTCTTCTGAGCTAAAGAAAAATTTTCTTCCCCCTACCTACAAGGCTGAGTCAGTCACATCAGTCAGTCTTACCACAAGTATTCCTCACAAATCCAAGTTAAACTAAGATACTTTTAAAAGTTTAAGAATTAATAATTTATTGACATCTTCCAATATTTCTATCAGTATTAAAATTAAATTAATTTAGGGTGACAGTTTGAAATTCTTTTTTGAATCCCAAAAGATTATGGCCCCAAACTAATCTATTCCTGTGTGCATAGTACCCTCCAATTGCATTAAATTTACTTTAGATCACTTGATTAGATTGTTTGTGATTGGACTATGTCAGAGAGGCATAACTCCAGTTGAGTCTCCACCCTCTTGCTCAGTTCTTGTCTGTGGAGACACACAGTGAAAGATATACAGAGAGAAAGGAAGCTGCCACCTTGATCCTGCCATGTGAGAGAGAGAGGACTGCAGGAAAACAAAGAAGTGCCAAGAGGCTAAGAGAGATCTCAGATTCTGGAACCAGCAGAGCACAGAGGCATGGAAAGCGTTCCCCAGAGGGATTGAACCCATAGAGCAGCTCAAGGCTGAGGAGGCAAGCCCTCCATATACCTGATTGCCACATGGCAGGACACCAGGATCAAGAGCAGCTGACTTTGGTGAGAAAGCATCTCTGATGATGCTTTGATTTGGACACATTTCCAAATCCAACACATTTCTGGTACTTTGCACTGGCAGCTTTGTGGCAAACTAAGGTATTTGTCTATACTTATTTTCCTTTTAGTAATATTTTAATCCAACAGCCTCTCTGTGTTCTTAAAAGCACAAGGGATAGCTTATTTGTCAGTTGCCATAAAGAATAGTTAAAGGAAAACTGAAGTCACTTAATAAACATACCTGGTTATTTCCTAGACTGTATTGATGACCTCAAAATTCTGTTTGCAACTTTCCTTCTAGTGTTAATTAAGGATTGTGATAGTTTGAATTTTACGAATCCCAGAAAAGATTATGGCCTTGAACTATATTGCCTTCAAGGTAGGGAGAAAAGCACTTATCACTTAGACTTTTGCTTTTTTCCCACTTGAGACTCTGTTAATGACCATCTCATTAATAGCCCATTGCTAAACCTAAGACAGTTATAATAGTCTTAAGAAACATTACTGCTTGAAGAGCATTAAAGAGAACCTGAATTAGCCTTCCCAGGCATTCCTCTTTTCTTTTAGGTTATGAAAAGGTCTTAGGAATTCTTATATGCCTTCAGAGATGGGATAGAGATTGGGTTTCAGGAATACAACTCATACCTGACAAGGGCTGTTAAAGGCTGCCACCCAGACCGAAGAACACTTGGCTCTATAGCTAGAGAAAGTTGGGATGAGGTCTAGTATACATAAGGAAATAACCAAACTCAGGAGGATGACTGGTGCGTAGATCAGAAAGCACTCCCCCACTGGCTGTGGACTTCAACAGCAGAGGTTTGTGGGTCTCCCAGGAAAGACACCAGTGCATTATCATCTCAGATGTCATCATCACATTATTCACTCTCCACTGTAGATCAGGAAAGAACCAGAGATATTCAGGTGGATCTGTAGTCACCTTTTCTCCACACTTCATGCATCTACATTCTCAGATATTAACTTGGAGATAAGTTAAAGGTTAGGGAGAAGACATGGCAGATTGAGCACTTGCAGAAAGAGCCTGACATCAAACCCTTTCCCCCATTCCCCAGCAATGATCTTTGTACATGGTGATGTTAAATTTGCTACAACTAATATACAAATATTGAAACATAGTTACTAACTGTGACTATAATATGGTTTACACTATGGTTTACATTTTAGAGTGTATACCTTTATAAATTTTCGGTTACATCATGGTTTACATTATGGTTTGCATTTTAGACTATACACTTTTATAAAATTTTGGTGAAATTTAACATGGCCTGTATCCTCATTGCGCAACCATGCAGAATACTTCCATTGCCCCCCAGTTACTCCCTCTTCTATCTAGTCTATTCTCTCTCCCCCTCCCCTAGAGGCCCACAGTGACAACCAAGCTTCATTGCTTGAAGGACAAGATTCATAGATACTTGCAACAATGCTGAGGGCTTGACACACTAGTCTGTCCTCCCCCATTGGGAGCCACCCATTCTCTGGAAAGATTACCTCCCCTCTGTTTGAGAACCTCAGGCATCCCCAGGATGGGGGTACTACTCCTTCCCACTCATTGTTTGGGTCTCTACCCACTGATATAAACCACTATGACAAGATGAGCACTCAAACACACCCTAGAAGCCTGATCCAGGTGCACCTTCTGCCAGATGCCCCCTATCAAACACCTTAAATCAATAACCTTTCCTTATTATATTTTCTAAAGAGTTTTCTCAACATTATAATTTCAACTACATACCTAACAATCTCCTGTGTTCTCTTGCTCCTCCTGAACCCTCCTCACAATTCCATGGACCATCTGACCCATCCTCCCAACCCTGACCCATCCTCCCAACCCTAGCCTCCCTTAAGCCTGCAAAGCCCCACCAAATAGTATCCCTATGCCCCCATCTTTTCCCTTCACTGTAAAACTACTTACCTCCACATTATCATAAATTTCACCCATGTAGATGTCAGCTCATGTGGGATTACCCTATGTTCTATATGTGACTTTATTGTGCCTTAAAATTTTTTTGAAAACATAATACAAAAATTTTTAAAAATAGGATGTAGACACTGAGGAAGAAATGGAAGAGATTGCCTTGCCACAGTACATACAGGGCAATACCTATTACAGTGATGGAAGTCAAAACATTAAAAAAAAAGTTTTATGATATTTTTAATTTTTTTAATACCCCAATTATTTTTTCCTTTAGTTTTTCTAAATTTATTATGTATTCTGTTTCTAATCTTTAAACCTATCATTACTATTTCATTTTCCTACTAATTGAATTTGGCACTATATTAGGCTTCGTTTTTGAAGAAGTTTTGGATCACAGAGGGGTTCAACTATGGCAGGGGAGGAGCATTGGTGTGGGGTGTCATTGATGGGGGATGCATGGGTGGGAGGGAGTTCTCCAAGGCATGCATATAGGGTATATAGATATGTTCAGATGTTCATTGGGTATTGTCATACTGGGTAGAGTTACACATGACAACTGAGGGAGTGCTGAGTTCCCAACCTGGGGAACTCTGTCACATTCCTCAATGGAACAGCAACAATCCCGCAAGTGCAAGGGCAAAAACCAGTGACGAAGGATGGTCCAATGATGGGCCCTTGGTACTGATGACTATGCTTATGAGCCTGTGTGCTTGAAATTCCAACTAGACCTACAGCCGCAGGGTGCCTAAGAGTTACCTCCTGAGAGACTCCATGTTGCTCAAATGTGACCACTCTCTAAGCCAAACTCAGCATTTAAATGCATTACCTTCCCCCCACTGTGGGACATGACTCCCAGGGATGAGCCTCCCTGGTGCTGAGGGATTACTACTAAGCACCAGCTGGTGATGCAACTAGAAAAATACCTTGAATAAAAGTGGGAAATGGTAAAGACAAATGAGTTTATATGCCTAAGAGATTTGAAAATGAGTTGGGAGGTCATCAGAGGGGTCATGCTTATGCACATCTCAGCAGGATCCCAGAGACAGCCAAAAGAGATACAACCCCGGTAGCGGTGCTCCTGAGGGCTATGGAGACGCCCATGTCCTATGGTCATGGAAGATGACTTTGGAGTTCAGTGCCTTGTCAGTGGCCTTACTTTGGAATTTGTGCTCCTGAGTGTGATGCAGTTGGACTCAGATGTGACCTTTCTACACATGCCTCTTCTCTCATTGTTTACTGAACCTGTGGTTGGCACTGGGGTTGGTATATGCTCAGAAGACTTGAATCTCTGGACTTTCCATGTGCCAGCTGGGCCCTGAGCCTAAGCAGAGATGCAATAACTACTCTCTGGTTCATTGGACTTACCCAGGTCAGCTAACAAGGAGGTGATGATGGTCAACCATGACACCAAGGAACTGAGAGAGTCTACAACTGCAAGCAGGAGAATCCCATCCACCAGCCATGTGGGATCTAAGCCCCTCTCAAATTAGAGGTGGAGTGAACATCACCATCCCAGGGTCCACAGGATGGAGGAATAAAATATAGATTAGAGTGGACTTACTCTATTGTACTACAGAATTATTGTGACTCTAGCAATGGAAGAAATTGTATCATTGAGTTTGAGACAGTGGCCACAAGAGTTGCTGAGGACAGGGAGAGAAAAAAAGAGATGATATGGTATGATATGGGGGCATTTTTGGGACTTGGAATTGTCCTGAATGATATTGCAGGGACTGATGCAGGATATTATATATCCTGTCATAACCCAATGAATGGGCTAGGGAAGAGTGTAAACTACAATGTAAACTATAATCCATGCAGTGTAGCAGTGCTCCAAAATGAATTTATCAAATGCAAGTAATGTGCCACACTGATGAAAGAGGTTGTTGATGTGAAAGGAATGGGGGTGGGGGGGTGGGGAGTGGGGTATATTGGAACCTGTTATATTTTTTTATGTAACATTTTGTGTATCTATGTATCTTTTTTAAAAAAGACTATAAAACATTTTAAAAATTTTTCAAAAAAAAGAAGAGCTTGAATCATCCAAACAAAAATAAGCAAGATGCTGGGATATGACTAGTACTTCTCCATCACAACATTACTAAGAATTTGCGTGGGCATTAATCATGGAAAAACTAGATCATGTTAGCTTTCACTGTGTATACAGCCTATAATTGAATTTTTCTTTCTTAAATATTAACTCTTAGAGATACACTAAAAATAAAATTGTAAAGAACAGCTCTCTGAGTTTCCTTCCACCCAATGCCTGTAAGGTCTTGTCTTCTACTTCACACATCCAGCTCTGTGATGGAAATTTTAAATTCTAAACTCAGTCTCTCCTAATCAGGGAGAAGGGGACAAAACTGTTCTTTCTGACCCATTTGCTCAGTCAGGCCCACTCTCTTTATAGGGGTGATTTTTCCCTCTCTCCATAGTCAGGTTTCCTCTGCAGCTACTTTGGGCTGAGCCCATCAGTTTTATCTGCACATATCTGAATCCATATTATGAACATGGGTCAAGATCCCTCCCAATTCAAATATGTTATAACTTGCTTTCTGTCTAAATATTTCTTAAAAAATTTTAATGATGTTCTCCCAAAGGAGATGTTTACCTATAGCCCAGAGAGGACTTTGAGATACATAAGGGAGTCTGAGGCCTGTCCCAGTCAAGCTAGCCTGTTACAGTTTTATTTTTGGTCTGTTGTCACCTTTCTTTGCCAACAATGAGAAATCCAATTGTTCCAAGCACAGAGAATTCTAACTCTGAGAAATTTGGAATGAGGCTAGTTGATGTAAACAAAATTCAGGGGTTAGAACAGTAGGGGAAAATTACTACTTCTCTTCCTTTCCAACATGGGGAGTACTTTTATATACACATGTGATACTTAATATGAAATACTGTAGTGACCAGGTGTTTCTTAAATAAAGTCTTTAAGCTATAGACAGGCATTTCAACACATGTAGGTTGAGTTTTCTAGCAAGCATTCATGCAAGTCAATATTTCAAACTTACTTTCATTCCTGTGAAAGAATATGGGGAGACCCACTAATGGTAGGGTATTATCTTCTGATAACCACACAATTTGTACTTATCAGCCATAAAGACAGAGAACCAGATTGTTCCATTAAGCTGTCACTCAAAATTTCTGAAAAAGCACGTATTGTATGCTACAAGTTTGAACGTTGGAAGGTGAGAAAATTACAGGATTCTGAGAATCCTAGTCATTCTTTTGCTCTAAAAAGGAAGAACATTCAAGAAATTACCTTTTTTCTGAAGTCCTGAATATAGCAGTTTCTCACAGATCCTTCTGTCCTGTGCTTTTGCAGTCATAGCTCTAGAAAAAGAAATTTAGCTTGAGCTTGTATATTTCAACAGCACTTTATGAAGTGCTTATATGTACATTACTTGCTTAATAAATTATATTCTTTGTAAAATATTTCCTCATTGCAGAACTACAAATCTACAAAAACCAAAAATTCTTTTTCTCAGAATACTATTGATTGGCTTTTAGAATAACAAGTCAAATTCACAATTTTTATACTACTGCAAACATTTTTGAATGTTTTTAGTGCCTGTCTATAGGTCTTTACTTTGGAAAGAGCTAAAGTATCATTAACTATTACTATTAACTACTAACTTTTAGACAAAAAATAAGTGAATATAATAGGCTTTATTTGGTATAAGAAAGCATTTTCATCCTTCATTATTTATAATTTTATTGGGAAAATATGTGTTGATGCAAACAATTTTCACATATGAATAAAACATAAGGTAGAGTAGTAATTAATATAAAAGGATTCAACAGCACATAAATGGCTAATATATCTACCTTCTCATATATCAATGCTAGTTATATTTCATTGGAAGACAGTAAAGATTGAAAATCAAGCATGCTAATTAATTAGTTTCATTCTCAGTTGACTTGCAGGTTGCATATGAAAAGAAAATCAGGTTGACTGTGAGCAAGAAGAATGAATAGTTCATATAAAAAGATGAAAAGGAGAAAGTATACAAAAAGGAAAAGGAGAAGTATCAGCTTGCTTAGAGTCTAAAAGGTCTCCTTTAAAGACTCAAAATGGAAAATTTTCTCCTACAATCACTGTATGTAGCAAATATTTGGGGAGAGAATTTGTTATCTATGAAGGAGGCTGTAGGATCTGCCTATATCCACTTTTCTATAAAAGAAAGTGAACACCAATATGTTAGGAAAGGGAGAATCAGAGGAACATGGAAAGCTAAGGTTCTTGGTGGCATTTCCATCTATTTGAATAGATATTTTAGTGGGAATCTTAGGTTGTAATAAGAAAGGGATTACTGGGTTTATTCAAGAGAGTTGGATGTAAATCATATAAACATATGTCATCAAAAATGTTCTGGGAATCCTATGGGAATTGAAGGGCAAGGAAAAGCAGCACCAGGAGTCAGCACAACCGGGAGTGGATCCAGGATCCAGGGCTTCCCAGTGAACTCAGCACAGGAGATTGTGGATCATCACACTGATGCTTCAGATGTCTTTCAAGGCACCCAGGGGCTCTCCATTTGCCTCAATTCATCTGCTTTCCCCCATATAAAGAAGTGACTTTCCTCTCTAGCTTATGCATTTTCTCTAACTTGTGATTTCAGGTAGTTTGAGCTTATTCAGAAACCATGATGACCTGCACTCTGTGTATTTGTAATAAGCAATTCTTCAACTCTTGTGCTGAGCTACCCAATTAGCCTTTCCTCTTCCTAAACTCATTCCACCTGCTGGTCTAAGCGCCTGTGATTCAGGCACAAGGGCGAGGTCAGAGGTCACAATGGCTTCCTGGGCCTCTCCTTCAAGGAGGGGTGTGGTTAGAACAGTTTCCCTTAAAAGGAGCGGCTGGCATGGCTTGTATTAGGACGGAAAAATCTAAGAAAACAAAAAACCTGAAAACACTGTCAACTTTCTCATTTGTCGGTGATTTCTGAACTTTTGCTCATGCTTCCTAGCTGTATATTTCCCACAAGACTCATCTTCTCAAGGACTAGGAGTCATTATATTCTTATTTGTATCTAGACCATCAAAATATGAGAAAAGAATCATATGAATTAATTGTGTGGTTTTCTCCATAATTTCATTCAGTAGATTCATAGATAATAGTGCTTTATGTACATCCTTCCACTTCAAAGGAGGTCTGAATTTATGTGGTTGCCGCTTCACAAACTCCATACTGCATGCCATGTGGTCTTTTCCTTGGGTACTCTTGTGGCATTTCTCTCTCATAACTCACTGAGCTAATTAACAAAACTTTGGTTCTAGTTAACTTGCCTGTGTTCCAACTCTTGGTTTTCAGTGATTAGTTGTGGTCGTTTGAATGTTCTAAAAATTATTTTGATAAAAATATTGATAAATATGTCTATAAAGTTGACTATATCTAATTATTATACTCACTGGAGTTGAGTATCAATACTACACAAAGAGGGTTTTTTAATTTGGTGAGAAAATTGTATTACTGAATCTAGATTTGCATATGGACAACTGAATAACCTACATAATTAAGGTTTTGGGGTTTTTATCTTCTGAGTGAGTCACAGTGTCAGAGCTATATAGGGTATGGTTTATTAACATTCAGTTACTATTGCTAAAAAATTATATGACTGCCTATGTTTTATTTTTTTATTTTTGGCTATTGACATATTCATCACTTAATTGGCCCTACTAAACCACAAAGCTGCTCATGATTTCTTGTATGCCTTGAATATGAGAGGTGAAGTATTAGCACAGTGTACTTTTTGGAGTACATGCTAAAATGTTTAATAATGTATAGAGATGAAACAATTTCTGTGAGTATCCAATTCATATCTTGGAATTTAGGTAAATAAGTACAAAAATGGCAAGGGAACTTGATTTTTGTATTTAAAGAATGCTGTTAAATGATGTGATGGGGGTGGGGAGTGGGTTATATGGCAACCTCTTATGTTTCTTGTTTTTTATGTTTTTTAATGTAACATTCCTTGTGATCTATTAATTTTAATTTTTAAAAAATTCAAATGTAAAAAAAAAAAAAAAGAATGCTGCTCACAAGTGGACTTTCATGTCCAGTAGTTTACTTTTCTCTTTATAAGATAGCCTGTGTTTTGTCTTGTGATGACTCTGTTATGATAAAATCAATCCAATCTTTACTAATACAATTTTTTAAGTAAATCTATTAGCAAAAGTGATTATTGATGGGGGAAATTTTTTGAGAAAGTTTCAAACATTAGGTCTTTTCAGAAGTTACTAGTATTTAAAAAAGTACTCTGACTTGTAAAACTCTCAGTAGCATGAATGAAATAAAATTGAAACATGGTTGCAAGATATACTATTCTCAAACTACAGAAGCCTGTGACTTGACTTACAAGTTTTTGTTTAATGTTCTTGCCACTTGAAAACATTCACTTCTGCATCTAGTTCAGAGTTCTTGGAAATTGACTAGGGCAATCAATATGTTTTACATTCTTCCTAAGTATGGTCTGACATATCTTCTTTTTCTTCAAATGATACAAGACAGAAATTGGAGATAAATTCAGGATTATTTGTCCTCTATGCTACAGTGTATGAAGCAATAGGTACACTAGGATATCATTTAAAAACTGGTGTATTCTGTGTTTTATTCCAGAAAATTTTCAACCAGAAATTTAGTCATGAGGTTAATAATGTGGGTGAATAATAGCAAGGATTGCCAACCTTTCCCCAGATTATGACTCCAAACAAACAGTAAATCAATAGCATAGACAACCTCAAGAAGATGTTGTAAGAGGTATGAATAATCCATTGGCTTCTTTGAAATTAGATTGATTATTTTGTCACATCTTAAATCTACTTTTTTAAAGCTTGGGCTGAATAAAAAAAAACTCTGATAGAGTAAATAATATTAAAAAATAGTGCAAAAGAATGAAGAATTCAGTTAAGGAAATACTCTTAAGGTTTAGCTTTTAGAGAACAGGTCCATTGCATACGGCTCCAATTATCAAATATTTATTCAAAACCTACCTTATCCAAGGCACAGGTAAGGTGTTGTGGAGAAGACAAATAACTATACAACAATGTAACTAGAATCTAAATACATGAGAATAATCATCAGGCAGTAAACAAACAACCTTTTAGTCTATCAGCCATAAAATTCAATGAGAAAAAAAGTGTGCTATGAGTTGTTACTTCCTTGGTTGTTCCATGTAGGATTAAAATCACTCTATATAGAGTTTCACCATTCATGTAGCAATGATATAAAAGAAAACTCTTGGAAATTATTGAACCATATGTTGCTAATATTTAGATGAATGTTTTGTGGTCTATACAGTTATACTCAAAATATTTATTTTAAAATGTTAGAAATGCTATTCACTATTGCAAAATAGTGTAATAAGGAAATTATGTGATTCATTTTCTTTTTATTGCTTAACTTTTCTCTGTCTGAGTTTCCTCACAGGGTTGTTATGAAACATAAATCTGAAAACAGCATCAGGTATATTATATATTTTCAGTAAAGGTTAGCTATTATTATAAGTAGTTCCTGCCTCTCATAATTGTTAGTGTTCTTTGATATAAATGGGTGAGTGTTTCAATTTCCTATAAGTTTTAAATAGACATTATTTCTTTATATTTTCTTTTAGTTTATTCTTAAGAATTGATAGGAGAGATATGGAGGCAAAATAACAATGGAAAATTCAGATAAAATTGAGTAATTTTCATTAATAATTGTAATTGTTTTGGGAAAGGGAAATATTTCTTTTAATAGCCTATCTATTTTCTTCTCTGTGGTCATAATGCCACAGAGTTGTGTTATTAACCAGCCATTTGCAAGAGAATTTTATTACATAACCAATGTCTTTTGTCCAATTGTGGGTCATGGCCAGGCATAATTTTCTTCTAAACATAATTAATACTCTGTCTGTTGGGCTTATGTTGTATACCAGATGATATGAAACAAAATTATATTATTTTTTACATTTTTAGGAAAGAATTTTAAACTATGAATATAAAATGTACATAGTACTTATTCTATAAAACCAACCTGACATTGAAGCTAGTTGCAAACTAAGAGTTTACCACGCTATTCATGCTAAACTTGAAAAAGTATTTAATAATATTCATGTCCAACAAGAAACCAAATATTACTTCAAAATAGGCCAAAAATTTATAGGAGATAGATGAATTTAATAAAAGGCTAAACTTTATATTAAAACATCCTTTCTGTGTATAAAACTTTTAAATCATCATATCAATAACCATAATGAAATAATTATTATTTAATTTGAGTATAAAATATATTATTTATATATACAGATTTTGCATGTTTTCAGATATGTCTGTGATTTTATATGTGTATAATATAAATATTACTTTGAACAACTTATCACACTTTAAAGTATAGGAAAGACATTAAATTATTATTTCTCTAAAGAAAATTTCATGTTGCATTAATCTAAATCTAAATATAGTTTTTAAGTAAATAATTTTCATTTAACAAAGCAGTAATTTAAATATTTCTTCTGCATAGTTTAATTTAAGAATTAGTTGCAGTTATAAAGAATATTTAATTTTCTACCAATAATTTAGAAAATTATCTCATTAATAGTAGAAATACATGTTGTAAATGAATTAGTTATTTAAGTGACAAGATTCATGAAAACTACATTTCTGAGGCATTCCTAAAGAATGAATGACAGCAATTTAATCAGTCAATTTCCAATTAGATCCAAGTTATTAAAACAGCTATTTTAGGAGTTTTCATGAATCCTACAACAGATCAACATTTCTTTGCATCTCTGCACAACATACAGATGTACACGAATTTATCATATTTACGACCATCTAGATTTTTCTGTGAAATAACATGCAAAATTAAACATATTCAATAAATTAGAAATATATATCAGAAAGCAAATCAAACTAAAACTGGAATAGATTTGATGGCTTTGCTAAACTTTCAAAATAGGATTAAAAATAGTATTCTGGGGAAATGGACTTTGCCCAGTGGTTAGGGCGTGCATTACCACATGGGAGGTCCGCGGTTCAAACCCTGGGCCTCCTTGACCCGTGTGGAGCTGGCCTAAGTGCAGTGCTGATGCGCGCAAGGAGTGCCGTGCCCAAGTAGGGGTGTCTCCCGCGTAGGGGAGCCCCACGCGCAAGGAGTGTGCCCCATAAGGAGAGCCACCAAGCGTGAAAGAAAGTGCAGTCTGCGCAAGAATGGTGCCGCACACACGGAGAGTTGACACAAGATGATGCAACAAAAAGAAACACAGATTCCCATGCTGCTGACAACAGAAACGGACAAAGAAGACGATGCAGCAAATAGACACAGAGCACAGAGAACCCAGGTGGGGGTGGGGAGAGGGGGGAGGGGGGGAGAAATAAATAAATAAATAAATCTTAAAAAAATATAGTATTCTGTACCTGAAAAACACGTTTCTATTTAAGTTTCCAACTTTATAGATTAAAGTGAGGAAGGCTTATAATTTCTGAAGAAACAAATTTCATTTTTTACTTTAGAAAATTCAATGTATAAATGGCCATTTAATCTAATTCAATAGGAATAATCTGACCTTAGTTTACATGATTGATTTGCCTTCTAAGTACTTCAGACTTGTTTTTCTTTTCATTGCCCAAACCACAAGAATGTTATGAGAATTAGCAAAATTCAATCAGTGATTTGAGGTGTGGTTCAGAATTGTTTGTCAAGAACTGAGAGTATAGTTTTTCCATGATAATGATTTTTGTACTGCTATGTTTGGCAAGCATTGTTGTGCAATAAAAATCTTCTCACTTACACTACGTATGTTTTCTTTAATTGTGTTTTACATTTATTCTAGATCTGTGACTTTTTCTGGGAAATATCTCTCTCAGCAGCATATTTTCATTGTTTATAGTGTGGGGATTAATCATTGTAATTTAGATTCTTTTGATAAACTGCTAATCTCATCTGGATTAAGACTTCAAAAATCAGTCTAAGATTTGGATGTGGATTCTGGATACTAAAAGAGTTGTCTAGATTTTACCAATTCCAAAGGGAATTTCTTTATATTTCTTGCAGGTGAGTGAATGGATTCTGTATACCAGGTGCTATCTGAGGAGAAACATATAAGTAATGTATAGCAAGGAATCCTCTGACTACAACTATGATGGACAAAAATAGAATGTCTGTTTCAACCCCTTTCAAATTTTGGCTCTTCTTCTTAGCATTTATAAAGAGTTAATAAAATGCATGCTAGTCTTCCTAGAGTAATCCTATAATTATTCTGAATTTTGCATCTTTTGTGTAATTGTTGTATTTGCAAAGATAAGACTGTGTGGAAAAATTAATCCAAACCACATTGCAGAAAATGTATCTTCTTAGTGTGTTAAGGTTTGCAAAAGATATTGGATGACTCGTGAAGTGAGAGAAACAGAGAGGTGTACAGAGGAAAGGAATAGCCTTCCACCGTTTCCCCCTCTCCTTTTCAAGAAAATTGCTCTTTACTCATTTCTTCTCCCTATGGTCAGGTTGGCTGCATCTCCAAACACTTGTAAGTACTGTATGTTCTGACATATCCTGAAGTCATGCATTAGCACCTTTTCATTCAGCAAAGGGTGAGAACAGATATCTTTTGGCAGCTGACAGCAGGGCGCAGGCAGAAAGAAGAGGAAGGAAGCTGGAGGTGGAGGACACTGGTGGCCTAGTGGCTAGCAGGACGAATGCACCAGCTGTGAATAACCCCTTTTTTCCCTCCCAGCTACCCAACAGATGTCTGTCTGTCATTGTCATGTCCTCAAGCTATCCCAGTAAATGACTTGCGCATTGCAACTGAGTCACCAATGTGGCAATTGGACCTCTTCGCAGCTCAAAATTGTTGATGTGTGCATGGAGGGCCCTGTGTTTGTGCTGTCTGCATGCAAGATCTAAGAATGAGTAGAGAGGGGCTGAGGAGGAAACAGAGAATGAGAAAAAGGAAGCAGGAGCCAGCCTGAAATGAAAGCGAAATGTCAAGGTTACCTTGTTTTGCCTGGAGAATTAAAAGGAAGGGCAAATTAACGTCCACTTCTGTTTGGTCTTCTGACTCTCTTAGGCTGAAGCAGCCCCTTGCTGCTCTGGTAGACATACTTATCAATTTGAAAGATTGAAAAAAAAAAAAGGAAGAATGCACTGATCTGTGTTGTATATATGCTTTATTCTGTGGAAAGAATGTTAATAAATACATTGTGACCCTGCAAAGTTTGCCAGTATAAATAATGTGGCATTTCAAAGTCTGTCAGTAAATGTGATTGAATTATTCAACATAAAAATATAGTTCAGTTGTAAATTAGAGGCATGCTTGACATTAGTTGGGCATTAGGAGATATTAATTAGCTACAGCTCACTTCTCTGATTTCTTTATATTAAATGAATTATCAGGAAAGAGGAATTTGCAAGCATGCAATTTAGAAATTTTTATTCTCAAAAACAAGCTTCCTGGTACTTTTTAGTGGAGGAATAAATGCTTTTTTTTCAAAAATCTTGTCAGTGAGCTGTCTAAAACATGCCTATCGCAATGTGAACACAATATGGAAAAGCTAATCCATTTTAATACTTTGTAATGATAATAAGCTACAGTGAACAAGTAGCCTAGGGAAAAGATAGTAGTAGTCACCTTTAAACAGAAAGGGAATAGCAAGTAATTGTACATTTTTACACTAGACTGATGACAACATTTCCTGTGACTTTGAACTTACTTTGGCTGTCACCATCCTGGCAAACATTCTGCATATCAATTAGACAGTTGTAGTTCTTGCATGACATTTGCAGCATAATGGAGAAATTTACTTATGTGATCTTTGTATGTAAGCAGATCGTTTATATGTTAATAATTGTGTTCCTTCTTGCTACAGATGCTGGATTTAACCTGCATGTAGAACTGTTAAGATCTTTTCCATCTTATCACTGCATGCAATTATCATTTATTGTTGCTATTCTTGCTTAAATCAATCGTCATTCTGCTTTGGTGTGGTTCACACTAAGGGTGTGGTTTATGTAGTTGTGAGTGTGTGTGTGTGCATGCACACGTGTGTTTTCCTAACAGTTAATTACTTGGACTGAGACCCCAGAATTAGATTTTAATAATGTTTGAACCTTATTTTTCTTGATGATTTGTCAAGGATTTTTGTTGTTTTGTGTTTGACCAAAATCCTGTAATTAATCACCACAAAAAGTATAACTCAACAGTGACTTTCATTTTGCATAAATTTGATGTTTCTGGGTTATGCTTGATTTTTTTCTAGACCCTTATACCTGGAGTTTTCAGGAAAATACTAGATAAAAACAGAGTTTTAAAATTCTCAATTTAAAATTCTCCAATATTCAGAACCTGAACTGTTTGGCTTCCTCCCAAATAACTTACTGTTTAAATATATTGTTTTTATTTTAGAACAAGTAATGTAAAGTGCTCCCATGTTGCATAATATGTTACTCATAAATATCTTTATATAATATCACTTTCTAGCTCAATTTTCTCTCCATTTTCTGACTCCAAATGAACATTTTGAATAGGGTTCATCCTTGGAGACTGTTGGTCATTGACATGATTTGAATTGAGAGTGTCTAGGTTCACTCTGCTTCCCATAAATTACCTTTTTTAAAAAATAAATCAATAATATAGATAAATATTAGTAAAGTATAAATCTATCTAAAGTGTACCAACAATGGCATTTGGTATAATCACCTAGTTGTGCATTCATCATTTCAACCATTTTCAGAGCATTTTTGTTATTTCAATAATAATAAAAACTAACAAACACAAAAAACTCTCTGGTATTTGTCATTCTGAATAGTAGTTGTCTCAGAGTAATTCTATTTGGATTTATTTTGTTTGGGATGTGCTGTCCTTCTTGGATATTGATATTTATGTCTTTCATAAGGGTTGGAAAATTTTCAGTCATAATCTTCTTTTTTCCAAATATTCTTTTTTTTTAAACCATTCGATTTTTTTTGGTACATATTAATAAAGCAAACAATTCATCAAAAGTATACAATCACTGGCATTTGGTATAATCACATAGTTGTGCATTCATCACTTAAGTCATTATTAAAGCTATTTCATTATTTCAATAATAATAATGAACAAAATAATAGACAAATAAACAAAAAATTCTTCATCTCTCAGTCTCTCTATATTTCCCCTGTTGTACATAACTGCTATTTCTGCCTATTCTTTCACATTTATTTATTTATTTAGCAAACTTATTGAGATATATTCACATACTATATGATCTTTCTGATGTGTATAATCAATGACTTTTAGTACAATCACCATGTTGTGCATTTATCACCACAAAAGTTTTAGAACCATTTCATTATTCCAAAAAGAAAAAATTCACATCATTTAGCATGCCCTTCCCAGCTCTACATAGCCACTAATCTAAGGTCATCTTTATAAATTGATTATACTTACATTTTATATAAGTGAAATCATAAAATGTTACACAATATATTTAGTTCATAATAAAGCAATCGTACAGTACTTGTCCTTTGTGTCTGGCTTGCTTCACTCAACATAATGTCCTCCAGGTTCATCCACGTTGTCATATGCTTTACGACTTCATTTCTTACAGCTGCATAATATATTTCATCATGTGAATACACCAAAGTTTGTTTATTCTTTCATTGGTTGATGGACTTCTGATTGGTTTCCAACTTTTGACAATTGTGAATAACGCTGCTATGAACCTCAGTGTGCAGATATCTGTTAGTGTCATTGCTCTCATTTCTGGGTATATACCCAGTAGTGGTATTTCAGAGTCATGTGGCAAATCTATATTCAACTTCTTTAGGAACTGCCAGACAGTCCTCTACAGTGGACCATTCTACATTCTGACCAATGATGAATAAGTGTTCTTATCTTTCCATATCATCTTCAACACTTGTAGTTCTGTCTTTTTAAAAGTGGCCATTCTGATAGGTGTGAAATGATATCTCATTGTAGTTTTGATTTTTCCATTTCCCTAATCATTAGTGATATTGAAAATTTTTTCTCATATTTGTTTTGTTTTTTTTTCCCATTTGTATTTTTTCTTTCGACAAATGTCTATTCAAGTCTTTCACCTTTTTAAAATTGGGTCATTTGTCTTTCTACTGCTGCATTGTAACATCTCTTTATATATCATTGATATTAAACCTTTATCAAACATATGATTTCCAAATTTTTTTTCCCATTGAGTCAGCTGCCTTTTGACCCTTTTGACAAAGTCTTATGAGGTGCAAATATGATTAATTTTGATGAGGTGCCATTTATCTATGTGTTCTTTTGTTGTGTTTGCTTTGGTATAAGGTCCAAGAAACTACCCCCCACACAAGGTCTTTGTGATGTTTTCTTGCATTTTCTTCTAGTAGTTTTATGGTCCTGTCTTTTATATTTTGGTCTTTGATCCATTTTGACTTTATCCTTGTATAGGTAGTGAAATCGGGGTATTCTTGCTTTCTTTTGGTTATACATATCCAGTTCTCCTGGCACCATTTGTTGAAGAGACTGTTTTGTCCCATTAACATGGATTTAGTAGGTTTGTCAAAAACCAGATGGCCATAGAGGTGAGGGTTTATTTTTAGACTCTCAATTCTCTTCCTCTGATTGATGTGTCTGTCTTTAAGCAAGTAACATGCTGTTTTCACTACTGTAGCTGTGCAATATGTATCAAGTTCAAGAAGTAAAATCCCTCCCAAATTGATATTCTTTTTAAGAATAATTTTTGCTATTCAGGTGCACTTTTCCTTCCAAATAAATTTGATAATTGCCTTTTCTATTTCTGTACAGTAGGCTGTTAGAATTTTGATTGGTATTGCATTGAATCTATAAATCAGTTTGGGTAGGATTGACATCTTCATGAGATTTAATTCATGAACATGGAAAGTCTTTTCATTTGTTCATTGATTTCTTTTAGCTTTTTTTTTTTTTTTTTTTTGTATTTTTCTGCATTTAGGGCCTATATGTCTTTGGTTAAACAGGTATTTGAGCCTTTGTTGCTCTTGTCAATGGAAGTTTTTCCCTGATTTCCTCCTTAGATTGTTCAATACAGTGTACAAAAACATTACTGATTTTTGCATGTTGAACTTGTATCCTGCCACTTTGCTGAACTCATTTATTAGCTCAAGTAGCTTTTTTGTAGACATTTCAGAATTTTCTAAATATAGGATTATGTCTTCTACGAATAGTGAGAGCTTTATTTTCTCTTTTCCTATTTGGATGCCTTTAATTTTTTTTTCTTGTTTAATTTCTCTATCTAGAACTGCTAGTTCAATGTTGAATAACAATGGTGACCGTGGGTATCCTTGTCTTGTGCCTAATCTTAGAGGGAAAGCTTTCAACTTTTCCCCATTGAGTATGATATTGGCTGTGGGTTTTTCATATATGCCTTTTATCATATTGAGGAATTTTCTTTCTATTCCTAACTTTCAAAGAGTTTTTATCAAGAAAAGATGCTGTATTTTATCACATGCCTTTTCTTCATCAATTGAGATGATCGTTTTTTTCCCTTCAATTTGTTCATGTGGTGTATTATGTTGATATTGGTTTTCTTATGTTGAATTAGTCTTGCATACCAGGAATAAATTCCATTTGGTCATGATGTATAAGTCTTTTGGTAAGCTGTTGGATTTGATTTGCAAGTATTTTGTTGAGAATTTTTGCATCTATGTTCATTAGAGAGATTGGTCTGTAATTTCTTTTCTTGTATTGTCTTTATCAGCTTTGATTTTAGGATCATAATGATTTCATAAAATTTGTTGGGTAATTTTCCCTCCTCTTCAACTTTTTGGAAGACTTTAAATAGGATTGGTGTTAATTCTTTTTGAAATGTTTGGTAAAATTCACCTGTGAAGCCATCTGGTCCTAGACATTTCTGTGTTGGGAAATTTTTGATGATGAATTTAATCCTTTAAATGTGATTGTTAAATTCTTGTATTTCTTGTAGGATCAGTGTAGGTTGTTTGTATATTTCTAAGAATTTGTGCATTTCATCTAGATTGTCTAGTTTTCTGGCATACAGTTTCTCATAATATCCTCTTATGAACCTTTTTATTTCTGTGGGGTCAGTGTAACTTCCCTCCTTTGATTTCTGATTGTATTTACTTGCATCTTCTCTCTTTTTTTTTTTTTGTTAGTCAAGCTAGGGGTTTTTCAATTTTATTGATCTCAAAGAACATCTTTTGTTTTGTTGATTTTTCTCTTGTTTCTCTTTTTGTTCTCAATTTTTTTTCTCTTCTAATCTTTATTTCTTTCCTCTGCTTCCTTTGCGATTGGTTTGCTGCTGCTTTTCTAGTTTCTCCAGCTGTTCAGTTAGATCTTTGATTTTAGCTCTTTGTTCTTTTTTATATAGGTGTTTTGGGCTCTAAGTTTCCCTCTCAAGACTGCCTTCACTATAAGTTTTGATAAGTAGTGTTCTCATTTTCATTAGTTTCAATATATTTACTGATTTCACTTGCAATTTCTTCTTTGATGCACTGTTTAATTAGAAATGTGTTGTTTAGCCTCCAAATATTTGCAAATTTACCTCTTTCCTGTCTATTATTGATTTCCAGTTTCATTCCATTATGATCTGAGAAGGTGCTTTTTATAATTTCATTCTTTTTATGTTTATTGAGAGCTTCATTGTGACGTAATATGGGTCTATCCTGAAGAAAGATCTGTGGGCACTTGAGAAGAATGTATAAACTGCTGAGTTTGGGTGCAACATTCTATATATGTCTGCTAGGTCTAACTCATTTATCATATTGTTCAAGTTCTCTGTTTCCTTATTGATCTTCTGTCTAGTTGTTCTATCTAATGATATGAGTGGTGTGATGAAGTCTCCAGTGATTATTGTCTTGATGTCTTATTTCTCTCTTCAGTTTTGTCAGTTTGCCTCATGTTTTTTTGGGCACCATGGTTAGGGGATAGATATTTATGATTGTTATATCTTCCTGGTGGATTGTCCCTTTTATTAATTTATAATATCTTTCTTATCTCATAACTTTTTAAAGTCTGTTTTGTCCAGTATTAGTATAGCTAGCCCTCATCTTTTTTGGTTAATATTTGTGTGGAGGGTCTTTTTCCAACCTTTCACATTCAACTGGTTTTCTAAAGTGAGTCCCTTGTAAGTGGTATATGAATAGCTCAATTTTATATCCACTCTGTTGGTCTATATCTTTTTAAAAAATTAATTTATGGAAGTATATCACTCATACACAAACATACATAAACAATAAGTGTATAGTAATAGCTGTGAACTTACAAAAACATACAACATCATAAAGGACTGTCACAAATCACCCTACCACCAACACCCTGAACTGTTTTTAAACTTTTTAAACTAATGGTAAAAGAGCATTGTCAAAATATTACTACCAACCAAAATATTTTTCCCCAACCCACCCCATTATCATTATCTTTATATCATTTATATATGAACACACATAAACAATTAAGTGTATAGTAAAAGTTGTGAACTTACAAAGCAAACATACATAGCATCATACAGGGGTCCCATATATCAACCATCCACCAACACCTTACATTGTCATGAGATGGTTGCTACCAATTATGAAAGAATACCATCAAAATCTTATTATTAATTATAATCCTTTCCTTACATTCAGTGTGATTTACCCCCAACCCATCCTATTATTATTTTTTAAATATATATTTTATGACAAAAGTTGTAAACTTATAAAACAATCAGGCACATGTGCAGAATTCCCAAACAACACCCCTCTATCAACACATCATACTGTGGTAGAACATTTGTTACAGATAAGATAATATCATCTGATTGTTACCACATCCATAGTGTACATTTGGCTCACTTTTTCTACTGCACTAAGTCAGCAATCAGTTGCTTCAAGGGGAAGGTGACTCAGAACTTTACAAAATAAAGGACAGAGAGAGAGACACAAGAGAGAAGGTAAAAATGGGACCAGGGGACTCACAACTTCGGGAACTGAGAAGTCTCAACCCTAGTTTCCACATCATATTTATTTGGAAACTAATGAGCAGCTGTTTGCTATCAGAACTGCAACATCATCTACAATAACAGAAAGTAACTGCAACATCTACAATAAGAACATTTACAATACAGGAAGCAATTGCAACATCTACAATAAGGTAATATTTACAATAACAGGAAGTAATTGCAAATCATCAACAATAACAGGAAGCAACAAATAGGTAAGCCGGTCTCCCACAACATATTCCCCCTTTTTGTTTTTATAAAGCAACAAAGGCAGATTTGGGGGTTTCTTACTGCCTCAAACCCTGAAGGGCTCATTGCATGACTACTGTTTAAGTAACAATGTCAAATCAAAGAACAGCATTTTATAAATAATCCATAGCTACAGCAGATTATACAGACTTCCAACTAGCAGATGACTTATTTCTCATGGGTTTAAGATTTCCTACCAACAAGGCTATATAAGCCAGTGCTTGATTAAAAAATGACCTCATTTTTCCCAGTTTGTATAGTGCTCTTAGCGTCTTCACTGGACATGGGACCACATCCAATACACCGGCTAGGTCAATATCCACCTTCTCCCTCTTTTATTATTGTTTAAAGCAGCCTGCTGTAGGTCCTCCTACTCCCATGAAGGATCTTTCTTAATTAACACATCTTAGTGACGGATAAAAGATTTTAGTATTCCAACAATATTACAAATTCTATTAACACAAGAAAACACTGTACTTTATCAATTACAGCAGAGAATATAGTTTTGTCTTACTCAACCATAATAATGTGATAGAGTAGCAGGGACCTTACAGCTTGTCCCAATTGTTTGCCTATTCCAGACCCTTAAGATACCATGGTCTCTGATGTTTCTTAGTAGGGTCACTGACACAGGTTTCTTCTATGCAGCCAGATTCATTGCCATCAGGGCAGAAAGCCTTGAGGAAGAACTGCAAAAGTCCATTGCTGACCTTTTCACACAGTTTTTGTACTTTTGGTATTCATTCATGATTTTTTTCTTTTTACAAAACACATTAACTCACTGAATGCTACCACATATTTCTACAACTTGCTATATGCATCCCAGTTCTGTCTCACATATCTCCATTTTCTGACTTTATAAAACTAACCATTTTATTTTAGGACAAAATACACCTTATAACATTTCAGTTAGCATTCCCACAAACATTTTACCTTTTACAATATTCACTTAACTTTTACATCTTTCATTTTATCCTTCCTTTCTCTCTTTTTTCCTTTTTCTTTCTCTCTCTTTCTTTTTCTTTTTTCCTTCCTTTTTCTCTCTTTCTTTCTGGGCACTCACCAGTCTCTGGGCACTTGCCCTTCTCTGGATACCTGCCCTTTTCTTTTTCTTTTTCTTTTTAATGCATACTGAAACAATTACAGCACACACACTGAAATTGAACAGACAAACACAAAAACAGTTCTGAATCTATTAACCTAGAATTTCTTCATTGATTTTAATTTGACTTTTCATATGTTCTTGAGCTGTCCTGTCTTCTGCCTCTTCTGTTTCTTTCCTTTAACGTTCTTCTTCTTGGTTTCTTTTTTATAATCCAGCATTTCTTTTCCAATTTTCCTCCTTTCAATTTTCTTCTTAATTTCTTTCTGTCCCCAACTCATACTTACTTTATGATGCCATGCTTAAACAAATTCTGTAATTTAGATACTTTGATGTAAAGTCATTCTAGTCTTCCAAATGAGACCCAGCCATTCAGTTTTCAGTGTCTGTCTCTCCATTTGCACAACCGGAGGTTCTGGGTTCCATAGGAACTTTTGTCATCTCTTGGCATTCAAGACATGGCTGCAATCATTGAGCTGGCACCCACACAGCATGTTCTCTGTCTCCTGGGGACATACAAGAAAACGCTCAAGGATTTCTAAGGCTTTCCAAACCACTCAGGGCTCTGCACCATCACATCAACTTTAGTTTTGCTTGAGACAATCCTTCTTCCCTTTGGGTTCTTGTTCGGGCTCCAGTTGCTGAGCTTCCCTTCAAGTCCCACATTGGACACCAGTTGCTGCAATCAGCTCACAATAGGTGTGCATGAAAGGAAGGCAGCATATAACTTAAAAAAAATAAAGGACAAAGAGAGACACAAGAGAGGAGGTAAAGATCGGACCAGGGGACTCACAGCTTCTGGAACTGAGAGCCTCAACCCTAGTTTTCACATCATATTTATTTGGAAACTTATGAGCAGCTGTTTGCTATTAGAACTGCAACATCATCTACAATAACAGGAAGTAACTGCAATATCTACAATAACAGGAAGCAACTGCAACATGTACAATAAGGTAACATTTACAAAAACAGGAAGTAATTATAACATCATCTACGATAACAGGAGGCAACAAATAGGTAAACCAGTTTCCAGAAACCATTTTCCATACTGCCTAATTATCAACACAGTACATCTTTGGCATAGATGCAAGAATATTATATTATTACTGCTAACCACAGTACATAGGTCACTCCAGCTGTATTTTTCCCATGCTTCTCCACATTCCCAATACCCTGCAGTAGTGATGTATATTTGCTCTAACTCACAAAGAACACTCTTGAATCTGTACCATCAACCCCAATTTTCATCCACCCCTTGGTTTCCTGTGCTATTCAGTTCCTAGATTATTCTCTAGCATTCTGTCAGTTGGCATGTACATACCTAGACTACCATTTTCAGCCACATCCCCATTTATAAACTAGCTGTAACTCACTATATTTTACCATCCACTCCATACATTTCTACACTTTTACAGTAAAGCTAATTAAAACTTTTGCATACATTAAACAACATTAGTCCATCTCAGTACTCCTCTTATCTCCTTTAAGAACCTACCACCAGTCTTGAAGACATTTTCCTACAAATTCTTCTAGAAGTTACTTGCTTTTTAAAAATTTATTTATTTCTCTCCCCTTCCCCCACCCAGTTATCTGCTCCCTGTGTCCACTGGCTATGTATTCTGTGACCACTCCTATCTCTATCAGTAGCACCAGGAATCTGTGTTTCTTTTAGTTGCATCATCTTGTTGTGTCACCTCTCCATGTGTGCGGTACCATTCTTGGGCAGGCTGAACTATCTTCCGCACTAGGTGGCTCTCCTTATGGGTGCACTCCTTGTGCGTGGGGCTCCCCTATGCAGGGGACACCCCTGCATGGCAGGGCACTCCTTGTGCACATAAGCACTGTGTATGGGCCAGCTCCACACTGGTCACAGAGGCTCAGGGTTTGAACCACAGACCTCCCATGTGGTAGGTGGATGCCCTACCCATTG
This sequence comes from Dasypus novemcinctus, assembly GCF_030445035.2. Taxonomy (NCBI): domain Eukaryota; kingdom Metazoa; phylum Chordata; class Mammalia; order Cingulata; family Dasypodidae; genus Dasypus; species Dasypus novemcinctus. The sequence continues at coordinate 95,061,591 of NC_080674.1, forward strand.
GGCCAAGTCCGCTTCCCTGGTACTTGCTTTTATTTTTAGGCTTTTGAACCATTTTGAGTTAATTTTTGGATAAGGTGTGAGATAGGGATCTTCTTTCCTTCTTTTGGCTATGGATATCCAATTCTCTCAGCACCATTTGTTGAATGGACTGTTCTGTCTGAGCTGTGTGGGTTTGACAGGCTCATCAAAAATCACTTGATCATAAATTCTGAACCATAAATTTGGTTCCATTTGTCTATGTGCCTGTCTTTATGCCAGTACCATGCTGTTTTATCACTATAGCTAAGTAATATGATTTAAAGTCTGGAGATGAGGGTTCACTTTTCCTTTTTATGATGTTTCTGGCTATTCAGGACCCCTTACCCTTCCAAATGAATTAGATAATCCTGTTTTCCATTTATTTAAAAAATTCTGGTGGAATTTTTATCTGGATTGCATTGAATCTATATATCAATTTGAGTAGAATTGACATCTTAATGATATTTAGTCCTCCAATTTATGAGCATAGAATGTTCTAGTTATTTAGGCATTTTTAATTTTTTTTTTAACATTGAGTTGCAGTTTTCTGAGTACAAGTGCTTTACATCATTGGTTAAGTTTATTCTTGACTGTTTGAGTTGTATCAGTCATATTTTATTTTTAACACTCTTTTGACACTTTTATTTACTTTTTTTGATATAATCTTCATTTCTAGACTCTCTTCCAGACGTCTGTCTCCTGTCTTTTCTTTTTAGGCTTTCACACAATTTAGTATTTCCTGAAAATACGGTCTCTTGCTTAGTAATTCTCTCAGTTTCTGTTTATCTGTGAATATTCAAATCCCAACCTTATTTTTGAAAGACAGCCTTGCTGGATATAAGATTCTTGGCTGGAAGTTTTCCTCTTGTAATATCTTAAACATATACTCCTGTCTTCTTGCCTCCATGGTTTCTGGTGAGAAATCAGCACTTAACGTTTTTGGATATCTGTTATGTGTTGCTGATTAGTATGCATCTCAGAGTTGGTCTGTGTGGATTTTTTTTGGTGGGAGTACTTTGTGCTTCTTGAACATGGATATCTATGTCTTTCAATAGGGTTGGGAAATTTTCTACCATTATTTCTTCAAATATTCCTTCTGCCCTTTTCCCTTCCCTTCTCCTTCTGGGATACCCATGACATGTATGTTGCACTCCTTTTGCTGTCATTTAGTTCCCTGAGACCTTGTTCAATTTTTTTTCCATTCTCTGCTTCATCTATTCTTTTGTATGTTCACTTTCAGAGACCATTTCTTCAAGCTCACCAATCCTTTCTTTTACCTCCTCAAATCCACTATTATATGATTCCAATATTGTTGTTGTTAATTTCATTTATTGCACCTTTCAGTCCCATAAGATCTGCTATTTTTCTTTTTATGCTTTCAAATTCTTCTTTGTGCTCGTTCAATGTCTTCTTAATCTCCTTAGCCATCTCGTTGAATTTGTTAAGAAGATTTGTTTGAATATCTATGATTAGTTGTCTCAACTTCATGTCATCTGGAGGCTTATCTTGTTCTTATAACTGGGCTATATCTTCCTGTTTCTCGGTGCGGATTGTAATTTTTTTGTTGGTGTCTTGGCATGTAGCTTACTAGAGTTTTTATTGTTGGTGCAGTTTTCTCTTTAGTTTAGGGCTTCCTGCCCTTTCTCCCTTGCTGGTTGTGCAGTAGGAGTCAAGGATATAATTGGTGCTATAAGCTGTGGAGACTTAAGCTGCTCTCATTGCCTCAGGGACCGATGAATCTTCTCCCAACTTTCTCCTCTGCCAGGGGTAGGGACAGAGTCACAGCTGCATGAAATAATCCAAGTTGTGCAGGCCTAGACTGTAGTTGCCTAGAGACTGATGAAGCTAGACTGTAGTTGCCCCTGACTGGACAGTGATGGAGTTGCAGGTGTGGGCAGCATTCTATGCGGGGCGGGTCCAAGATGACCACAGCTGCCCAGTAGGTTTTTGATTTTTCAGTCTGTGCCAGCCAAAGGTACCTGCAGTTACCTGGGTAGGCTAGTGAAGGGACCACCAGCCTCTTCCCTGCCAGAGATGGGTATGAAGCTTATTCTAGGTTTGCAGGCCAATCTGGGTGAAAGAAACCATTTCCTACCATCACTGTGATTTTGGGTAGGCTGGCTTCCCCTCAGGCTGGGGGCAGAGCCAAAATGGCAGCCAACATCCCCTTTCTGACTTGGACAGATTTACACCCCAGCTGTTCCCAGCCAGTCAAGTCTCCCAATCAGTAGCCAAAATTGTTAGCCAACTGTCTCCTCTTCCCGTTTTTGGGAAATGGTGCTTCCATTTCCAGCCATAGAATAGCTCCTGGGGCAGCTTGCATGGCCAGGGAAGGATAATCACTGGCCTCCGTGGCTTGGCTGGTAATTTCCTGGAGAGGTTGGAGCAGGTTCCCCAGTCTCATCCCTGCTGGAGGTGGCTCTGGGGCCTAGGCTAAAGCTGCAATCTGATCTGGAGGAAAGAAGCCTGTCCCCACCAAGACTGTGATTTTCAGTCTGTCCCACTTCCCCTCATGCCGGACATGGAGTTAAGATGGTGACTACCAGCTTCCTTTTGACTTGGACAGGGTCAAACATTAGCTGTTCTTAGGATTACACTTTAGCCCACTGAATTTACTCATGAATAGCTGAAGCTGGTGCCCAACCCCCTCTTCCTCTTCCTCCCCTGTTTTTGTGAAGTGGCACTTTCAATTCCACCTGCAGGACAGCTCCCAAGGTAGCTTGTGCCTCCAGTGGAGGGTGGGCCCCAGCCTTCATGGCATGTAGAACTCTACTTAACACTCTTCTCTGCATATGGGCAGTCTCTTCTTTCCATTCCTTCAAGGATGTTGCAGGATGCTCTTCTAGTCTCCTGAAGCCCCCAAACAGGTGCTTCAGATAGCTTCAGATAGCTCTGGGTGTTTATTAACTGCCCTGTAGCAGGAACTGACTCTATGGGCTCCTTATGCTGCTGTCATCTTTCTACTTCTCCCAGCCTATACCTTTTGATTGGGAGCTTAATCCATTCACATTCAATGAAATTACTGTTAATGCGTTATTTACTTCCACCATTTTATATTTCAGTTTTCATATGTAATATCTTATTTTTTTGCCAGTCTTTTTACTCTTTTGGTTATCTTTTCTGCTATTCTTTCTTCTATATTCTCCTCTAAGCCTCTCTCTTTTGTCTTTTTCTTTCAGACTCTCTAAGGTTTCCTTTACTATTTCATGCATGGGTGGATTCATTTTTACAAACTCTCTTAGTTTCTCTTTGTTTGTGAATATTTTAAACTCATATTCATATTTGAGGGACAATTTTGCTGGATAAAGAATTCTTGACTTGCAGTTTTTCTCTTTCAGTATCCTAATTGGTTCATACCACCATCATACCTAATTGCCTCCATGGTTTCTGATGTGAAATCTGCACTAAGTCTTACTGGGCATCCATTGTATATGATGGTTTTCTTTTCCCTTGCTGCTCTCAGAATTTTCTCTTTATCATTGATGTTTGACATTCTGAGAATTATGTGTCTTGGAATAGGTCTATTCAGCTTTATTCTGATTGGGCTACACTGGTCTTCTTGGACATGTATGTTCATTTCTTTTGTGAGAGTTGGGAAATTTTCAGCTATTATTTCCTTTCATACACTTCTGGACCTTTACTCTTCTTCTTCTGGAACTCCTATGACATGTATGTTGTTGCATTTCATGTTGTCATTTAACTCCCTGAGCCCTGCTCAATTTTTTTCATTCTTTACTCTATTTATTCTGTGTTCTTTTCTCCCTTCAATTTCAGCTGTTCTGTCTTCATTACCACTTATTCTTTCTTCTATCATTTCAAGCTTGCTGTTGTATGCCTCTAATGTGTTTTTTATCTCATCTTTCATGTCTTTCATTCCCACGAGCTCTGTTACTTTTCTTATCAGGTTTTCAAAATTTTTTGTACTCACTCAGTGCCTTCTTGGTGTCAATTATCTCTTTAGCTGTATTGTATTCCAACTCATTAATTTGATTTTGGAAATGTGTGTGCATCTCATTAATTAGCTGTCTCAAATCCTACATATCTTCTGGTGCTTTGATATATTCATTTTCTTTGGCATGTCTTCCATTTACTTAGTATGGCTTATAATTTTTTGCTGGTGTATAGGCATCTTATTAGGATCGTGAGTTTACTAAGATGCTCTATTTCTCTCTCTTTCATAGGAATTTAGTGGCAGGAGGCTGTTTGCTACTGCTGTTATTTGAGTCTTCATCCAAACTGGGTCTTTGGGATTGTCCTTGTTACTTGCTCAAAACTCGGCTCTGGAACCAGTAATGGGTTGCAGACCCACTGCACACAGCCTTGGAGAGGGAGGCTATTAAGGCCAGAAAAAAACTCTTATTTGCTTTTAATTTCTTCATGTACGCTTCCTTGATCTGCCAGCAGATGGTGCACTTTGGCAGCCCTCACTTCAATGCTTATTAGGAGTGTTTGCTGCAATACAGACTTAATCATTATGATAGAGGTTCCTGCCTGGAGGCTAAGAGTCTTGTAATTCAAGCTTTCTCAGACCCAATTCTCCAACCTTTGCTGGCAGCCCTTCCTTTTTCCCTGGGTAATAATTCCACTCTCCTCTGCATCCTCAACAATCAGTTCCTAGTTAGTAGAGAGAGTGATTGAGAGGGTTGGATCTCTTTAGTCTTGAGCTGGCTTCCAAAGCAAATATTCCTGCAGTCCCACTTGGCCTGGAAGGGCTCATGGGAAACAGAAGACCAAATTTGTTGGTCAAAAGCTGAGGCAACCTTAGGCTGTGTCCCTCTCTTTCTCCTTTCCTTGGGAAGTACATCCTCATCAATCAATTCTATTTAGCAAAGAGAGAGATTGAGATGGTCAGATCTCTTTATCCTGTGCTGGCTCCCAGGACAAACAATGGCATGATCCCACCTACCCTGGAAGGGCTGGTGGGACACAGCATTCAAAATTTGTGAGTCAAAAGTGGAGTCATCCTTAAACTGTTTCCCTCTCTCTCCCCTTTCCTGGGGAGGTGTATCCTTGGGGTCTCCTTTATCTGTAATCACCTGCCCATAGGCTTGAATATTCAAAAGTATCTTTAGTGTGGAGGAGGGTGCTGGCAGTAGCAGCTGCCCCTTTCTATACACAGTTTTGCTGTCATAATTATCTTTGTCCCTCTCTCTTCTGGGTAGCGTTCAGCCTTCTCCTGGTGTCCTAAATCCTAGAAGATTTTTCTAGGCCATTTCTGCCTGTCCTATAGCTATTTTCCTGGGAGAGAAGAGAGTCCCATGTCTTTTTAGTCTGACATCTTCCTGGAGGTATTCCTCAAATATTCTTTCTGCTCTTTTTCTATTTTCTCCTCCTTCTGGGAAAACAATAATGTGTATGTTTATGCATTTTGCATTGTCATTAAATTCCCTGTGATCCTCTTACATTTTTTCCATTTTCTCTCTTTCTGATCTCCTGTCTTCCTGTTCAGATGTTCTGTCTTCAAAATCACTAATTCTGTCCTCAAGCAATTAAAATCTGCTCTTATGTGCCTCTCTAATGTATTTTTAAGATCATCCATTTTGTCTTTCATTCTTATGAGCTCTCTTACTTTTCTCTGCAGGCTTTCAAATTGTTCTTTATGCTCACCCAGTGTCTTCTTAAGATGCTTTATCTCTTTAGACATATTTTCTTTCATCTCTTTGAATTGATTTAGTAGTTTTGTGTTATTGTCTTTGACTAATTGTCTTAAATCCTGTATCTCTTCAGAATATATGCCTTGTTTCTTTGGCTGGGCCATCTCCTCCTGTTTCCTAGTATGGCCTGTAAGTTTCTGTTGTTTTGTATGCATCTGAATATGCTGGTGAATTTGCTCTGATAGCCAATTTCTCTCTCTTGCTTATTTTGTTTTTACACAGTTGTTCTTTGATATTTGGTTCAAATTATTCTAAATCTTTAAACTTGCTCAGCTTAAGTAATCAAAATTGGACCAGGGACTCACCAATGGGGCACAGATTTTCTCCCAGGAGTTCAGGTTAAGAGACCTAAAAGCGGTTTTTGCCCATGCAATTTCTGACTGTCCAGCAGATGGTGCTCTTCAGTGTATCGTTCCATGGGAAGGCATCTTTCACTCTCCACTTTCCTGTGTTTTGGTCTGGCTAGAGCCAAGATTCAAAGCAGGATCTGCTGGCTGAATTCACTGAGGAGAAGCTTCTCTCCCTTGTAACAGCTGACAGGGTGGAAGACATCTATTCCCCTCTCAGGCAGTTGTGGTGAGCCAGGGGTTTTACTTGGGGGTAGGGGTAGAGAACCCTTCCTGGCTACAGCACGGATTTGGTAACTCACATTTATGTTTTCAGGTTCTTTGTCTCTCTAACCCTCACTTTCCTGGGAGTTGTTTAGCACTGTCCTGATTTGCTGACTCCTCAAGCAAGTCCCTCAGACAGTTTTTGGCCCTTTCTCCATTGTTTTTTTGATAAAGTTGAGCCCTACCTGCTTACTCCAACAGCATCTTCCCTGGAACTACTCATAAATTATCTTTTAAAAATTTTAGTACTTGTTTTAGTTAATTTAAACTCATCTTTAAAGATAAATGTTTTTGATCCCCAAATAACTGTAGGTCTTCTAGAGTTTACTGAAATATGTATTTTCAGTTGTGACATGCTAACACTATTGCCTACCTTTTGCTATTTGTGTATGGATCAATTGGTAATTAGGTTCTTTCAGGTATATCAGAGGAAATAGGATGAAGACTGGTTCTAGGGACTGAAAAGAAAGAAAAACATTAACAAACAAAAGGAAAAAAATGAATGGAGAAATAGAATATAACATAAATTTTCTATCTTTAGAAAAAACAGAGAATTGCCTTTGTGTGGTTGAATCCAGTATTCACATTTCATGGCTAGGAAAACTAAGCCTCAAAAAACAGAAAAAAGATTACACTAAGTTGTGGCAGTGATAGCTAGAGGTGGCTAGCTGTGGCTATTTGACTCCCACAGAGTTAAGCTTTCCTTCCATAGTATGCAGATGCTGCTGGGAAGCAGCCACCAAGAGAGAAACAACATTTCCATGTTGCACCTGGATTTAACCATGTGACTAGTTCTGACCAATGTAATGTGAATTGAATTGTTGGTTGTTAATTCTGAATGGAAGTGGATAATCCTGGAAGGGACCTGCTGTGTACTCTCCCACCATTTTTGCCAGGTAGGTAGAGCCAGAGTATCTTTGCACCCACAAAAAGAGTGGCCACAGTATGAGAGCAGTTGGATTACTGAGTTAACTCTTTGGAGCAGAGCTTTGAACACATGTAAGGCTGAGAGGAAAATTATATATTTAATGGATTAAGCTATTGTGATTTTTGAACTTCCTGCTTGAATCTTCAGTCTCTTTTCTTTCCATCATACCTGTTGCACAGTCTACCTTTAATCCTTATAGTTCTATCAGTTTGCCTTTCATATGCTTATATTAGACGTGAGGAACACTGTTTTATGTTTTTCATAATATAATGGCAGATTGGGAAGTCAAGAACTGTTCCACATTTTGAAAATAATCTCATGTGAGTGAGCTCAAAGCTAGATACACCTCTCTCCATTAGACAATGTATTGTGACAATGTATTTTTTTTAGCATTGATTGTCTTTTACACAGGACAAATACATGAGAAAAGTGATGCCAGGAAGTCCTAAAGGAAATGTTTATTTTTTGGAAGACATATAGCTTTATAATACCAAGTGGGTAAATACCAGTACCATTGATGATTCTAAAATTAAAATATTTCATTTGTCTTTTGTTACGGTGTTTTATGTGCCAATACTTTACTGAAATTCCTGAAATATGTCAATTCATCCTCTCTTACTGCTATGAAAGACATTTTGAAAATAGGCTACTATATTTCCAGAAATCAGGCTACCAAGAAAGCACTAGAATATTCCCCAGTTCAACACACTTACCTGAGAATTTATCTGGGTATTGGAATCCTTTTGATGATTTGTATAATTTTACTACTGACAGAAAGATGCTGGATAGCCTGAGTGTATAAAGTTTTCAAATATACTTCTGGGATGGACAAACATGGAATTAATTTACCAGCAAATATGATATGGTTTCCTCTTATAATATCCCTTAGGTCTCAGTTTTAGCAAAATTCAGATGGTTCACTAGTTTTGCAGAAGTGGTTGAAGATACAATATTTAACTCACACTTGTCCTAGTGGTAAAACTTTACTTGTCATTTGAAACACAAGGAGGGTGAGTTAAGAGATTGCTAGCGTATAATTTCAGAGCTTCAGATTCAGTAGGTCTATAGAGGGGATCAAGAATTTGCATTTTACCAATTTTCTGTATCACTAATGCTACCCTCAAAGGAACTATCCTTTGAGGACCATGTTGTCCAAAATATTTCAGGTGAACTTTTTGAGCATGGATTCATATGAAATTATACACATTCAAAGTTCCCTGGGAACCACCTTCAAATGTTTAAAAAAAAAAGAGGGGTGGGGTGGGGAGAGGGTGATGGCCAGGCCTTTAACATCTATTTTGTTTAATTATTGGATAAAGGGTGACCCATTTAGGTGCAACAATGTGCACAGATATCCTTTACCTACAGGTGAAGCAGTCCCTAATGGTCAGGCAGCTGAAGGCTGTCCATTGACCACATTCCCATCAGCAATAATGACAAAATCTCTTGAAAAGATGTTGAGTGGGATAGCTCCATCTCCATCCCAACCAGCTTAAAATCTTGAAAGCTCTGCCTGATCTGGAGCTTATAGGATTCATTTCTTTATTGCCACAAATAAGCCAAGACCTTTCCCTTTCTCAATTTTAGGTTTTCCACCTACTACTATCTCTTCTCACTCTCTTCACCACTGGTATCCTGATGTTTCTTCCAATAAGCCTCTGATAAATGTCTCTCCTCATGGATATCATTTGTGCTAGTGTGTGTCCCCCTCAGAAATCTTTATTACCACGCTGCCATTTAACCCAAGTCCTTAGCACTTTTAGCAGTTTTTGAAAACTTGTTTATATTCTGTCTCCTCTACTAGACTTTAAGCTCTATGGGAACAGAAATTATTTTATTTGCCAGTGTAAACCTGGAACTAAGGAGAGGATAAGCTAGGAGTCCTAGTGTAGTCTCTCATTAATTATTTGCTGAAAGTGTGTGATAGAGATGACCACCAAAGATCTATGACCCTTTTCCATAGTGTAGAGTTAGTGTAGAGTCAGAGTGGCTTCCTGGCCATGAACCACTTGCCCCAGCCACTCCCTGCATATAGATTTTACTGTGTTGACAGTTCTTAATTATGGGCAATTTTAATCTCCAGGATATTTAGCAATGTATTTTAATTATCACACCTATGGGGCAAGGAGGCAAAAGATGCTGCTGGTATCTAGTGGGTAGAGGACATGGATGCTGCCAAACATCCTTCATTGTATAGGATGAGTCAGAACAACAAAGACGTATCAAGTCCCAAATGTCCATAGTGCCAGGGCTGAGAAAAACAGGTGTATTGTTTTCTATTGCTGCCATAACAAATTTTACAAAGTTAGTGACTTAAAACAACAAAATTAATTATCTTAAAGTTCTCTTATAGGTTATCTGGCTAGGATCAAAGAGTCAGGCTGGGCTGTGCTCCTTCCTGGAGGCTCATGGGGAGAATCTGTTTCCTTACTTTTTTCAACTTCTAGAAGCAGCCCAAATTTCTTGACTTGTGGCCCCCTTCCTACAACTTCAAAGCCAAAAATATTCAATCTCTCTGATCATTCATCTTTAGGCACATCACAGCCAAGAAAACTTCTCCAATTTTAAAGACCCATGTGATTACATTGGGCTCACCTGGTTAGTTCAGGATAATCTCCCCATCTCTAGATCCTTAACTTAATCACATTTGCACAATATGTTTTCTATATAAGGATGCGTTCACAGGACGTGGATATCTTTGGGGGAATGGAGGCATTATTCTGTCTTTAACACCTGGGCTATGTACAACATTATTGTCAATGGAAAATAAGCATTAACAATATGTGTTTTTTTCCTGGGCAAATGGGCTTAAGAAGTGAGTGTACCTCCTCCCCACATATTTTCCTTTTCTATTAAAGCACTGGATATGTCATTGAAAATAGTTGTGCTTAATATGAAAGAATACAGAATCAATATGTAGCAGTCAGGCCACCAAGAATAGGTATGGGATTACTCTGTAAATGAGAAAATAAGTTCTATTATGGAAGCCATAGAAGCTTTGTGGTTTCTCTAATAAATTTATTAAATTTATTAGAGAAAATGGTACTTAAGTTGTAATTTTAAAAGAACTAAAATATTTGCAATGATTTTGCAGCCTGGTCCAAGGTGGCTTGGAAATACATGTCTGAAGAAAGGCTTTCCTTTGAACTCCCTCATTATACTTATTGAAGGAGAAATAAACTTTTATTCTAAATCATAGAAACTTCAGGGTTTATCTATTACAGCAGCACACATCACATTAACTAACACAGTGGGTGACTGACTGAGTGAATAAATTAATGGGTACATAAAACAGAACATTTCTCAGTTTTTATATTGTTCTTTAATGATATTAAGTGTAAGTTACTCCATGAAAGAGCAACAGCAAATATGTATTCTTGACAAAGTTTCCAGAAACACCAACTTGTTGATTATTATAATCATTGAGAAAGTATCATCATCCCAAAGACTGAGGTGAAAATCTTGTCAGAAAATATTTAACAGAGGTAACTATAACCACAAGCAGATGTTGCCCTTATTATTTTCATTGAGTCTCTTATGCGTTGCAAATGATAAAGTATTACAAAAATTTTTCTATATGCTCCAAACATTATAGAACCCTTAAGTGTGAAAATAAAGTATGAAAAATCCAGATCCTGATTCAAAGTAATATAAACTGCAACCACTGTTTCAGATGCTGTCCTCCCATCAGGAATCAGGATTGTAGAGGGCAGTGAAGTGTCAGGGCTCCTCCTTTGCTTCAAAGGTAGGGCATTATTCAGGCTAGATATTTCAGGTAATATGTTGGGGAAAGTGAAAATCCAGGTGTAGAAAATGCAAGCATTATATGGAAAGCACTCATGCATCCATTCTAAAGATTCTCTGCCTTTCAACTTTTCTACTTGAAAACTGCAATGACACAATGGTGTTTTGTTCTAGTATGTTTGTCTTCTTTGTTATATGATAAATGTATATTAAGAGAAAGCATCTCATGTAGAGTTGCCTCTTCCTTCTCAAAATCTAAAATTATGTCATATACTAAAAATTGTATAAGCACTACCTACATTGAGTGAAGATGAGAAAGTCATAGAATTTAAGGGTGACTCTGGGATTCACTGTTTGGGAAACTGATAATAATTCCTATATTTCTATGAAAATTAAGAATCAGGCTAGCACTATCCAGAAAAAAAACCTGTCTTAGTCTATCTCTTCCCTGTGATGGTTTGAAACTGTATGAGCCACAGGAAAACATGTTCTTAAATTTAACGCACTCCTGTGAGTGTGAACTCATTGTAAGTAGAACCTTTTGATGAGGTTACTTAAGGTAAGCCCTTGTATAAGAAGAGTGAAATTCAGATACATGGAGAGAGAAAACCACAAGGAACAGACAGAAGCTGAATTTCAACAGAACCTGGAAAAGAGGGGAGAGGCCAGGAGAGGCCACCATGTGCATTGCTATATGACAGAGGAGCTAAGGACCAAGGATCACCAGCAGCCAGCCACTGAATGCCACAGTCTTTGAGAAGAAAGCATTGCCTTGGTGACACCTTGATTTGGACTTTTTCCCAGCTTCAAACCATGAGCAAATAAATTCTATTATTTAATGTGACCCATTTCATGGCATTTATTTGATCAGCAAGGAAACTAAAATGCCATCAGAGTTCCTTCCCCATATCCAGAGGATACTATCTCTGTCTGGTATCTACCATTTCAGTAGGAGTCTGAACAAGATTTAATTTTTAATTTTCAATTTTATTTAGTCACTGATATCATCAAACCAAGACATTAATGACTGATGAAATAGTGATATTAGTAATATACTCTAAATATATTTTGAAAATCAGTCTCACTATCTAAAATATATTCTCCATGGGAAACATGCATTTCATAATCAACAACCAGCCTTGTGCTTGGACATATAATAAACCCCAAACTGTGTGAAAAGGTAGAGACTCTTGCTCCAAATTTTGTACAGGTTTGGAGAAATTTTTTTAGAAGTAAACATAGTTTTATCTCTATCCACCCAGTCTATCCTTATACCTAATTAATTCAGTCTATCTTCTCATAAAAAATTCAGTCATACATTCATGTACATAATTATAAACTTTTTCAGAATCTCACACTATTTTTTCCTAATGCATCCTAGGCCATAACCTCCTATGATTTTTCTTAAGGAAAATGCTATAATTATATGAGGTATATGACTTCAGAAGCTGTAGTACATGATACATAGAATCTCAGGAGATTTATTTTGGGCCTAAGAAAAATGAATCAAGCATATTGAACACTCAGATTTACAAGGCAAATATAAGCCTTTTTAAATTATGCTCTATATATATAGATTTTCATGTGGGGGTTAGTATCCTCTCTTTGACTTAGACACTTATAGCAATAAATACCTTAGAAAGTTATCATGACCAGATAAGTCTTAGAAACTGTATTCATATTAAATGGTTTATGTTGTTTTAAACTTACAAGGTTTCTTAGACAAATTGTATTTCTTACATATCTCAAAAATGACTAGCTGTGAGATAATGAAAATCCATTATAAATATTTGAGTAAGATCTGAGAATATACAAAGATTCAAAAGAATAGCTATAAAGAAGTTTAGTAGATATTAAGATAAATTAAATAATAAAGTTCATAAATTATTGGTTTCATATTTAAGGTAAAACGATATATAAAAGAAAATTGAGGAAGATTAGATAAATACTTAGAATTAAATTAGCGCATATTCCAATCTGTCATACATAGAAAATACTGAAAATATGTTTCTACAGAAATAAAAACTGCATCACTGGTATGATTTAGAGTAATTCTAGCAATAGTAACATTAAAAAAAATAACAGTAAAGTGTTTTCATACAATAGACGTTAATTCTTGTTCATGCGGCAGGCTAATGCACATGTTATTGGCTGGTTAGTGGCATTTCTCCATAAGACAATTCTGTTTACTAGATTCTTGCCACTTTGTAACTCTGCTATTTCTCTAGTCTTGCTGCCCTCTGCAACCAGCTTTTATGTGCAGATAGGATGGGGAAGGTGTGCTTGCTTTTTAACTACCTTCATAACACACCACTTCTTTTCACATTTCTTTAGAGAGAAAAATTTGCATGGTCCTACCTAGATTCAGCATGTTCTAGGAGTATAGTCTCTGGTTGGCAGCTACGTTTCAGCAAACTGTATAAGGCAAGTGAGGATCTCTCTGCCATATTGGTGTTAGAAAACAAAAAATGCTCACAAAATACCAGAAATTATGAAGGAGTTGTAAAAGGTAGATGGTGGCCATAATAAGACTAAAGTAATGTACTAACATCCAAAACACATCTAGAAGGATACTTCTAAAAGAAGAAGCAGTAGCTGTAGAAGCAATCCAGCCAGCGAGGTAGTGGGACAAGGGAAAAGGAAAAGGGTAATGGGTAAAGGGAAATGAACTGAGAAATGGAGTGGTAAACAGTGTGAACTGTTATGAACCACAAAGAGGATAGCAGGTGGTATATCCCCTTCCTCCCGTCCTTGTTCCAAGCAGTTGAGAACTTCATACCTTGGGCTTCAGCTCTACAGGATCAAGACTGGGCCCTGGGAAGGCCAATAACAACCCAGAGGAAGTCAGGATGCTCTTGCCCAGAAATCTCTTTACAAGGGAACCTATGATCACTGGAAACAGAGTATGGGAAATAAACACAATTTTCACAGAGAGACCCCCCAAGAAATATGAATTATAAAGATGATCCTTAAAATAAAGAGTATAATTTTTTATAAATGCAGCCCATGAAATAGACACCAAGTTCAACAAACAGAAAAATCATCCCCAAAGGAAACAGAATCAGTATAATAAGCCTTAAAATAAGTATACTTGACCCTCAAAGAATTGTACCAATACATAACATACATAGAATCAACTAGACATTTTACAAATTAAAGTTTGGATTGTGATATCATGTCGACAGATAGGAGCAAAAATGGGTACAGTGGAAAAGCTGGAAAATTCAAACTGCAGCGTTGTCCTACTGCAATATGAAAAGGAATTCAGAATTTTACCTCATTGTGAAAAGGAATTCACAGAGATACGCAAACATGCAAAACAAAATAAATGTGAGAAGAAATGTGAGAGAAAAAAGGATCAGAAAAGACCAAACAGGGAGCATATTAACAAACATCAAGGTGGCATGAAAATATTAGTTTTTGAGGAAATCAATTAGGGGCAAAAATCATAAAAAAACAGAGGAGCATGAAAGTTAAAAGTTAAAATCCACCAAAAATATATGACAAACCATATATCTTAACATACTAACAATAGCTTCAAATATAAAATTTAAACCTGATAGGACTATAAAGAGAAGATGGCAAATTCGCAATCATGCAAGATTTTGACAGAGTTCACAGAAAATGGCTATTTGAATAGAAGAAAGTAAATACATAAAAAGCATTTAAATCAGACAGTTAATAAGTCAGAGCTAATATATGGAGAACTTTAACCATTAAATATATATATATTGTATTTTTCAATTATATTTGGAATTTCACATATTTGGACATCTATAGACTACAAAGGAATTTTTAACAGATTCAAAAAAGCCTGAATTAACTGGTCATATGCAACAAAATTAGTAATTACCAAAAATCTTTGATCCCTAACCCCACAAATACATCTATCTCAAGGAAAAAAATCTAAATGATGTGCAAATTTTATATATTACATTATATATATATACATATATGTGTGTGTGTATATATAAAACTCTTGGGAAGCAATTAACAATTGAGAACATTGTGAGTCAAAATCTGCTCTATCTTGCCAAGGGAGGACATAAGAGAAAATAAATAATTTTTTAATATTTAGAATTAATTTTTTCTAAATGATCTAAGATTTCTATTAAGAAAATCCAAAAAGCAACAAAATTAAATCCAAATAAATGGATTAAAAAACAGAAATATATAAAGTAGAAAACAGTATATAAATTAGAATTGATTGATAATAATAAAAGGTGGTACTCGAAAAAAGCCAGTAAATGAGAGAAATGTTTTATATATCTGACCAAGTGGTTTGGGGAAAAAAGGAGAGACCAAAAAAAAAAAAAAAAATTAAGAACATCAGGTATATAAGCACAGGTTCAGAGTTTTTAAAAAGTTGGAGACTAATATGTACAACTTTATCCAAATGTATTTGAAAGGTGAAAAGAATTATTTTCTTGGAAGTCTTCAAACTCTAGACTCAAGAATTAATAAATCCTAATAGATCAATAATTACGAAAGACAATAGATGAAAAACAAAGACATAGCTTTATCAATGGTACTGGCCCAAAACAATTCAGAAGAGGATTCTAACCAGAATATCAATGAACAAATAATTTTATGTCTAGTAAATTTCCTAGACCACAGGAGGGAGCTAGAGCTAGAGCTAGAGCTAGACCTAGAGATAGAAAGAGATAGAGATACAGAGACAGTGACAGAGATAGAGGTACAGATGAGAGATGAGAGAGTGAGAGAGTGAGAGAGAGAAAGGAAGTTATTCAGCAGGTTTTATGTAACTATCATACCCATAAAAGCTGGGTAAGGATTCCACTCAAGAAAAGCTAACCTCATATGTACACAGAAGTGAGAATCCTTAATGCAAAATAAGCAAATAAAATACAGTGTTATTAAAATTATGATATTGTTTATAAAAATATTATTAAAAGAAGAATACATTATGACCATGTAGTATTAGCCCAGTTTAATATTAGAAAATGTATTGATATAATTATTCATATAAACAGATTAAGGAAGAAAAATTTTGATTACTGCAATAAACATTGGAAAGGAAGTTGATAAAACTCAACATTCAATCTTTATTAAATAAAAAAGCACAATTCTTATCTAACTAGGAATAAAAAGAAATTTCCTTGGCTGATGAACTAACTATTCACTAGAAATCTTCAGCTTGTTTCATTCTAATTATGAAACACTACAATCATTACCATTAAAGGCAATAACAAAATAGGGTTGTCCACTTCAAAGCTACTATTCCAGATTACACTAAAGGGCTTAGACCATGTAGTAAGAGAAGATAAAGATATAAGTAGTATGATATTTGAAAGGATGTAACATTCACTATTATAAATGAAAAGATCATCTACCTGGGAATCCAAGAAAGCCATCTTAAAAAAACCATTAGAATTAATAGGAAGTTAAGGTTAACATACAAGAATCTAATATGAGTTATACCCAAATGTAATTTAAAAAATAACCCATTCACAAATCTTGATGTGTTCATCTTACTCACTTACTTGCCTTTTTTTCCCCATTGATTTGAAAATATTAGTAAAGTCTCATTTCCTAGAATTTATAGTTATTGGATGTAGGTAACAAGGAATTGCATGTGTGTGCTAATTGAATGGAGGATAATGACCACACACACAAAAATGTGTTTTATAGACTTTACTGAGCCAGAAGAAAATGGAATAGAACAGTAAGAGTGAGGTTGATAATGCTGTTTTAGGTTTCTCATATGGTCAGTTTTGATTTATCTGTCCTCAGACAAACTTGAAATAATTAAGAAAAAGAGTATATTAGCATAACGTCTCATTTCAATTCATGTTAATTTCCTTGTATCCAAATACACATACTCCAAACTTTGTTAGCACTGAAAAAAAATTAATTATAAGACAAAGATCTCTGATCTATATTTGTGCTTTTTGTGTGTGTTAAACAGTAGGCATCCATTGATTTTGTAACTTAGGCTGTTTTAGCAATTTCTAGGGGCATTTCATTCTTTATCATTCACAAATGTAACTATAAAGTTTTAAATATAATACAAAGAAAGCACTACCCTGGAAAGTGAGCACTGATTAAAGTCCAATGTGCTCTTTTGTGGTGGTGTTCTTAATAAAATATTATCAGTGGTAAAATGTAAATAAAAAAGCAAATTGCTTCATTCATCATGTATTTTAAGCAGTTAAAATGAATGAATTCTCCTTTGAGAAAACATCTGACTAAGCAAAATAATGGTTATGAGTTTGGGAAAATGTTTAATGAACTTACTGGTTAAGATACAGTTGTTATTTTAGAGCCCATTATTGTGTTTTAAATTAATTGAGGCTCCTTTGCTGAGACACTTATTTTTCTTTTCCCACTTAATGTACCAAAAGAAGTGACCTCCGTAATTCATGCAGAAGCCAAGATATTACTAAATAGAACAGCATGTGCCTGGAAGAGTGTGTATCATGAATCTTTATAATCTTTTGTCTGGTGTCACTTGAAAGGCAAAGAAAAAACCAAAAATCAAGCTATTCATTAAACAGCTCAAATTGTAAGCATTTTAACTAGGATTCATTTTTTCCTTCTATTTATTTACACAAATTACAAATTGAAATGATATTACTGTATATATACTGAAATATTTCAAAAAATGTATGGAGCTATTTGCTAAAGGCAAGAAGTGTTTACTTTAAAAAAAGTTAAGACTGATCATACTAATGGTTCTGATACTTAAATTTAGGACCTAAAACTGAGAAATAGTCAGTTTTAAACTACAGCAAATCAATTATATAATACACTACTAAATGAATTAATGATCTCAGGTTTAGACTTCATGTAGAATACCTCTTTCCTACACAGAGTATTATTCAGTGGATACAATGCAGGCAATATTGGATTAAGCTTAAGTGTCAGCAACATAAAATGGCAACTTAGACTAAGGAATGAGAAGGTCTTTTGGAAAGACCCAATCTTAAAATGATACAACAACACAAGTGAATCATAACCAGGGACATGTAGAGTGAGTCCCTTCATATTAGAATTGTTTTAGGGGGAGATTGCATGTGTAATCTGAACATGGAAGGAAGCATACCGCAATGGTTTGTGATTAGAAATATGGGCTTAAGTCTAGACCTGTCCCATATTGGTTTTGTAATCTTGGACAAATCAATTCATTTATTAACTAGTCCATGCCTCTACTTCAATTATAAGATGTGTTTCACAACATCTACTTCATAGTGTTATAGTGAGGCATGAATGAAGTGATTGATATGTGACTAGTATTTGAGAATAACTTTTTCATATAGCACATAGTCAAAAATTAACTTACAGTATCAAGTTTTCTGAAACATGAAACTGACATACCATTGCAGTCCAGATCCCATTTGAGAAGGACATTATCTGACACATTCTTGAACCTAATAAATATCTGTGGAAAGAACAACAAGGAAAATGTGGAGGCAAGAAGCTAAAGACTAGATGAAAGTGAAGTTCTGATTTCCATTGTGAGGAACTGCAGCCAGTTCTTTAAAAAGGAATAAGTGGAGACTGATAGCCATACTCACTGTGATGTTTATATTTGATGACATACACATAAAATAAATTATATATATTCTTCAAAAAATGCATTTGGTATTTTGACTGATGAAACTAATTATTTAATATTTGGTTGCTGTTATTATGTACCATATAATGCTCAAAAGCACAATCAGTGATTTTCAGGGATTGAATCACATCCCCATAAAAGTTGTATTTTGTTCTAACCCCTGGTCCTGTGGGTGTGAACCCATTTATAAACAGGCCTTTTGAAGATATTTTTAGTTAAGACATGTTCAGATGGAATAAGGGCGGGCCTCGTTCAAGTTGACTGCCATTCTTATATGCAATGGAAACTGGACAAGAAGAGAGCAAAGTCACATGCAGCAGCCAGAAGGTAGAAGTCAATGGTACCAGGAGGAGAAAGGAGAAGGCATCATCATGGGCATTGCCATGTGACCAAAGCCAAGGAACTCCAAAGATTGCCAGCCTGCCTGAATATAACGACCTTGGGAGGAAGCAAGCCTTTTGGCATCTGGAACTATGAGTCAATAAATTCCTGTTGTTAAGCCAGCTCACTCTATGGTATTGTTTTAGCACTCAGGAAACTAAACACTTATTAATTCAGCATTTCTTGAGTGCCTGTACTATGCTAAATATAAGATAGAACATGAAACACGACAATGATCCTGTGTTCAATAAATGTGTATTCTAAAACAAAAAGTGATATTGAGAATTCCAATTTCATATTTTTTGATTCCTCAGATATTAGCAGTATCAAAATCATATATTTCTTAAATGTGTTGCTACTATGACACATATAAAAATGGTACTATATTTAAGATCCTACAAATCATATTGTTAAGAATTTATTTTTTAATTTACATACAGAAAAATTCTATCTATGAATTTAAACAAATGCATAGTGTTATGTAACCACCTCCATAATTAGGAGACCATTTACATGTATGGACCATTTATATCACAAGAAAAAAATTCTCTTGGAAAATCATACTTTTGATAAAGCTTTAGAAACTTTCAAAGAAAACAGAAATTTAACATATCATATGACTTACAAATTATAAACGAGTAATCAAGTTCCATCAGTTTAGTGTTAAGATAGATCTATTTAGAAGAAAGAGAAATTAATGAGAAACATCTTAATTTAAAACAAACAAAAAACGGGGAGAAAGTATTGCTCAGTGAATAAAGGGGAATTTTGCTTTTATTTTCTTTTTCATGAGACCCATGAAAATAGAGCTATATGTTGAATACTTATTATCAGGAAAAAAGAATGTCAATGATTTGGTCTTCAAGCAAGAAAAACTCAGAGCGGGAAAAAATAAGAACTAGAATATTTGCAATAAACATTTTCAGAATCAAAATTTTAGCCAAAAATGGAAAATAAAATAACCATTAGCTTCATGGAAATGACTCCTGACTCAGGAAATTAAGAAAAAAGCATTCACTGTCAATGAGCCCTTCATATACAAATCCACAATTACACCTATATTTTGTTAACAACCATTTTGTTAACGAACTGCTCAGATCTTCTCTTTTGGTCCCTGTGGTTTTAGTGCCATGAAATGAAAAATGTATGTGTGTGTGTGGTATGTATGAAGAGAGAGAGCAAGGGAGACAGGGAGGGAAGAGAGAAAGGAGGGAGGGAAACAAATAAGTTTTACTATTTCCAGAGATAGACCAGATAATACTTGAAATCAATCATGGACCACTAAATTCCAAAATTTCTCTGTGTCAATAAGATCATGGAGAATAATCAAAATTAATAAATAAAATCCTATGTTGTGGGGAAGCAGATGTGGCTCAAGTGTTTGGGCTCCCACCTACCATATGGGAGATCCAGGGTTCCATTCCTGGGGTCTCCTGGTGAAGGCAAGCTCACCCATGTGGCAAGCTGATCCATCCAGAGAGCTGGCACAGCAAGATGATGCAACAAAAGAGACACAGAGGAGAGACAATAAGAGACACAGCAGACCAGGGAGCTGAGGTGGTGCAAGAGATTAAGTGCCTCTCTCCCACTCCAGAAGGTCCCAGGATCAGCTCCCAGTTTTGCCTAAAGAGAAGACAAGCAGATACAAAAGAACACACAGAGAATGGACACAAAAAGCAGACAGCAAGAACAAAACATTGAGGGGAGTGGGGAATAAATAAATAAATAATTTTTTTAAATCCTATGTTGTGTTGATGAGAGCAGTTGGGTTAAGCATCTTTATAATCTCAGTACAGAATAGAATAAGTATTTATGTAGAGAGTGTATTAAACAATTTTGAATAACATTACTTGCAAAATATTTATATTTCTTTTATCACCTAATGTTCTTCCCTTCACAGAAAAAATGGCAAAATTTTACATCCTAAATCCACATTGAGAAGACTGTGTATTTAGATGTTTTTAGCTAATATGAATGAAATGGACAGTTTTTAGAACCTCAGCAAATGGGCTCTATGCTACATTTCTGGCAAAATTTGATTAAAAAGTACATGCAGCGAATAGAGTTTCAATATAGTTATGTTCCCCACTATTCAGTAACTAATTACTTAGGTTGTGTCAACCCAAGTCTTGGACATTTCCTCTTCTTTCCTTCTGTCTGCCTTCCTTTGGCTGTTTCACAGTTTTGTGCGATACGCAATAGAAGCCAGTACCTTAATTGGAATATTGAATTTTTTTCCGAATTTCAAATAATTATATTCTATGTTACCAGAAACACTCAAGCTGATTGCTTTGAGATGATATAACTATGCATTTTTAAATTGCTCTTTTTCTTACAAATTCCTCTACTGCTCTTCTTGCATAATTACCCAAGATTCACTGGCTCACTCTATATTGTAGAGTCATGATAGACATAGAATGTAGCTGGATCACAGCCATAGAAAGAACACATTGCATTAAATTTAAATCTGCCTTACATCACCAATAATCCACTATCTTCTTAATGGCTTTCTTGCAAAGTAAATAAATAGTTGAATAAGCAAATGTAATGCTTCCAACAGTAAAATTATACACACACATACACACACATATATAAAATAGGTATTATTGTGTGGTCTATCTTCATTTTTCATAAATGATCTTGTTTTGTCTAAAGTATTTCTTCACAAATTTGAATATCACTTATAGACTATATATGTATTATTCTAATATTCTAAGATTCAAAATTTTTCACATTTATATTTTTTAATTAAGAAGAGTGAATATGAGAAGAATGGAGGACCTGTAAAGTCAACATAAAGAGCTCCAGGTGAGGGATGTCCTCAATGAAGCTGCTAACATACTGGCTGATTTGGAAATGTCCTTTTTTCTGAAAGCACCCTCAGATCCAGCCTGAAGTTTTCTCCTACTCTGCAGGTCTCCCTTGCCCAGGCATTTCAGTGACTCTGCTCACCCTGATCATGGCTCCATGGGGAACTTTGAAATGGTTTCTAGTCCAGACCAAATTTACCAGTGTCATCTATGTAGACTAGCAGTTGCAGCTGGGTCTCTGGGGGAAAAAATATCTTAATTGGTAGCATTTGCCAATTTCCATAGAGGAAATTCCCACCATGAACAATTTCAAGTTTACCAAGATGACTTCACTGATTGTGAGTTGGGAAGAGATGTGCAGATCTCCAGTCTGCTGCTGTGTCTATGTCCCACTGAACAAGCTGAGATGCAGGCAGAAATGGATCAGGAATAGGAGGAGGAGGAGGCTGGAAGATTCTTTAGGGCTAAGCAAGCTAAAGGTCATATCCAGCAGGGCAACCAATGTAGGTATTCCTATGCCTAGAGAGATAGCCAGGCCCAGGACCAAGGTGGCCAGAGAGCATGAACAGCACTAGGACCATGGTTCAATACTCACTCAGCCTGTCACCTGCGTTCAGCCACAGAGGTGCTTGTCCCCAGATGTCAGTCAAAGGCCCTAGCATTTCCTCCCTCAAGAGGCAGGAAAAAGCCTGGGATTTCCTGCTTGATTGGAGCTGAGGCTTCCTACCAGGAAATCAGTGCCAAATCATCTGAACCTGGCTCAATGATAAGAAGGGGAGAGGTCAGAACAATGCATAAACCCTGTAGCCTTGCATTTGATAAAAATTTCATTAGAGGGTATCTCTCCTAGGACAGACTTAAAAAATACTTTAGGATAGTCATCTCTTCAAGATTAATATATTGTCCTGAGTGGTGCTGCAGGGACAATTGCCAGACATTCTATGTCATCCCATGGCCCACTGGATGGAACGTGGGAGAGTGTGGGCTATGGTGTGGACCATAGGCCATGGGGTGCAGCGATGCCCAGAGATGTACTCACCAGATGCAATGGATGTGTCATGATGATGGGGGAGAGTGTTACTGTAGGGGGAGTGGTGGGGTGGGGGCGGTGGGGATGAATGGGGACCTCAGATTTTTTGAATGTAATATTTTTTTAAAAAATGAATAAATTGAGTAGAATTTGAAAGAAATTAAAAAAATAAATGGGATTGTGACAGGAAAAAAAAAGATTAATATATCAAATGCTATCCTCCTTCACTAAAGTTGCCCTTTCCTAATCTAGTTAATTTTCTACCTTTTTTCTCTTCAGAAATAAATGTTAGCTAATCTCCTATCTCCTTCCTTGTTTTCTGTGTATATATTATCTTTGCAATAGTCAAGAATGACACTTTATACCAGATTTCTTAAGTACCCTACTTCTTTTCTGTATCCAAAGAATCAAGGACATAGGAGGTATTCAGTAAATATTAGTCAAATTGATAGAGTAAGAAAGAATGGGGGCTGTTGGTCTAGACTAGATAAGAAAGTATTTCACCAATGTAGCTTGATGGATAAATGGATGCCTGGAAAGGAAAGTGCAAGTGAAAAACAGGGTGAGAATGGGAGAGGAAGAGTGAGCTTTGATTTAATTGGTAAGTCTGAAAACTCTACTGTCAGATGTATGTTGTTATTATTACAGAAAAATAAAACTAATTAGCAATAAAAGACAAGGGTAACCTAATTCTTTCAATGAATAGGTATAGATATCAACCAGTAATAATATGACACAGCAATTTCATTCCTACCTACATACTAAAGAGATTTAAAAACATGTTCATTCAAAAACTTACATGAATGGTCATAACAACATGACAGAGGTATATCCATAAAATGGAATATTACTCAGCATGAAAAGTAAAGGAGTATTGACCCATGGTACAACAAGAATGAAACTTGAAAACATTTTGTTTAGTGAAAGAAGCCATACACAAAACCCCAAGTATTACAGAATTACATCTATATGAAATGTCAAAATTAGAGCAATCCATAGAGCTAGAAAGCAGACTCGTGGTTGCCAGAGAAGGTGCAGGATGAGGGAAAGAACGGGAAGTGACTGCTAATAAAAGATATGCGATTTATTTTGGGGATGATGACAGTCTGAAATTAGTGGCAATTTTGCTACCATATTGTGAATATACTATAAACTACCTAATTGCACAGTTTAAAATGGTGACTTTTATGGTATGTGACTTGTATATCAATAAAAAATACTAAAATGAATAATATTTGGGTTTTACCTTAATTTTTAATTTTACTGAATTTTGGAATAAAGTTTACAATATTTTGCTTACTTTGTAGGCTTCTCAAATTTAAGAATTTTAACTTATCATTTGTCATATTATGTATCAATTTCTCATAAATTACTGCTTGCATAGTATCACTGCCTGGAAGAGTTGATTATTTTTCTCTTTATAAAATGTTGGATTTTTAAGATTAGCAAAAGAGGTCAAACATAAGAATTCCACACCCTTCCCAATAAAGCGAAAACACTGAACAATGTTTGAAAGCACAAACAAAAGTATAATGTCTGGAATGTAGCACCAAAAAAGAAAAATATAAGATGATATATACATATATAAAGATATATATATACACACACACTACATATATATATATATATATTTATATATATACACACACACACATACACACACACAGAGTGGTATTAGGAGAAGTTACAATTAAAAGGTTTCTTCCTAAAATTATTATTTTATATTTCCTACATTTCTATTCTGTATAAAAGAAAGCATATTTACTTGCAAAATTCTAACAGAGATAATTTCCAAACTTTTACAAATTCTGCTTTATAGTCAATTACAAGTAGACTGCCAATAAAAGGTAATAAAATAATGAGTCCTCCCTGTAAACCTGATAAACTACTGCACATTCAGTTTTACATAGTATTTCACTTTCTGTTATCTATCCACAGGCATCCTGTGGTTCAAAGACCCTGTTTTACTATAAAATGGCAGAAAGGTCATAAAAGAAATTTTTAAAAACCTACATTTTTAACTTGATAGTTAACAAATAGTAGAATGACTTAAAATATAACTCAGAATAGAGTATACTGAAGCTCCATTTTCCTGGCAACTCTGAATCAATTCCTAGAAATGTTAAAAATGCAAGCCCATATTTCCGAACCTAAAGTTTGCCACAAGTTCTAGCTTCAATGCTAGAAAAATCTTCTTTCTCACTGCAAATTTTGCATTCCAGGCAGATTTGTCATTTAGCAGGAGTCTCCACATTCAAATGAATCCAAGGACCATGAATTAAAGGAGGCTTGGAGTTACAGCAAGTGGTGAGGACTGTGTTGAACTCTGAAGAACATAACCCTGCAAAGCAAGTGCTTCTTCATAACTAGGAGTTTGCACCAAGGCCGGTATCCTGGTCTAGGATAATGGAATGATATTTGTAAGAGAAAAGGGCAATCTGCATCTTCATGATTTGTTGTTTCAACTGATTAAAACAACTAAAACAGCCACAAAGCTTTAGGGATGAAACAAATGGTATCTGCAGGCAGGATTTAGGTTTCTGACCATAGTATATGACTTCTGGTCCTTAACATTTATTTTGTATTTGTATTATTTCCTGGTATTTTTCTTTTTTAACTTTACATATTTTTTTCTCATTTCTCAACATGATTTTAGCTAATCAAGGGCAGGAAATATATAACATGCATTTTTTTAGATTCATCCTAGCACTTTCATGCAGGCACTCAATACATATTGGTTGAAATAATAAATGTACAAGTAAATAATTTAATTCAGTGGAGAGGAAGAAGTTTTGTAGAGATGAATGCCTGATAAGAGTACTGGTGAAATTGCTAGTGACAATATTTAGAAATGAAACTGGGGAGGTGAACTTTACTGGTGGGCTAAAAATAGACAACTTCTGTGGTCAATACTGTTTCAGGCGGACCTTTGAAACCCAGGATGGTACTACACTCTAATGTAAGTTTTCTGTTTGTTTGTTTGCTTTTGTTGTTGCCTTTAAACAGACTCATGCTGGCCTTTTATTGCTATTGTAAAGACAGTAGTTACAATAATAATGAGTATTTCTAATACCATGTCTCAAGATTAGTTGATAGCCATGTAATTACAAGAGAAGCAGTAATAAAAATAATGAAAGAACAAGATGGGTGGATTTGCATATTACAATCTAAGTAATTCAAACACTCCCACTGTCTCATCTACCCCTAATTATGCACCACCACAAAAAAGAAATAGTTATGGACATCCCAACTCCCTAGTATACATTTTAAAAGATACAACTGTTTTATTGAGCCAAGTCTACTTACAAAGGTATCCTGGAGACTTAAAAACCTCAACCATTCTCCAGTAATATGATTTCCTTCCAGAGAGTACATCATGAACAACAACAAAAAAAGGAGTTAGATGCATGAGAAGCAGTAAGAAGGTGGCAACATAAATTAAGTGAAAAGGGAAAGAGAAGGAAAAATCAAATGGTGGAAAATTGTAAAAATATATATATATATATATATATTTGCAATACATGTACTTACTGTTTTAAAATAAAATAAAATATGATTGATATTTCTTTTTTAGCATTTAAAATAAACTTTAACTAGTTATATTACTTCAAAAGATATTTTAAAATGCTTCCCCATGAACCCACATTTATTTAGAATTTACAAAAACAAATCTGTTTTACTCTTTTTGTATGTATTGAATATCTGAAGGTGATTTTAATTCTTCACATTTTTAGGTCTGAGCAGGCAGCCAGCAGTTGAAATTGACATGTGAGAGTTCTTCTAAGTCCCAGATGCTAGCTGCCAACTGCCTTTTTGTTCTTGTTTCCTTGGAAACAGAGGTTGGTTTCATGAAAACAAGGTAAGTACAACTTTTACAGCAGAGAAATAGAACACTCCTTTGTCAATTTCAGCTTGCTGGCTGAGACCTGTAAGTGCAGCTTTCCAGTAAACACTGAATTTAGACGCTGATAGAGGTATAAAGTAGTTTATAGCAAAACAATGTATTTAGGATCTTCCCATGTAGATTCAATGTGGGAAAATGACCCAACAAAGTACTCAATAAATTATGAAAACTAAAGCGATAAAAAACTTTATCAAGTCAAGAACATTTGGTAACAATGTGAAAATATGGGTTATAGCACATACAACAATGACATGTCTTTAAACCTTCAGTAATATCAAATAGACAATTATTGAGAGATTATGTGGGTCAGTTGTTCTGAGATTCCATATTCTTTCATTTTCAAGAGTGACTTCCCCAAAAGTGACTTTTTTTGTGGGGGTGGGGAGGGAGAGATGGGGTAAGGAAGAGAGGAAGCAGAAATAGTGTTCTTATAAGTGGTGTTTTAAAGACGTTTCTCAAGTGATTCTGATTTGCTTCATTCCCACTGCCTTTAAAAATCTTGGGTATGATCTAACAGTTAATTTTAGGGAAAAGGAAACCAAGACACATAAAAAATACAGTTACTCATACAAAACTCAAAATATGAGGAGTCAGGCAGAGATCTAGCTCGGCCCATGTTTCAAACACATTTCCATTTTAGACAGTGTTGTGCTTTGCTGCCATTGTAATTACTTCAAAACTCTCTTGGTCATTTTCTATTTCTCTAATTACCATCAGTTGTATATAAAAAAATTTAACCATTGTGTATATGAATCCTACATAAATGATAAGGATTTCAACACATATCATTTTTAATATAATAGCTAGTTTGCCCATATAATATAAAATAAGCTAGAAAATATAACAAATTTAGAAGAGGGCATAATTTCATTTTAAACATTTTAATTTGATCAGAGGTGGAATTTTGTATGACTCTGATTTCATCACTGAATTTATTTAGAAAATAAATTCTCCTTCTAAGATTTGAAACATATTGTGTGGAAATCCTTTATATCATTGAGTGGATTGCAGGCAAAAACAAAGGCTGTAGAAGCCCATGGCTACTACATCTGTTACCTGTTTAGGTGTCTTAAAAACATATTTACATTTTAAACATTTGAATTCCCTTACCTCTGCCTCAGTAATGACTTAGTAAGTTGTCCATGTTGTCTGATATTTAAAGAAAACTGTATCTTTAAAATCATGATAAAACTTATGACTTACAAAGCTAATTTCTATTTCAGTGAATCAAAGAACAGTGATTAAACACCAGGTTCCTTAAATGATGTTCTATCACAGGCTTCATGTTTCCCATCACACTACATATGGTCCAATTGTTTACAGATTACAAAAAAATCCCTGCTCAGATGTTAAAACAAGATGTTTTTTTCACTTTCAAATGGCAGGCTGACTGCCAATTTTTACAATTAGTTATTCTGTGCAAAGAAAAAAAAAAGAAGTTTAATTATCACAATTTCTCATGTTTGGACATTGCTCTGTGATGGGCTATCAACCTAAGGACTGACAGAAATGAACTCTTGTCCATACCATGGGGGGAATGTTCTTGGGAAGACAGCTTTTTTCAAAAATACTAAGGGGAGAGAATGGCAAAATGAGTAGAAAGCATCTTCGCCAGAAATAGGTATCACAACGTCAAGGCAAACCAGCCACCTGCCAGTGATGACATTTCCCTATGGCACCGTCTGGCAGGCAGAATTTCACAGTGTTAAACAATTGTGCTGCATATACCAGGAGTGCACCTATCTATGGGTCACTGATTCTCTAAAGACTTGCTGATAGAGGTAGAGTGATTATGGTATAGCAACAAACTGGCAGTAGAAAGACTAGAGTTTAGATGCCAAATCCCTGGCATTGTGTGAGCTCCAAGTCAGTGTTCTCATTACTTAGAGGAATTGTTTGGCTCCTCATTAAATTATGATAGAATTGTTAATAGGAAGTTGGAGAAAATAAATGAATGAATTTATATACTTATAATCCCGTGCTTTATAAATTTCAGTGTCCATGTCCCCTCATGCCCCTAAAATGCTTAGATTTTCATATAATAATTGATTTGAACCTTTGGATAAGTAATGCATCAAAGATAATAACTAGTGGCCCCAGGACTGAGGATCAAAGCAGAGGGTCTCATGGGAAGGAATCTAAAATAAATTATTCTATTCCATTTTGGGAGTAGAATTTATTCTAATGCAGTGCCTTCTAAAGTATCCTTTATATTTGGTTTATAGGCAAAAATAGGGGTTTGCCTAGTTTCTGAAGTTTGTTCAACCCTGGTTGGCCTTGTCCGTTATTCAAATATTTCACAAATGGATGAAAGTCCTGTGTTTATTAGCTAAGATTTATAGTTCAAGACCCTTTAGATATCTTTAAAGGCATGCAGTCATAATATAATTAAGTAAAAACTACTAATACTTTAACACAGGTCAACATATATGTATACGCTTATCAGGAAGAGGAGTATTCAAATGGGAATGGACAAAATAATGGAAATTGAAATTCTCTCACCACAACTATTGTCACATGACTAAGAGTAAATCTCTTGTTCCACACAATTCTAAATAATAGGCCTATTCTTCTATATTTTGGTTTATCACTATTAGATCAAATCAGTTTGCTCCCTTTTTATAAAAATTAAGGAATTTACCTCAGTCTACCATCTCCCTTCCAGACTCCAGCTTTGTTTGTTAAATTATAATATATCTTTCTGGCAGTGATTCTTCTTTAAATTTGCTTTGAATGGATTGTTTTAGTTTCCTAGGTTGCTTGGAGAAGATACCATGAAATGGGTTGGCTTAAATAATGGGAATTTATTAACTTACAGTTTTGAGGCCAAAAAAAAAAAAAAAAGTCCAAACAATGGTAGACTTTCTTCCCAAAGAATTTACCATGTGACTGTCGGCAATCCTTGGCTCCTCTGTCACATGGCAAGGTTCATAGGCATCTGCTGGTCTCTTTCTAATCTTTCTGATTTCCTTGCTTTCAGGTTTTGCTTCCATGGCATTTATTCTCTCTAAATTAATTCCATTTAAAATGAACTCTGGTTATAGAATTAAGAACCATCCTGAATGAGGTGGGTCACATCTTAACTGAAGGAACCTCATCAAAAGGTCCTACTTACAATGGCACACACTCACAGGAATGGGTTAAATTTAAGAATATGTTTTTCTGGGTTACATAGAGCTTACAACAACCACAGATATAGAACAACATCTTCTCCTAATAAAAATCTACAATATTACAGATAACATTATTGCCCTCTTTCACCCTTGTTCTGTTCTGCAAAAATTATTGAATACTCACAAATCTGTGATACAATAATCGCAAGAAGGTTTTCATTGGTCCTATATATCTCTAGCATATCATGTATGCCCACATAATATGATAGTATGTTATTCACACATTTTACATTTGAAGTTGAGACAAGTCATATCTACCATTTAATTTTTTAACATTTTATAATTGAAGTTTATCTTTCATACATGAATATACATAAACAATAAATGTGTAATAAAAGTTGTGAATTTATGAAACAAACATTATATCATCATACAGGGCTCTCATATATTACCTCACCACCACCACAATGCATTGTTTTGAAACAATTGTTGCAAACTATAGAAGAGCATTGTCAAAATATTATAACTAATTATAGCCAATATCTTACATTTGGTGTATTTTCTTCCAACCCACCTAGTTATTAGCACCGTGTATTATCATTATATACTTGTTATAGTTCATGAGGGAATGTTCTCATATTTGTTCTGATAACTACAGTCCATCTTCCACCACAGGATTCACTGTGTTACACATTACCATGCTTTGTACAAATCTGTGATGAATATGAGAATCACTGTGTGTAAACTTTGAATGGATTGCAAAAAACATGGGACTATACACCTTTTAAATTTAACATGTAACTTAAACTTTATCTGCATGTTATATATGGATAACATGAAAGCTGGTTCAAAATTAAACTGATCCCATACAAACAAAAACTCTATAGCATTTTAATTTTTTGTCCATTTACTCTATTACTTATTTAGTAATTAAATTGTTTATTTTTCCAAGGCCAGGTATTATGGACAATAAGATGATCAAGAACTATGTATTATTTTTAAGCATTCACTTTGTAGTGGAAAGATTAGTGGTTCCCAAATATCAAATTTCAAGCCAATGCCAAGGTTAAACCTAACCTTTTTCCCTTTAAATCCCTATCTGCTGTGTCTATCCACAGTAAGGCTTTGTACTTACCTTGGGGTATAAGATTTTCAACTATTTTCTTTACGCTGTAGGAATCTTGCAATCACCTTTACTATATCCTGTTTGTCAACTGTCACTAATTGGTTATTCTCTGTTCCAAGAAATATATTTTCTCAAAGAGATATAGAAAGAGATAAGTTTCATTAATGGCGACATTTTCTCTTTAAAAAGTTGCTAAACACTATTTTCTCACGCTTTCTTTCTATTATTACTTGAAGGAGAAGTTTATATTAAAGTAAAGGTCATAATTAACATATGCTTAATAAAATTTGACTTAACTCTTAATTTTTAAAAATAGCTTCATTGGGACTCTCTTTTATTCTAAAATATTAAACATATTTAACCCCAAACAAATTATTCGACATGCTGATTAAGACACTGAATATAGTTCTCTGCAGTGTTTTCTTTACATTTGGGGGGTCAGTTCTGACTATCAAGTCATGGTTAGCAATTAATCATGCCAGAATCTTTAATAATTTTGTCCCTGTAAACAGTAGACAGAGAGTAGGAATTCACAATCCTTTGTTGAATGAATGAACAGTACTGGATCAGAACTCAGAAAACCTAGTTCAAGTGATACTCCCACTCGACTTTAAGTGACTGGACTCTCTGAGTCCTGTTAACTTATCTTAGCGTGAGATGCCTGGATCCCATCCAAATGTAACATATTTTATGCATGTTTCCTAAATTCTGGTAAGGAGAAGGAGTTCTGAAAAATGATCCAAAAATATAATAAGAATAATCCTTGTCCTCCAAGGACTTTCAATTCAGAAAAATGGCCAAAATTTCTGCATGGTATAGGGCTGATCTTGAGAAAATAAGGACAGTGTAACTCTGATGAATACCATCTACAAATGTTATGTGTTAATTCATTCATTCATTCCCTACATGTGTAGGAAGCATTTACTGTATGGCAAACACCCTGCTAAATGCTGGGGATATGAACTTAAAATAGTATGGCACATGACAGTGTAACTCACAGGAGAGGGATATACTTTCTATATGCAGTGATTAGAGAAATTATCTTAAATGAGACTACCTTGAAGTATGGGGAGAAAACTATTAGGAAGAAATGGATTTTAAATTTAAGCCAGTGAAAGTGAGTTTGAGAAAGAGGAAATAACACAGAGCAAATTTATGGAGACTGAACAGAGACACAGGAGATTGTTAAAAGATGTATTTTCACAGGCAGTAGTCTTATATATTGATTTTTTTTCTCTTTGAAGAATGAAACTCTAATTTTAACTGATACCCTGTATAATAAATGATTACATAAAATATTGATATTATGCCAATTAAATATCAATTTTAAACCAAAACTAATAAATTTGTTTATTTTAACATCTTTAAATAGCAATAAATTTTATTTTAACAAACTCAGATATCTGGAATTGAGATTAGCTGTTATATATCACTCTTGATAACCAATATTTTTCTTTTAAGTAATAATCTTTTAATGAGATTGAAAATGACAAAAGGAAAAGTCTTCTAGATGTAGAGAGAGATTATTTAGGGTTCTATTCCTTCATGGAACTTTTAAACAACAAGCAAAAATGGGCAGAACCATTTTTCTCAGAGCTCTGAAAAACAATTAAAAGGTTGCAGTAACTGGGCATGTGCCAAGTCAAGACAAAGACAATGTAAAACTGGTAGGAAAATCTCATCGTACACCTGCTACTCTTTTTCCACCCCTCTCCTCAACTTTGTGTGGACCCAGCCTCCATTCCCAGTGTAGGATATTGGCCCTAGTTCCAGAGAGAGCAGAGTTACCTTTGTACACATACTTGGGAACATGTTTGTCTGTGCCAATATGTCTGGTGGCAGCCAGAATTGCTAAATCAGAATACTTGTTGCAGGCTTGCCATTGCAGGGCTTGCCTAGTATTGGGAAGTGGTTTGCATGGCAGTTTGAGTGATAAGGGAAAACACTCAATTTGTGGCTGCTTAAGGTACAGGGATGCCAGTTTTGGGATGTACAGTGTGGCAGTTGGGCTGGGAAAAGAGACAGGACAGATCCTGAAAGGAGGACATTTGGATTCCTGTGGGTGGGAGGATTCCCAGGGTAATGAGCAGAGGCTGAAGACAGTCTACACATGCAGAAAAGACTGGAGAGGAGCCTATGATTACATCTCATGTTATTCTGTAGATGCATTGCTGGGCAGGCTAAACAACTAAAGGAAAGCACTGGCACAGGCTAATCTGCAAACCTGGGAGGGTATGTGTTTTCATTAGCTACTGACAATCAAGGAATCTGTCATAAAAATAGCTGGATACAATCTCAGTGAGTAAATTCTAGAGATAATATGCTAAAATATTAAAATATCCAATGTGCAACAAAATTATTGGGCATACAAAGAAATGAATAATGGCCAATGCAAAGGGGCAAGATAAAGAATTAGAAACTCTAATGAGGAACCCAGATTTTGGACATACAAGACAAAAAATTTTAAACTTGCCTTACATATGCTTAAAAAGTTAAAGGAAATCATAGAAAAAGAACTAATGGAAATCAGGAAAACATAGGTGAAAAATAGATAGAAAGAATAAATTCAAAAAAGAGAAAGAAATCATTAAAAGGACCAAACAGGAAAACTGTGCGTGAAGACAATAGTATCTGAAATTTAAAAAGGAAAATACTTAGAGAGTTCAACATCAGATTGTGGATGACAGAAAAATGAATCTGTCAACTTGAGGAAAAGGAAATTGAAATTATTCAGTACAAGATGTTCAAAGAAAAAGAATGAAGAAAAGTGAGCAGAGCCTGTCTGTACCAATATGCATTAAAGGAGTACCAGAAGGATAAAAACAGAGAGGAGAGCAGGAATAGTATACAAAGAAATAACAAAATTGTTCAAAACTTCAGAAATTTAATGAAAGACATGAATATCCACATCCAGGTAGTTCAACAAACAACAAAAGAGGATAAACTTAAATAGACCTCCACCAAGACATGTTATAATCAAATGTTCAAAGGCAAAAGATAGAACCCTGAAACATATGTGAGAGAAGCAATGCAAAATGTATAAGAGAGTCTAGATAAAATTAAGTGCTGAATTCTTAGCAGACACTGTAGAAGCAAGAAGGCAGTGGAACAACAAATTTGAAGTGCTGAAAGAAAAAAACATTCCAACCAAGAATTTTGTATCTGTCAAAACTGATGTTTAAAAATAAGGAAGAGATTAAGACATTCTCAGAGAAAGAAATGTTCAGGGAGTTCATCATCACTAGTTTGGCCCTACTAGAAATGGCAAAGGGAAATCTTCAAACTGAAAGGAAAGAACATTAGACCCGTATATCAAAACTACATAAATAAATCAGATCACTAGTAAAGGTAATTACATGAGCAAATATAAATACTACCATTGTTGAAATTTTGGTTTGTAATACCACTTTTTACTTTTTATAGAAACTAAAATGCAAATACATAAAAAGTAGTGACAAATCTATGGTTTTGGACACGTAAAACATGAAGATATAATTTGTGACAAGATCAACACAAAGGTGGGGGATAAGATGGATATTCAAACACAGTTAAAATAAGGAGGTGAAGATGGGCAGCCACCACACCAAGGAACTGAGAGGGTCTACAACTATAAGCAAGAAAATCCCATCCATAACCATATGGGATTGAAGCTTCCTCCCAATTAGAGTGGGAGTGGGCATCATCATCCCAGAATCCTCAGGATTGGGGAATAAAATGTGGATTAGAGTGGATTTACTGCTAGTCTACTATAGAATTATTATGATTCTAGCAATGGAAGAAATTATATCATTGATGTGGAGACATTGTCCACTAGAGGTGCTGAAGTCAGGGAGGGGGAAAGAGAGGTGTAATACAGAGGCATTTTCAGGACTTGGAATTGTCCTGAATGATATTGCAATGACAGATACAGTTCATTATATATCTTGCTGTAATCTACAGAATTGAGTGAGAGAGAGTGTAAACTACAATGTAAAGTATAATCCATGCTTAGTGGCAATGTTCCAAAAGGTGTTCCTCAATTGCAATGAATGTACCACACTAATGAAAGAAGTTACTAATGTGGATAAATATGGGTGGTGTGAGGAGTGGGGCACATGGGTATCCCTTATATTTTTTACATAACATTTTATGCAATCTAAGTATATTTTTAAAATAAATTAAAGAAAGGAAAAATATAAAGTTACATTGAAATAAAATCATACAATTATATTGTGGATTTATGATGTTAAATTTAAACCCCATGGTAACCACAAAAATCCAAAATATATGAACAAAAGGATATGAGAAGGTATTTTAAAGGCCACTACAAAGGATCAACTAAATAAAAAGTTTGGTAGTAATGGAAGAATTCAGGGGAAAAAGGGAAAAATACAAAAACAACAAAATGTAAGGAGGAAGTCCTGCAGTATCAGTAATTACTTTTAAGTATAAATGGGTGACACTCTTCAGTCAAAAGGCAAAGACTGGTAGGGTGAATAATAATGCATGACTCAACTATATGATTTTTATAAGATGTTCATCTTAAATTCAAGACACAAGTAGATTGAACATAAAAGGATGGAAAAATACCCCATGCAAATAGCAAATGAAATATAGAGAGATGGCTATATAAATATCAAGCAGAAGAAACTTTAAAACAATAGCTGTTAAAAGGGGCAAACAAGGACTCTTTATACTGATAAAAGTGTCAATTCATCGAGAGGATGCAATAATTATAAACATAGTAATATTTAATAGCAGAGATCCCCAAAATATGAAGCAAACTTTAACATATCTGAATGGAGACATATACACCACTATAAATAATGGGTATTACATCTAGACAGATCAACAAGGAGATCTCCACAGAGTACTCGAACAATATTTAAACCAACTAGATTTAGCAGGTATCTGTAGAAAACTCTTCATCTAACAACAGCAGAATACACATTTTTCTCTAAGTGCACATGAATCATTTTTAAGTATATACCATATGTCAATAAAAAAGAAAAAGCTCAAAATTAAAACTATTTGCAATAAGACACAGTATCGTCTCTAACCACAATTATATTAAACTCAGAATTGACAAACGAAGTAAACTGGAAAATACACAAACATTTAGAAAGTAAATAATACACTCAAAAAACTAATGCATCAGAGAATAAATTACAAGGGAAATTAGGAAATATCTTGCAGTGAGTGAAATTGAAACTACAACATACCAAAATGTATGAAACAAATCTAAAGAGAAAATGACAAGTGCAAGACCTAATCCTGGATTGAATCTAATAATAGCAGAGAAAATGTCCAAAAAGACACTATTGGGATAATTGAGAAAAGTTGGAATGTGGACTGTATCGTTTATAACAATGTTAAATTTCTTGAACTTGGTAAGTGTACTTAAGGTGGTTGCTTAAGTGTCCTTCTCATGAAATGTCTATTGACTTATTGTATTTTAGAAGCACATAATGTATGCAACCTACCTTCATATGTTCAGAAAATAGATTGATGATGATATGGAGAGGTAGATGATAGATGAATAGATGGATGATAGATAGATAGATAGATAGATAGATAGATAGATAGATAGATAGATAGATAGATAGATAGATAGATAGATGATAGAACAAATGTGACAAAGTGCTAATGGTTAGTAAGTCTGGGTATCTGGGTATGGGATATGTGTTATTTCTGTATTAGTTGTGTAATTTTCCCATAAGCTTGAAGTAATTGAAAAATAAAGTGTATGAAAAAAAAGAAAATGGTCTTCTGTATTCACATATTTACATGCCATTTCTTACACTCTTCATTCCATTCTGTAGATCCAAATTCCCATTCTGCCTAAAGCTTTCTTAAATATTTCTGTATAGAGAGTCTACTAGTAATGCATTCTCAGCTTTGTGGCTAAATAGTCTTTATTGTCTTTTATTTATGAAAGAAATTTTTCTGGATTTAGAGTTCTAGATCAACAGATTTTTCTTTCATTACTTGAAAGATGCCAAACTTTTTTCTATTGCCTTACACCATTTCTGATGAGAAGTTCTTATCTTCCTCTTCTTAATGTGTCTTTTTTTTTTCCTGGGGAAACATAAGATTTTCTCTTTATTACTAGTTTTCAGCAATTTTATACATCATATCTTAATGCAATTTTGTGTTTCCTAGCTTGGGATGTGTTGAGATTTTTGGGTCAATGGGTTGATAGGTTTTTTAATCAAAGCTGGAAAATTTTTTTACCATTATTCACATATTTTTCTGTCCCATACTACTCTTCTGGAATTCTAATGACCAGCATGTTAAGTTGCTTGATATTGTCCTATGTTTTACTTTTGTTCAGTTTTTCTCATTTTATTTCTCTTTATGCCTTATTTTGGATAGTCACTATTTCTTTGTTTTCAAGTTCACTAATCTTTCAGGCATCAGTATCTAATTTGCTGTTACTCCCATCCAGTGTATTTTTTTCTTCAAGATATTCTATTTTTCAACTCTAGAAATTTGATTTGCCCTTTTTATATATCTTCCATTTATTTCTCCATCATGCCATATTTCCTCTATTTGCTTGAACATATCGAATATATGTATAATAGTTTTTTTAAATGAATTTGTTTGTTTTAATTCTATCATTTATGTCATATCTGGGTCTGTTTCTTTTATTTTTTCTTCTTGATATGAAAGAGCTATGAATTTAATCTTCCACTTCTGTTATGGTAGTTCTTTACCTAAATTCAATCATTCTATCATACCAAGTGAAGATCAGTACTTTGCCAAATCTCAAAAGGACCCTTATGCAGATCTCTAGAACACATTCACTATTTTTCTCCCTCTCTCTGTTATTTTGTCCAACAAATTCTAACACACTTATTCTTCCTGAACTCCGAACTCTGTCTTCTCAACTTATGGAGACTTCCAAGCTCTGTTTAGGTTTCCCATCCTGTACTACAGCTTGGAAACTCTCATTTGGTAGTGAACTGAGGCACTGTAAGGCTCATCTTATTTGTGCCCCTTTTCTCAGAGATTATTGTACACAGCTGCCTATCGTCCAGTGTCTGGAAACCATTGTTTTACTTAATTTGTTTTGATTTCTAGTTATTTAAGGTGAGAGGATAAACCTCATCCCTGTTCTTCCATCATGCTCTCCAGCAGAAGTTCTCAGTTTATACCTGCATCTGTTTTAGGGTAAAAAACAGAGCAAATCCTGATTCACAAAGCACTGAAGTTACAAAAACTGTTAATTTTAATGACTTACCTAACAAATTACAGTATTTCCTTCTTGTAGGAGTGATTTGTTTAAAAATTGAGTCAGTAATATATCTAACTGTTCACATTTCTTTTCCCAGACATAAAAATCATAAGCTAAACAAGAATTTCAGTAACTTTATGTATACAATTTAGAGATAAATATACATGAGTATGTCCAATAGTTTTTTCTAAAAGGAACTACATGATCAAAAATTCTGGATTACAGCAAAAAGAAAATAGGGCAATTGAAGCTTCCTGAGCAAAGGAATAACAGGAGTGAAGCTGTGATTTATAAGGACTATTCCAATGTCTACGTGTGGATGTTGTTGCACTGAAGAACTAATTTGGAAAAGTGTAAAATGGTAAATAAATTGGTATATTATTTTCAAAATGATTATTGTATAAAATATCAAGAAAAGACATTTTTCGCTCTTTATGGGAAACTATAGACTTTGGAATTCAGGCTCAAAGAAGCTGGTAATTGTCTATGACACAAACTACATTTTCTATTTCTTTCTAGATAGGGGAGGGAGCTGGCAG
Organism: Dasypus novemcinctus; assembly: GCF_030445035.2. Classification (NCBI taxonomy): domain Eukaryota; kingdom Metazoa; phylum Chordata; class Mammalia; order Cingulata; family Dasypodidae; genus Dasypus; species Dasypus novemcinctus. The sequence continues at coordinate 95,100,244 of NC_080674.1, forward strand.
TATTCTGTAAAGGCTGAGAAGGCTTCCTAACGACTTAGCATTATAGGAATATAAACAGCTTTCTTTTGGGGGACAGATTCAGCCTGCTTTAATTACTGTAAGATATAATGCTATCCAAAGTAGAAAAGGAAGAGGCATATGTTCCATGTTCTATGTATTTGTGTGTGTGTATGTGTATACAAGTGAATTAAAGTTATTCTGGCAAAGAGTGGGAAGAGCCTTGTGTTTAAACTAACAATGAGCAGGTTTGAGAATCCTTTAAATATCCAGAAATGGACCTCTTATTCACGTAGCAAATTGGCATTTTAATGCTGCTAAAAGGGGATAAACACAAATATGAAGACCACAAATCAAAATTATCCTTTAGATGCTAAATATAGGTAAGCCCTACAATAATATTATAAGGTGGAATGAAAAGTTACAAAATAAACCGTCATTACTTACATTTGTAAACATTATTATTAACTGAAAAAAATGTAAAAACATTTCAAAGGCAAAAGTTAGAATTTAATTTTTTTATATAAATCAAATGCCATGGAAATAGCTAACATATATTTTTAAATACCAGATTCAAAAAGTATGGACTAGCTATCCAATATAATAGCCCCTAGCTATTATGTGGCTATCTAAATTTACATGTAAAATAGTTAAAATTTAATAGAAGTTAAAGATTGGTTCTTCATTAATACCAGCCACAAACCAAATCCTCAAGAGGCACACATGTGGTCAGCAGCTAATATTATGGGCAGCTCTATCATCACAGAAAGTTCTATGGGGCAGCACAGGTATAGACATATTTTTTATTTCTAAAATAAATTGAAAATTAACTGGAGAAATTGTAATAATAAAATAAAACACTATGGCTTTCAGCTCACTAAGATGATTAAGACGCTCCCACAGAATCTTTGAAAAACTAGCAAAAACTGGCAGAGCCATTGTCCTCAAAATTCTGGAAAAAAAAGTTGAAGGAATACATTAACTAGGAGAGTACCATATCCAGAAAAAGCTGCTTTAAAAATAGTAGGAGAAGCTCATAGTGCACTTGCTGGTTCCTCTACACTTCCCTCACTGGTGCAGTGTGGAGACAGCCTGGTCCTATTCCTAGGGATGAGAGTAACCATAGGTGCACAGTCGTGCCAGTCTATCTAGTGGCAGCATGAAAGACTGAAACAGAAAAGCCATATCAAGCTTTCTTTCCCAGAACTTGCCCTGGAGGCAGAAGCAGCTTGAAGGCAGTAAAAGCAGTGTAAGAAACAATTAAGTCAACCTCACCTGAGGAAGATGTGAGAGGGAGAAAGTCTATTTCAGAAGGATTAGAGGGGTCTTTAGATTCCTGTAAATGGGGGATTTCCTAAGGCCCTTAGTAAGCACAAGCCAAGGTCAAGATGAGGGTTAAGAAAAGATGAAGAGGACATTGCCTTTCACATTTGCCTCAGGATAATCTTCTTGATAAGAGAGGTAAATTCCCTAGGAGAACACCACCCAATGCAAAATAGAGTTTAAAAGACTGTGAAAGGTGATTTGTGCATTGGTTAGTTTATTTTTTGGTTCTAGCACTCAAGGAAATTGCTGTCATATCACTAGTTGTATGTAAGCTTAAGGAACAGACAGCTCAGGGACTAATTCTAAGAGATAACAAATTAAAATATTAAAATGTACATTGTGCAAAAGAAGATTAAAAAATAATGAAAAAAAAAAACCAGGAAATGATGGCTGTAGCAGTTTGATATTGATGAATTCCAAAAAGAAATATTGGATTACGTTTAGAAATTGATCTTCTCCTCTGGGCACATTAGATTATATTGGATTCATAGGTTTACTTGATTAAGTAATTATGTAAATCTCTTGTGCCAGTAGGGCATTGAGTTCCAAGACTTTGGCGGGTGGGGACTCACAGATAAAAGGCATGGTAAAGGACAAAGTTAGAGGGCTTTGATGTTGGAGTTTTGATGTTGGAATTTGATGCTGAAGCTGGAGCCCTGAGAAATAAGAAACCCTGAACCCAGAGAGAAGCAAGACCCTGGAAGGAAAGAACCCAGGAAGCCTGAAACCTTGTAGATGCCAGCAGCCATCTTGCTCCAACACTGGAAAATAGACTTTGGTGAGGGAAGTAACTTACACTTTATGGCTGTTATCTGTAAACTCTTACCCCAAATAAATACCCTTTATAAAAACTACCCCATTTTTGGTATTTTGCATCAGCACTCCTTTGGGTAACTAATACAATGGCCCATCCAAAAGAACAAGATAAACATATTGAAACCTTCGACAAAGAAGACCCAGTTTTAGACATATGAGACAAAGACATTAAAAAAATGATCCCCAGTATATTCAAGGAGATAAAGGAAAACATAGAGAAAGAACTAAAAGGCATCATGAATACAATGAATGAACAATACGAGAATATCAATAAAGACATGGAAAAATTTGAAAAAAAAAACAAAAAGAAATTGAATGTCACAATTTTTAAAATGTAAAATTCCCTGGAGGGTTTCAACAGAATATTGAAGCTGGCAGATGAAATAATCAGTGAACTCAAAGACAAGACTATTGAAATGATACAAGGTGAGGAATATAAAGAGAAAAGCAATGAAAACAGGTGAAAAAAAGTCTAAGAGATCTGTGGGATACCATGTAGCAGTCCAAATAATCATTATGGGAGTCCCTAAAGAAACAAAAAGAAAGAAATGGACAATGTGTTATGTACAAGGCAGTATGAAAAGATTAAGTGCAAATTTCTTATCAGAAACCATGGAGAATAGAGGCAGTGGGTAGAAATATTTAATGTAATGAAAGAAAATAAATGCCAAATGTTTTCGTTTCTTCATTGCTAAAGCAAATACCAAAAATGGGTTGGGTTAAAAAATGGGAATTTACTGCTCACGATTTGAGGCAAGGATAAGTCTAAATCAAGGTGAATTCAAGGCAACACTTTCTTCCTAAAGAGTGGCATTCTGGGGCAGGCTGCCTGCATTCCTTGGTCCATGGCTATTCTGTCAAATGGCAGTCTATATGGCAGCTTCCCCTTGTCTCTGTCTTCTTTTCCAGTTATCACTCACTTTCAACTTCTGGCTGTCTCCTGATTTTTCTCTCTCTGTGACTGTCCCTATGAGGTTTTCAGTAATAGGTTTATTACCCATCCTAGGCCACATTTTATCTGAAGTAACCTCATCAAAAAAATCCTATTTACAACCTATTTACTAGGGTTCACACCCAGGTTTAAATTAAGTTTAAGAATGGCAAAGAAGAAAGAAGAAAGGATGGAAATAACTACAATCAGAATTGACAAGTGGGGCATATCCACCAACCACACACAAATAAAAATAATTATGAGAGATACTTATGAACAACTGTATACAAACATACTAGGCAATCTAGATAAAATGGACAAACCCCTAGAAGGACAAACTGCCTACACCATTTCAAGAAGAATTAGAAGATCTCAACAGAATACAAATACATAAGTACAGAGCTGAATCTATAATCAAAAACCTCTTAATAAATTAAGTCTCAGTACCAGGTGACTTCACAGGGGAATTTTTACCAAACTTGCAAAGAAGAAATAACAACTCTTCTTCTGCTCAAACTCTTCCAAAAATTTCAGAGAAGGTAACATTTTCTTTGTCATTCTATGAGACCAATATTACCCTAAACTAAAGCTGTCCCAAGAAAAGGTGTCCCAAGAAAAGAAAATTATTTGCCCAAATCGTTTATAACTAAAGGTGTAAAAATCTTCAGCAAAATATTAGAAAACATAATCCAATAGTTCTTTAAAGAATTGTACACCATGACCTGTTTGGATTTTTCCCAGGTATTGAATGGTTGTTCAAAATAAGAAAATTCATTAATATAAAACACTACATTAATATAATGAAGGGATAAAACACATGGTCATGTCAACTGATGCAGAAAAGGCATTTGAGAAAATCTAATATTTATCCTTGATAAAAACATTTAGAAAACTTGGAATAGAAGTAAACTTTCTCAACATGAGAAAGGGTATAGATAGAAAACCACAACTTACCTCATACTCAATAACAAATGACTGAAAATTTTCACACTAAGATCTGAAACAAAACAAAGATGCCCATTCTCACAATGTTATTCAACATTGCACTGATAGTGCTAGCAAGAGCAATTATTCAAGAAAAAGAAAAATGAAGTCATCTTTATCTGAAAGGAAGAAGTAAAACTTTCCCTATTTACTGACGACATAATCCTATGTTAAAAAAAATCCCGAAAATCTACAAAAAAAGCTAGTAGAGCTAATAAATGAATTTAGAGAAGTGATGAGGTATAAACCAAAACACAAAAATTCATAGTGTTTTTAAATACTAGTAATGGAAATCTTAAGAGGGAATCAGGAATAAAAAAATCCATTTACAACAGCAACTAAAGGAATCAGATAACTAGACATGCACAGACAGGGATATAAAGGAAATATATGTAGAAAACTACAAAATACCACTAAAAGTGATCAAAGAAGACATAAATAAATGGAAGTATATTACATGATCATGGACTTGAAGACTAAATATTGTGAAGCTGTCAATTCTACACAAAGTAGTTTACAGATTCAATGCAATCCCAATCAAAATTCCAATAACCTTGTTTGCAGAAATTGAAAGGCAATCGTCAAATTTATTTGGAAGGGTGAAGACCATGAATAGTCAAAGTCATCTTGAAAAAGAAGAATGAAGTTGAAAGAGTGGCACATTCCAATTGTAAACTCTATTAGAGGGTAAAATAATAAAACAGCATGGTACTGGCCAAAGGTCAGACATGTAGACCAATGGAATAAAATTAAGAGTTCATAAATACAATTTCACGTTTGTGGCCACTTGATTTTTTACTAGGGTGCCAAGTCCACTTAATGGGTGAAGAATTGTTTGTTTAGTAAATGGTATCAGGAAAACTGGATATCCATATCCAAAAAAAAAAAAAAAGAAAGAAAAAGAAAATGGCCTTCCATCTTACACCATAACAAAAATTAACTCATAATGAATCAAAGACACATGAATGAAAGACACAGAAGTATAAAACTCCTAGATGAAAAGATGGAAATATCTTCAGGACCTTGTGTTAGACAATGGTGTATTAGATTTTATACCTAAAGCGTGAGCATGCTATAAAAAAAAATATTGATAAATGGGACCTCATCAAAATTATAACATTTGAGCATCAAAGGACTTCATCATAGAAATAAAATAACAACCTACACAATGGGAGAAAATATTTGGAAACCACCTGTCCAATAAGGTTTTAATATCCAGAATATATAAAGAAATCCTACTATATAACAAAAAAGGTCAAACAATCCAATTAAAAATTGAGCAATTCATTTGAATAGACCTTTCTTCAGAGAAGATATACAAATGGCCAAAAAACACATGAAAAGATGTTCAATATCATTAGCCATTAGGGAAATACAAATAAAAACCACAATGAAATACCATTTCATACCCAATAGAATGGCTATTATTTTTTTAAAAATTAAGAAATATTGGCAAGGATATGGAGAAATAAGAACAATTGTTCATTGTTGGTTGGAATATAAAATGGCACAGCATCTGTGGAAGCAGTTTGGTAGTTCCTCAGAAAGTTATATATAGAATTACCATATGCCCTGACAATTCCACTTTTGGGTATATGCCAAGAAGAATTAAAGACAAAGATTTGAATGGATATTTGCACACCAATATTCATAGTGGCATTATTCACAATTGCCAAAAGATGGAAGCAACCCAAGTGGCCGTCAACTGATGAAAGGATAAACACAATGTACTAGTAAAATATGAATATTATGCAGTCGTGAAAAGAAATGAAGTTTTGATACATGTTACAATTTTGATGAACTTTGATAACATCATGTTGAGTGAAATAAGCCAGGCACAAAAGGACAAATATATGATCTCAATGATATGAAATATTTAGAATAAGCCAGTTCAGAATAAAAAACTATAATACAGGTTATCAGGGCCTGAGGTAGGGGAAGAAAATGGACATTTAATGCTTTATTGGTAAATACTTTCTGCTATTGGTGATGGAAAGGTTTGGCAATGGATGGGTGTGACGATAGCACAATTATGAATTCAATTAACTCCATGTAATATATATTTGAATGTGATAAAAAAGGGAAATTTTAAGTTGTCAATATGTGATAAGAATAAAGTTAAAAGCAAACAAATGAATATAGGCCTATACAAACCAAATAGTCAACTCTAATATAAACTATGGATTTTAGTTAATAATATAATTATAGTAGTATTGTTTCATCAATCGTTCAAAGGTACCACACTAATGTTTGGTGCTAATAATAGGGAAAATTACCTACATGAGCTGTATTATATGGGTAATCTGTATTTTCCCTATTTTTTTTTCTGAAAGCCTACAATTTCTCCAATTATTAAAAAAACCACAGTATTTGTCTATATTAACATTTTGTGTGTTGCTTGTATAATGAATGGTAGCTATTTTAATATTCAAATAAGAGTATTAAATTTCTATTTAATTTAGGGTCACTGAAAATGAAACCATTTTGATAAGAATTTACATATAAAAATAGAGCTGTCAGTAGCAAGTTATTATCATCTATGTTATTAATTCACAATGCACACCACTTATAACAATGGGATTGCTTCAATGGTGTGTTATCATTTCTTCAATTAAAAGTGGAAATAATCCATTTCATAAGAATAAAAATTAATAGTCATTTGGTAATCTTTCAAATTAGTTCATAATCATTGCAAATTTCTCAATTAGAACTGTAAATTCTTGCCTTGATCAGAATAATGTTAACAGAATCATAAACACAAAATTATAAAGTGGATCTTTTAAAACACATTCATACTGTCTGACGAATAATCTTCATAATTAATGCTTTTAGTCAAGATTTTATTGGAGGAATTCAGTTTGCTTCTGATTAAAGAGCATATCAAAAATTTGTAGGTTAAATTAAGCCAAATTTAAATGTGTGAAATCTAATATAGGACCAAATTATAAGAGGATTTGAATTAGGAAGGAGATATTGAGAAGTTAATCCTAATGGACTTTAGGTATAATTTAATTCAGCTACTTAATTTTATAAAATTATGTGATTAAGATACATATATATAAATGTACATATAAAGAGAAAGAGACCTAAAATATAATTCAATTTTCCAGGGTACCAAGACAAATCTCTTTCCCTTATATATCCTTGGCAGAGGCCAAGAAACGTGACATTTGCTTAGCAAAATCGAATAAAAGCCAATGCTTGACTTTATCATTAACCATTCAAATATGGAATATGGTATCTTCCAAGGTGAAACATAATTGATATCTGACATTCATGAGCAAAGGGAATAAGTTTCAAGTAAACTCTATTTATACATTATAAATAACTCCTTGAGACATTAATAATTAGAGTGGTTGTCAAAATGAAAACAGCAAATCCAAACTCTTGACTTAGCATGCAAGACTCCCAAAAATCTGCCTCCAATCTAAATTCTATGGCTTACATAGCAAAACAAATCTTTGCTTTAGTATGAGAAGTTTCGATCCAAAAAACATTTACTATATTTTCCTATTATGTATCCAGAATTGTTTCAGTCATTAAGACTGATTTAAGCAAGAAGCACTATTATTATCCTCAAATGATGGTGTATTATTTCCCAAAGACTACCATAACACAATACAACAGAGTGGCTAAAAACAACAGAAATTTATTTTTTCACAGTTCTTGAGGATAGAAATATGAAATCAAAGTGATTCCAGGGTCATTCTCTCTATGAAAGATCTAGTGGAAAAACCCTTCCTTGTCTTTCACTGGTGGTTTCCAGCAATGATTGATATTCTTTGGCTTCACTCCAAACTCACCCTCCATCTTAAAATGGCCTTCTTCCTTCTGTGTCTCCTCTTATGATGGCACCAGTCATTGGATTTAGAGCCCACTCTTATCCAGGGTAACCTTATCTTAACCAATTTTATTTCCAAATAAGGTTATATTACATTCTGAGTTTGTGCATGGACATGAATTTGGGGGCCAAGGAGCACCATTCAGCCCAATGCAGATGAAGAAGAAAATCTTTCTCACTTTCTTGTGGTTATTAACTCTGTAATAAGAGAAAATAAACAATTGAAAATGTAATAAAAGCTGTGACAAATATCTCTGCCATGGAAACGCATAAGATGTGGTCAATGCAGGTATTAAAGAGATCATAGCATGACTTTAATTAAAGGATGGATAAGAGTTAAATGGGCAAACAAGCCAGAGACAGGTATGCCAGACAGACAGGTCAGCCCAAATTTCTCCAAGATTTAAGCCATTTAACTAATTTCTGATTTCTTATTTCTTAGGTGTCACAGTATTTTTTCAAACTCAAGGTGTTGTAATTGATCCAATAACCACCCATAGAAAATCAGTGTTTATCAATTGAATAAACAATGAATATATGAAATAGCAAGTGGTCATTTTCAAAAATCCATCATTTAAAAATTCCCCCCAATCATAATTACATTTAAGAGAAAACTACCATGCATTGTGACATACCAGATGTAGGGATATTCCATTTTTAGAAAATTTAAATAAATAAAAATAATAAAAACATATCATGAGGCAAGTGGTAAATCTCACTGACCTCCCTTTTCCTCCACCATCTCAATTGGAGAAAGTTTTCAAATCTCAGAAGATAACTTCTGAGATAGGGAAGTCCATGTTTTACTTTTTCTTTTGACTAGAAAATAAAATTTTATTATTCAATATACTAAAGTTTCTCGATAAATGATGGATAAATTGTCATTATTCCCAATTACCCTCTACACTCATTAAATAGAAAGAAGTCTCAGTCTGCTACAAAACCCAGGAAGGGAAGAGATGGATCTAGATGATGAAAGTTCTCATCCCCACATATCCAGAGTATTTTCTGTGTATGGGAGAAACACTCTGGAGAAGAAATTCAATGACCTGTGGAGTGGATGCTCTAAGAGGTATACACTGAGTAAAACCGGTGGCTTCATTAGATAAGGAGAGAAGAAACTGATGTTAGAAAAATATCACTTGGACTGGAAGGGAGAAAGTAAGAATGTGAGAGGGAAAAATCAGAATTTTTTATATTATATATCATTTGTGAAGGCATCTAATGTACATTGATGTTTACTTGCAAATACTGTCAATCATATTTATTCCCAGGATACAACTTTTTGTTCACTACCAAATTGTATTTGTTTGTGTTCAACTATCCTAAGTACTTAAGTTATACCCTGTGCAAAGACAATATAACATAAGTGACATCATGTTATTTATTGAGAATAATCCAGGAGCTAAGAATCATTTATTTCTTTTCCAAGTCATTTCAAAATGTTCTTTCTCTGATGTAAAAGGAATCCTAAATGCATCTGATTTGGCTCTGCTACCAACTGGCGCTGGCACTTGGGAAAATAACATAACTTCTTTAGATCTCATATGTAAAATGAGGTATTTCATTATTTCACCTATAAATTCTACATACACACACCAAATGAATTTATCATATTCATAGAAAATGATGTGTTTGTGATAGAGATGTGAGATCAACTTCATATATCCTGACATGTTTATAATATTAACCTTTAAATACTTATACGGGGATTTATTTTATCTTATAGCAAAAGCACAGTATCAGTGCCTTTAAAATAAAGAAGTTTCAGCATTTCTTACATTCTTAAAGTCAACTAGTTAAAATAAAATTAATGAACTAATATCTGGATTAAGGGTAAAATTTAAATAAATGCACAATAATAAGGGATTTTTTCACATCTTTCTCTGGTCTAATGTATCAGTCTTCAGAGAAGCATGCTGAAAATCTTGAATCATTTTTCCTCTTATATTCTTTAGGTCAGTTGGTTCTGACTTGCACAATACCATGCATTTAACTGTTTATTTAATTGATTAATGAAATTAATAAGCAGGATTATTGCTCCTGTCCTAATAAGAGGAAATTTTATATTATTATTTCTTTTTCAAATTCTTCCAAACAACACTTTCAAAGACTTGATACCTAAAAGGAAACTAGTAAGTGTCTTTATTGTTTGTTCATTGACTACATTCCAAGAGCACATGCCATTAACCATTATTTCAGAGTGTATTTACATTTTTAGATGTCTCTTGCTGATACGTGATATTTTTCTGCATTAGGAATATGCGAATGCACACGTGCATTGATAGTCTTTCTTTTCGTGGTTATCCTGATATATATGGGATTTTATCACGCAAAATTATTAAGTATAATATCAATTATTAATAGCATTTGTGGAAAACAGAAGCACTGCTTTATTAAAGCAAGTATGTACAATAATTTTAAGAAGCACAAATTTGTGATATGTGGAAATATGGGAGGAAAACTGTGATTTGGTAAATGAAATGTGATATATATGTGTATGTATGTGTATATATATTTTATATATATATTATTTCCCTCTGTGTATAAACATACACACACATATACACATGCTGTGTTCACACCCTCACACTACTTGCTCCTGTGTAGATACAGAAGCTGATGCTTAAATTAAATCAGGGAAGTTAGTTAACATAGTGAATTGGAGGCAGTACAACAGAGTGAATTTGGAGAAAAAGAGATCTAGGTTCCAGAATTTCATCCCAGACCTGCCTCTGTTTCCTAGCTAGGACAAGTTATTTAATTTCTTTCACTTAGCTTCCTCTTTGGCAGATGAATTATATCAATAATATTTATTCCAAATAGGAAGGATGTGAAATAATACAATCAAAATACTGTGGCAGTTTGGTAGTGTTTATGAATTCCAAACTTAGATATTAGATTACGTTTGTAAACTGGTCTGTTTACTGGTCTGTTCCTCTGGGCGTATTAGATCATATTAGACTTGGAGGTTTCACTTTTACTTTATTAAAACAAGATCAGGGGTTTTTTTTTGACCAGTCCATTAGGGTGACTCATTTAAATACCTGCCTATAGCAAGCCTACAGCTGTGGGCTGTATAAACACATGCTCAACCTAAGACAGTGGAGTAAATACATGGAGAGGGAGAACACAGAAGCATATATGCAAGAAGAGAGAGTACTCTGTAAGCATATACACAGCCCCAGGAAGAGAGATGAATCTGACTGCCCACAGCTGACCTTGTGAAGAGAGCAGACCAGCTGAGCCAAGAAAGAAACATGCCTGGGGAGAGTGATGAGCCTTATGCCAGCCTACAGCTGAGATTGGAGCCTTAAGAGGATGGAGGAACGCTGAACCTTCACAGACATGCCCACTATCTTGCGTCAAAACACGGCAACAGATTTTGTATGAGATAGTACCTTGTATGGTACCTTGAGCTGAGCTCTTTATGGCCTTTATAAAAGCCAACAGAATTGTGGTACTTTGCATCAGCACCCCTTTGACTGACTAATACAAATACTTAGAATAATGAATGTTTCACATAACTGCATATGTATATAAATGGAATTATCTTTTCCTGTTTCAGTGAGGCCTTTGAAATAAATGACAAGTGCTCTGAAATTTCAAAGCAAATATCTGCATCACTTAAACAAGACTTGTGGACTGTTCACCTCAGTGTATGAAGAGGTGGAGAGGACAAGAAAAGTAGTTAGATGATAGTGGGAGAGTTTCACCTTGGAGATGTCACTTTAAAATGACAACTGTAAGCCTCCTGCAGACAGTGGTTGTGTGTCCTCTCCCTAACACCTGTGGTTCCTTGGAGGTTGTGGTGCTCAGAGCCTGGAGCTGGTCGTGTGCATTAAAAGGCCTATACGTGAGAAATGTTTTTACTCACCCATGGGAAAGGAGAGAGGGAGAAAGAGAGAACCAGGAAGCATTAGTAGATAGTTACATTGCCAAGACAAAGATGCATGAGTGTTTCTCGAAAGCAAGAGATAAGCACACGGAATAGAATGGACTGGGGAACTTTAAGAACTAGCTACATTTCATCTGAGAAAGGAAACAGGGTTCATGACTATTTCTTGGGGATCATAGTGAAAATTGAGAGAATAGACCTAGAGTCAATTCAAATCCTCTACAAGAAGATTGCCTGGAGAGGTAAGGTGATGGTCCAATGATGCCAGATTGCTGGGGAGAAAGAAGGAACACAGAAAGTTGGCTGAAGGAAACTGTATTACTTCTATCATGGGACGTGCTGTGAAAGATTTCTGGTAGTCTCAGGTACACACCAATGTTTTGTTATAAACATTGGTCAGAGGCAGCATTCTACTGTGCCTGCCTTGCTTATGTACATATTTTTCCACCAGCTCAAACTTAATGCCTCCTCCCTCCCACAGCCGGTGGCTCTTGGGAAATATATGAGGGAGGTGGAATTTAGTAGAATGACAGGATAAAGAGAGAAGCTGGCCATATTCTGTCCTTGCCTGCAGGCTTCTGAGCTCAAAGATTCTGGCTGAGAATGAAAAGTTTTTTACAATAAATAACAGATTATTAAGGTCACCTTGGTGAGATTTGTGCTAGCCGATATGATGTCCACTAGGCACATGTGGCTATTTAAATTTAAAATCCAAATAATTAAGATGAGACAACATTACAAATGCAGGTTCTCAATCACACTAGCCATGTTTTTAGTGCTCAATAGCGACATGCAACTACTTCATTGGACAGTGCAGATACAGAACATTTCTATGAGACAGCACTGACTCTAAATGGACTAATTACTGAAATAAGAGTCTTGTTTGTTTTGCATCAGAGGACTATTTTTATTACCTGACTGTTAGCCGATAGCATGATTTCATAGTAGGATTACATGATCTGAAATGTGTAAGAATCGTTGATCTTCTGATGGAGTTTCATGAGTTATACCTCTTCAATATGTCAATTATATACATAAACAAAACTCTGCCATTTTAAAAGTCTCCATCATTATTTGGAATATAAAAATCAAACTTTATTGCCTGTGTGTCTATTTACCGCCATACTAACTTTTTTTTTCTCTGAGAAAATTTCAGGGAGTGTGGAACATAGAGAATATCCAATGGCCTGTAAAGGCATTTGAAAAAATAAAATGGTGGCGTTTGTGATAGTCTACTTTTTTTTAAAAGATTTATTTATTTATTTCTCTCCCCTCCCCCTGCCCCAGTTGTCTGTTCTCTGTGCCTATTGGCTGCATGCTCTTCTTTGTCCTCTTCTCTTGTTGTCAGCAGCCCGGGAATCTGTGTTTCTTTTTGTTGCATCATCTTGTTGTGTCAGCTCTCCCTGTGTGCAGCACCATTCCTGGGCAGGCTGAACTTTCTTTCCCGCTGGATGGCTCTCCTTATGGGGTGCACTCCTAGTGCGTGGGACACCCCAGCATGGCACGGCACTCCTTGCGTGCATACTTTTTGTTCTAATTTTTAATATGATCCTAAAAATAAAAATATTCCTTATTTTTATCATTTTAATAGGACTGAAATTGTGAAAATCATTTACTTATCTGTTTTTCCAACTATTGTTAATTTGATTTCAGTCTTAAATGTTATAATAATCCAGTTATTAACATGAATAATTTTGATGCTTAAAAATCTTCTTAGATCCTCATAACTTCTAACAATCATTGCAGTTTTCTTTTTTCCATGTGTATAACCTGGAACAGAAGGAGATTTGATTTAGTCCACTTACAAACATATTTGTTCCTTTATCCATTACATTCCCAAGATTTAATGTGACAAATTAAAAACATAAAATCATATGAAATATTTCATCATAAATACAAATCTAAGAAAAAATTCTTAACACATTACTCCATGGGGAAATAAGTGTAAGCTTTTTGCTGAAAACATATGGTAAACTCACAAATAGTGCTTTTGCAGGTGTTTTAAATGGGAATTAAGTTGCTTGTAAATCTCTGGGAAAATGGTAAAATGTTAGTGTGATAGATCTGAGAGTACTTTAAGTCCAATCCTCCCACCCCATTGGCAGATGTGAAAATTGAGGTCCATTTTCACTTGCCTTGGGTGACTGTATAACTGCAGGAGTTAATAACATGGGATTTGGAATCACTAAAATTGAATTCATGCCCTGAAACTGACACATACTTGCTGGGAAAACTTGGACAAATTGCTTAACATTCTAGGCTTCAATTTCTTCCTATGTAAACTGAGAATAATAACATAGTCCCAACATCATATATATGCTGTTATGAGGGGTCAGACAAACTACATAACGTATATAATTTATGTTAGTAATAAGTGATGTTAACAATCATCTTTTCTTTTCAGTCTTTTTAGTGTTTTATAGTTTTCTATGATCACTTGCCTAAAATCAAGTGACAAAGTAAGTGAAATCAAGCCAATCACCAGCTCAGGGATTCTAGAACTTCATACATTGGCAGCCTGGGGTCTTCCTACTCATCTATTTTTCTCAAAGCCAGTGTTTAGTGCCAGAGTAAAAGGGTTAAGGTAGTGTCCATTCTCATTTACATTTGCTTCCAGATCCCTTTTGCACATTTGTGTTTGCCCTTCAAAGCAGAGGAAGTTAGTTGTACCTTTCTCACTGTCCCAAAATCTCCCTTTCTCCCCTGCCCCTCATTGTCCCGTCCAGGATAAGTGAACATTCTTTCAGGGGAAAACTATACCTTCTTATATGAGTTTTATGTGCAGTATTTTGTATATTCACTTAGTCTGAAATGAACAAGAGACAAACTGGGACCCAATAGCATGACCAGAGAACATGAGAGAAATCTGAGACTGAATCAAGAACCACTCACTAAAGAGCACAATCTGTATTGGAGAGAATGACTAGCTATAGAAGAGAGGGCATTGGAACTGTTGTAGATTTAGCCTCCAAAGTACATGACAAATGAGGTATTCTTCAAGCAATCATTGGCAAACAGCATAGGGGGCATATGGCTGTCATGCAAATGAAGGTGGATGCCTTGACCAAGCATACAAACCTAAAACAGTGTTTATAGTGAGGAAAATCCCAGAGATGTAGCACCAGTTGCCCATCACACTCTGGACAGTGCACAAGAACTACCAGGCCTTACTCTTAGAATTTTAGCTTGACTCAGGCTATGGTGTTCATGTGCTGCAAGACAAAGGGAGCATTAGCCTCTGCTCAGGGGTGATCAGGATGTGGAAACCAAATTTTCTAGTTACAACTTGTTCAGTGGGATAAACTTTGCTTCCATCTCTATTCTGACTCCTCAGGTCACAGTTGATCTCTACATCTTGAGAATTTCATTTCCAAAATGGTCCTTCTCTTCTGGAACAAGCAACACATATCAAAAAGTTTGTTATTTTTAATATTTTTTAAATTACCAAGTACAATGTCTGCATCAAGTTCCCATTTCTCCAGGACATGAAAACATAATCTCAGTCAATCCTGGTTTTTGCCTACTCTGATTGTGTTTATATTCTTGGACACTTTGAAGCAGTGCCATGGTACCTGAGGCACAGAGTGACTGGGTCCTTGGTTGTATCCACTGTTGGTCTCTGCTGAAATAGACATTCTTCATTCTGGTCCTTAGTCACAGTCCACACACATAGCTGCTGTATCAACCCTTCGCTGTAGCATTTTCCTAGTCTAGCTTTATCTCAGCAAGGTTTTCACCTCTTGATGTTGGGGGAGGAAGGTAATCATTTAGGGGACTATTAATAAAAGTACTATTATTATCATTGATTAATTGTCTTAAATCCTATATCTCTTTAGATATTTGTTTTGTTCCTTTGTATTGGCCATTTCTTTCTGTTTACTAGTAAGGCTTGTAATTTTTTGCTAATGTCTAGGCATCTGAATATTTTGGTGAATTTACTCTGATGGCCAATTTCTCTCTTGCTTATTTTTTTCATAGTTCTTTTTTGACATTTCATGCAACTTATTCTTAATCTTTAAAATTGCCCAGCCTAAATGATTAAAATTGGGCCAGAGACTCACTAATGGGGTGCAGTTTTTTTTCCCAGGAGTTAAGATACAGAGAGAATGAAAAGTGGGTTTTGCCCATGCAATTTCCAGACTGGCTAATAGATGGCACTCATCAACAGACATTTCCATGAAGAGGAAGTCTGTTTTCTTGTGTTTTGCTCTGGCCAGAGCTGAGATTTAAAGTGGACTTTGCTGGTCAAATTCACTGAAGAAAAGCCCCCAACTCACCTGCCTTTTCTCTTGTAACTGCTGACAGGGAGGAAGATATACCTGTTCTCCTCTCAGTCAGTTGCTGTGAGCCAGGGGCTTTACCCAGCTTAATATTTTGGGTGTCAGGGAGAAGCGTCCTTCCCAGTCAACATAGGGATTTGGTAACTAACATTTGTTGTTTGGGTTCTTTGTCTCTTTGCCCCTCATCCTCCTGGAAGTTGTGTAGCACTGTCCTTGTCTGCTGACCCACAGAGCAGGTCCTTGAGAAAGGTTTTGGTTCTTTCTCCATTGTTTTTGTGAAAGAGTTGAGCCCTGCCTGCCTAGTCTGATGCCATCTTCTCACATTTCCTTATTTTTATTATTAGTTTTTTCCCAAACACTTTCCCTTCTGTGATTTTCCAATCCTCAGTCTACCTCAAATCTACCTTCTGTCTCTGCAAATTTCCTATTTTTAACCATCGCTCAAAAGTGACATCATACAGTTTTTTTATCTTTATGTGCCTTGTTTATTTCACTGAGCATAATGTTTTAAAGGTTTTTCCATGTCGAAGCATATCTAATAACGTCATTCTTTCCAAAGGTCAAATAACATTGCATTGTGAATATGTACTACATTTTGTTTATTCATTCATTTCTTGATTGGCTCTTATGTTGCTTCCACCATTTGGCTACTATAAATAGTGCTGCTTTAAACATTGGAGTTCAAGTATCTTTTTGAGACAATTTTTCACTTTCTTTGTGTATATACTTAGAGGTGGAATGGCCAGGTCATATGTAGCTCCATGTTTAACTGTTTTTATGATCCATAATTTTCTTTTCATAGTGGCAGCACCATTTTTCATTCCTACTAACAATGCACTAGATCTTCAATTTTCTCTGAAACCTCTCCAACGCTTGTTATTTTCCTTTAAAAAAAAAAAATAACCATCCTTGAGTGTGGAAAGTGGCATTTAATGCAATTCTGATTTGCATTTCCCCAATGCTTAATAATGTTGAGCATCTTTCTTTGTGTTTATTGGCAAGTTATAAATCTTCTTTGGAGACATATCTATTCAAATTGTTTGCCCATTTTTAAATTGAGTTGCTTATATTTTTGCTGTTGAGTTGTAGGAGTTCTTTATGTATTTCCAATATTAATATTATGCTCTTATAGAATATATGGTTTGCAACTATTTTCTCTCATTCTATATGTTGTCTTTTTACTTTTTGATAATCTCCTTTGATAGACAAACATTTTAAATTTTCTGAAGCCAAATTTATCTATTGTTTCTTTTCTTGTACTGACTTTCAGTGACACATCTAAGAATCCATTGTTGAATTCCAGGTCATGAATATTTGTCCATACATTACCCTCTAGGAATTTTTAAATTTTAGCTCTTGTATTTAATTCCTTCATACATTTTGATTTGATTATTGCATATAGTGTAAGAAAGGAGTTTAATTTCATTCTTTTGCATGTGGATTTCCAGTTTCCCCAGCACCAATTGTTGAAGAGACTATTTTCCCCAATTGCATGGGATGTGCACCTTGTTAAAATAAATTGGTCAAATATGTTTGTGTCTATTTCTGAACTTTCACTTAAGTTACATTTGACTACTTATCTATCTTTTTGCCAGTACCACCTTTTATTTTATTACTTTTGCTTTTTGTTACACTTTAAAATTGGTTAGTGTTTGTGTTCCAACTTTGTTCTTCATTTTCAAAATTGTTCTCATTATTCAGTATTCCTGATAGTTCCATATAAATGTGAAAATAAGTTATTCCATTTCTGAAAAATATCACTGGACAGTTGATATAGATTGCATTGAATATGTAGACTGATCTGAGTAATATTGACATCTTAAAAATATTAGTTCTTCTAATCCACGAATGTCAGTTTTCTTGACAAGTCTTTAATCTTTCAGCAGTATTTTGCAGTTTTGGGTATACAAGTCTTATATATCCTGGGTAAAATTTATTCCTAGATATTGTATTGCAAATACAATATTAGATGCTATTATAAATAGGATTGTTTTCATGATTTCCTTTGGAATGTACTCTAGTGTATAAGAACACAATAGATTTTTGCTTGTTGAACTTTTGTCCTGCCAATTAGATGAAATTGATTATTTCAATTTCTAACAGTTTTCTTGTGGAATCCTTTGGAATTTCTATATATATGATCAACAGAATTAGTTTTCATTTTATTTTCTAGTTCAAATATCTTTTAATTCATTTTATTTTTCTTGGCTAATTGCTCTGGCCAGAACAGTGAACAGCAGTGGTGAAAGCAGGCATTTTTATCTTGTTCCTGAATTTATCTTTTATCATTGAGCATGACACTAGCTGCAACTTTTTCACAAATAGCCCTTATTAGGATGTGTTTATCAAGAAATCTTGTTGAAGTTTGTTATATCTCTGCATTTATTGAGATAATAATGCCATTTTTTCCTTTGTTCTAGTATGTGGTATATTTACATTGACTGATTTTCATTAGTTGAACTATCCTTGCATTCTTGGGATAAATACCACGTTTCCATGGTATATAATCTTTTAAATATACTGATTGATTTTATTGATAGTATTTTACTTGGGACATGAGTTTGTAATTTTCTTTTTTTGTCGTGTATTCACCAGGCTTTGATAATAGAGTGATGCTGGCCTCTTAGAATCACTTAGGGTGTGTTTTCTCCTTTTTCATCCTTTGGAAGAGGTGGAGAAGGAGTGGTCTTAATTGTTCTTTACATATTTTTATAATTCACCAGTGAAAACACCTGGTCCTGCAATTTTCTTTGGTGGAATATTTTTTATTATTGCTTTCATCTATATTCTAATTATAGGTGTTTTTATGGATGATTTCTATTTTTTTCTTGAGACAATTTAGGGAATTCTTTTATTTCCAGGAATTTTTCCATTTCTTTTAGATTATCTCACTTGTTAGAATAGTGTTTCTCACAATCTTTGTAATTTACATAAGGTTAATGTTGATATTGGCATTTTCATTTCTGATTTTAGATATTTGTGCCTTTTTGTTAGACTAACTAAAGGTTTGTCAATTCTGTACATTTTTAAATTTTTTTATTTTTAAAGAAGGTTTAGAGTTACATAACTATTACATTAAAAATATAAGGCATTCCCATTTACCTCACTCCCTACCTCTCCCACCCTTTTCCATATCAGCAAGCTCCCTCATTTGTGTGGTACATTTGTTACAATTGCTGAACACATACAGAAGCATTGCTACTAACAATGGGATTACAGTTTACACTTTGTCTCACATAATTTTGTAAGTTATGACAAAATATATGATGGCCTGTATCCATGCACAGTGTTATGGAGGACAACTGCAGTATCCCAATAATGCCCCATATTACACATATTCTTCCCTCTCCCATCCCTCAGAACCTCTGGTGACCACTGCTTTTATATCAATGAAAAGTGTTCTTCCATTGCAATAAGAATAATAATTCTATAGAGTTCTGCTACATTCTTTAATACAACAGCAAGAATCCTCCAAGTGCAAGGGCAGTGCCTAGTGAAGGAAGACAGACCATTACACCAAGCCCTTGATATTGACAATTGTACTTATGAACCTCTTCTTGTGAAATTGAAACTTAGCTTGGTATTATACATTGCCTAGGAGTTAACTCCTGAAAGCCTCCTTGTTGCTCAAATATGGCCTCTCTTTAAGCCAAACTCAGCATATAAATGCACTACATTCCCCCAGCATGGGACATGACTCCCAGGAATGAGCTTCCCTGGCACCAAAGAATTATTACAAAGTACCAACTAGCAAAGCATCTGGAAAAAGAACTTGACCAAAAAGGGGAAATGGTAAATACAAGTGAGTTTTTATAGCTAAGAGATTTCAAAGTGAGTCAGGGGTTCTTTCCAGATTTTATGATTATGCAAGTCTCAGCAAGATCTCGCAGTAAACAGAGCCTGAAATATCAGGGCCTGAGGGCTCTAGAGACATCCAGAAACTAAAAGCAGGGCAGAAAACTCAGGAATTCAGCACCCTGTCAGTGGGCCTTACTTTGAAATCTATGTTCCCCAGTGAAACAGAGTTAGACTCATTTATAGGTTTTCTACACATGGCTCTTCTGCTCCTTTTGTAGGAACCTATAATTAGTACTATACTTGATAAATCCCAGACATTTAAATCTTTGACCCATCCATGTGCCAGTTGAGCCCTGAATTTCAGCAGACTTGCAACACCTAATCTCCAGTTTATTGGACTCACCTAGGATGACTAACAAGGAAATGATGATGGACAACATCCATCCCAAGAAACAGAGAATGTATGCAACTGCAAGCAAGATAGTTCCATGCATCCATTCCATGGGATCTAAATCCCCTCTCAATTAGAAACAGAGTGGGCATCACCATCCCAAAATCCTCAAGATTGAGGAATGAATAATGGACTAAAGTATACTTCTTATTTTCTACTATAGACTTATTTTATAGATTTTTGAAATAAAAACAATTTTTAGTTTGTTTATTCTGTCAATTGGGTTTTTCTATTCTCCATTTATCTCTGCTCTAATTTTAGCTATTTCTTTCCTTCTGCTAATCTTGGGTTCACTTTGTTGTTCATTATCTAGTTTCTCAAGATGTGAAATTAGGTTATTAATTGGAGATCTTTGTTTTTTTAATACAGACATTCATAGCTATAAATTTCCCTTTGATCACTGCCTGTCCTGTATATCATAAGGTTTTGTATGTTACATTTTCACTTGTATTTGTCTTGAAGTATTTTATAACTTCTGTTATAATTTCCTCTTTAATTCACTGTTTAAGAGTGTTTTGTTTAATTTCCACATTGGTAAACTTCCCATTTTCCTTCTGTTATTGATTTTTATCATCATTCCATTGTGGTCAGATAACTTGTTTTATATCATTTCACTTCTCTTGTGACCCAATATGTGATCTATCTTGGAGAATTATCTATGTTCATTTAAAAGGAATGTGTACTCTGCTGTTGTTGGCAGAAGTGTTCAATATGTATCTGTTAGATCTAGTTGGTTTGTAATGTTATTTTGGTCCTCTTCTTTCCTTCTTGATCTTCTGTTTAGAGGCTTTATCCAGTATTGAAAGTGGTGCATTAGAATCTCCAAATATTATTGTGGAACTAATTATCCTTCAATTCTTTTAATGTTTGCATTATTGGGGACCCTATTTTTAGGTGCATGTGTATTTATAATTGTTTAATATTCTTGCTGAATTGACAATTTCACCAATTATATAATATCATTTTTGGTCTCATAACAGCTTTTACCTTAAAGTCTATTTGGGTGGATATTCATACATCACTCCAGTTCTCTTTTTGTTAGGATTTGTGCAAAATATTTTCCCCATCCTTTAACTTTCAACCTGTTTGGATCTTTGGATCCAAAACAGGTTTCTAATAAACAGCATGAATTTGGTCATGTTTCTTTGTCATTATCTTTTTTCACTCTCCATCTTGCTCACTAAGTTCAATACAAATGTCTTTTCAGTTCTTCTAGTATTCCAAGATATTTTCTACCTTAGGCCTTTTCATTTGCTGTAATTTTGCCTAGAATGTCTTTGATCCTCATTTCAACTGGCTGACTGCATTTGTTCCTGTTTTAGGTGAAGGTAATTTATTCTGAGGTTCTTTGCAATGTTTTAATAAGCTCCACCATCAGTACCACCATTAATTATTCCAGCACATCATCAAATTTTGTTTTCCTTGCAAAGACTTATCACATTTAATAATTATCTTGTTTATTTATTTGCTTTGCTTATTTGGTCTCTTTCTCCTAGAATATTTGTTTTATGCAACATGCACACCTTATACAACCCTCCCTCACACATACACACATCACTGGTTTTAATCTCCACATTAAATCCAGTACCCAATACATAGAATGTGTTAAACTTTTTAGTTATGGGATATATTTCCTCAACATTATGACTTTAACACTGGCTAACTACCTTATTTATTTTATTCCAATTGCCATTTGTTTCATTAAAATTAATTAGATTGCCTCCCAACATGGCTTTTACCAGTTCCTTTCCTGGAATATTACTATAATCACGAACTGATGACCCATCTTTGACAATTGCCACCTTCCAGATTGTTTTCCATAGCAGCCAGAGTGAAAATTTCAGAACAGATACCTCATGATATCTAACGATACAATGCTTTGTCCCCTTTAATTTTCTTAATGATTCCACAATGACCTTAATGATTCCACAAAGATCAGGTCCTCAATGAAGATACAAGACACTATGTGGTATGACTTCTCCCAGCTTTTCAAGGTCATTTCAAAACACATTCTTTCTAACTTCTAGATGACTGATGTCCTGACTTTCTTTATTTCTTCTTTATCACTATGTTCCCTCCTATTATACTTCATTTCAGAACACTTTTTTTTTCTGTATCCTTCGGTCTAATTAACTAACAGTTGTTTTTCAGATCCCAGGTTAAATATCTGCAGCAGAGTCAAAAGACTAAGTCTGCTTCTACTTCTTATCCACCTTCTTATCTCCTTGCTACGTTTTAAAATTTAGCATATAATTTCTTTTTATTGAGGCCAAATGCACAAACATAGAATTTAAGCTTTTTAAAGTTTTCAATTTAGTGTCATTTATTACATTCTCAATGTAATAATAAATCATCACCGCTACCTAGTTCCAAAATATTTTCAGCACCCCATAAGGAAAACCCTAATTTCCATTAAGCACTTTTTACCCTTTCCCATCACCATCTTAATTGTTTTTATTTTTTTAATTAGAGAAGTTGTAGTTTTATGGAAAAATCATGTAAAAAATAAAACACTCCCATATACTGCCTACTATTATTAACGTTTTGCATTAGTGTGGTACCTTTATTATAATTGCTGAAAGAATATTATAATTGTACTATTAAATATAGTCTATAGTTTACATTAGGGTGCATTTTTGTTTTACAAATATATCATCCTATTATTAACACCTTGCATTACTATGGTACATTTGTTATACTTGAGAAAACATTTTTACAATTATACTATCAAGTACAGTCTATTGTTGATAATAGGATTCACTGTGTTGTACAGTTGTGTGTTTTATCTTTTAGATTTTATTCTAGTAACATATTTATGACTTAAATTTCCCCTTAAATGACATTCACATATATAATTAATGGATGTTAATTGTGCTCACAATGTTGTGCTACTATTACCACCATCCATTTCCAAAATTTTATAATCAGCCTAAATAGATTGTTTACAAATTAATCATTAACTTCCAATTTCCTACCCCAATCTAGTCCCAGGTTACCTCTATTCAGATTCTAACTCTGTGCGGTTGTTTACTCTATTTCATATATCAACAACATTGTACAATATTTGCTTTTTGTGTCTGACCTATTTCACTTAATGTCTACAAGTTTCATCCATATTGTGGCATGAACCAGAACTTCATTCCTTCTTAAATTTGAATAATATTCCATTGTATGTTTACACCGCATTTTGTTTATCCATTCATTGTTTGATAGATACTTGGGTTGCTTCTATCTTTTGACAATTAGGAATAATGTCTCAATGAACATAGGTGTGCAAATATATATTTGAGTCCCTGCTTTCAATTTTTTTGTGTATATAGTAGGGGAATTGCTAGGTCATATGATAATTCTATACTTACCTTTCTAAGGAACTGTCAAAATACCTTCCATAGTGACTGTACCATTTTATATTACTTTTTAATGAGAGCTCCTATTTCTCCACATCTCTTCTCCAACACTTGTAATTTTCTATTATTTTAATAGCTGCCATTCTAGTGGATGTGAAATGGATCTCATTGTGGTTTTGATTTACTCTTCCCAAATATCTAATGATGCTGACTATCTTTTCAAGTGCTTTTTATCCATTTGCATGATGCTTTTACAGAAATGTCTATCCAAGTATTTTTCCTGTGTTATAATTGGGTTGCTTGTCTTTTTATAGTTGATTTGTAAGATTTTAAAAATATATTCAGGATGTTAAACCTCCTTATCAGATATGTGTTTTCCAAATATTTTCTTTCATTGAAGAGATTGTCTTTTCACTTTTGTGATAAAGTCCCTTGGTGCACAAAGTTTTAAATTTTGACGAGGGCCCATGTATCTATTTGTTCTTTTGTTGCTTGTACTTTAGACACAAAGTCTAAGAAAATATTGTCTAACAGAAGATACTGAAGTTGTTTGTCTATATTTTCTTCCAGGTGGTTTATATTCCTGTTTCTTATACTTAGGTCCTCCATCCATTTTAAGTTAATTTATGTATATGGTGTGAAATAAGGGTCTTCTTACATTCTTTTGCATAAAGATACCCAGTTCTCCCAGCACTATTTGTTGAAGAAACTATTCCTTCCCAATTGAATGGACTTGGCATCTTTGTCAAAAATTAATTAGCCATAAACGTGAGGGTCTATTTTTGAGCTCTCAATTGATTCCATTGGTTTTTATGCCTATTCTTGTGCCAGTACCATTCTGTTTTGACTTGTGTAGCTTTTTCATAGGCTTTTAAACTCAGAAAATGTGAGTCCTCCTGTGTGGGGTTCTAAATCACTATAGTGTCTCCATAATCTGCATCCGTGGGTGGAGGATTCAGTGCCTTGCTGACTCTGCATGTCTCCCAAGCTTCACAGGACTGGAGAAGGGTATAGACTGGTGGGTCTGGAAAGAAAATCTTCTAATCGATCTGGGAGATTATTTTTCTTTTACTTCATTCAGCATTTGCAGAGTCCTCCTCCAGTCTCTATCATCCTCCAGAGTTCTAAGTAAGTGGAATTTGTCCTTTTATTAATTGATTCTGATGGGAGAACATGTTGATGACATCACCCTCATCTTGCTCCCTTCATTTTCCTTACCAGGGATGCAGTTTTACATATATCTGTACAGTGTTTTATTAAATTAGACTGTACTCAAGCAATCTGAAACTTTTTAACAGTATCTGTTATTGCTTATTTTTTATTCTTAATATCCTGTACAGTGCCTGACATTTAGTAGACTTTTAATAAATATTTGTTAAAAGAGTGATTGGATATTACTAATGCAGTACTTTTGCCTGTATATTTCTCTCTGCCTAGAATACTTTGTCCCAGATCATATAACTTCTCAAGTTCTAAGTCAAACTGAACTTCCTCTGTTATTCTTACTCAATACCACAGCTAGAACTGACATCTTTTCCCTTTGAACATGAACTTTTGTTTTTATAAAAATTTATGTGGCGATAATTATATATTTATATGCTGCGTAAGAAAAAATACAGAGACATCTTGTGTACCCTTCACCCATTTCTTGCAGTGATAACATCTCAGTAAATTTATACCATTACCAGAAAATTGACATTCATACAATCATCTACCAGTTTCAAATTTCACCAGTTTAGCATGCATGCATTTGCATCTGTGTGCATGTATGTGTGCTTAATTGTATATGCTATAGATTCCTCTATGTAGGTTCTCATGTACATATTCCATAATTGTAGGTTCTCTCAGCCATCACCACAGGCAAGATACAAAACAGTTCCGTCATACAGACCCCTCGTGCTCTCATTTCAGAGTCACAACTATTTCCTCCCCTCCCAAACTTCATAACCCTGGGCAACCACTAACCTTTTCACTGTCTCTATAATTTTGTCACTTCTAGATTGTTGTACAAATGGAATCATACAGTATGTAATCATTTGGGATTGACTTTTTCATTCAGTGCAATTTTCTTGACACTCTCCAAGTTGCTGCGTGTCTCAACAGTTCATTCCTTAGTATTGCTGAGTAGTATTCCATGGTATGGATATACTATAGCTTGTTTAACATGAAGGATATTGGGTTGTTTCCAGTTTGGGGCTCTTATAACAAAAATGCTATAGACACTCACGTACAAGTTTTTGTGTTAACATAACATTTTATTTCTTTGGGGGAACAAAACATCTTAAAATCAAGGAATAAATCAGTTATTAAATGCTAGTGGAAACTGAAACTTTGGCATCTCTAAAGAAATGAGTAACCATAAGAAATAGATACTGTAGCATTTTTCTTAGATTGTAAATATTATGTTCCTCTTTATTCCAAAATTTTCCTTTTGTTTTACTCATTCATGCTAAACATTTTTACCTTATATTTTAAAATTATACCAAGAATTAATCATTGAAGATTAATAGTTCATTATTTGGTAATAAAAAATGCTAGTCATCAAATGAATTATGGTCACACCTGACCAGGATATTAAAGTCTGTACAAAATTGGTCTCCTTTTTTTTGTTAATTATAAAACCAATCTTAGGATTTTTCTTGCTGAAATTTGCAGTTGTTTCTTTTGGCATCCATCATTAATCAGATTTATTTTATATGTAATAAAACGTAAAACTTGGTTATTAACTACCATGTAAACAGAATTCGAATTAATGAACCTTGCTTGTCTCTAGAAAGATGCCGATATTGTGATCTTGGCTATTGAACATACACACATGTGAAATGAAAATAGACAATTACAGTTAGTTTACTAATTATTTGCTATGCATTATGAGAAACATCATTTTTTCTTTGATGTTTGCATTAAACAATTGAACTGCCTATTGGCTGCAGACAGATGAGATTTACTATTGATCCTGAAGATTTTTAAGGTGCTTTTAAGTCAATTCAGATCCTTTCTGAAACTTTGTACAATGTAAAATCTGCTAAAATTTTATAATTGAGATGCAATCTTTGATTTCTAATTCCCTGAAAAGAATGAGTCCATTTAGAGTATGCCCCTCCATCTCAATACAATTCTATCTTATGCTCATTTTGCAATTCTTTTTCTCAACCAAGATGAAAAAGTTGTATAATTTTTCTTCCAATTTGGAACGTAACTAACAACTTCTATTCCATATATTTGTAGGACTTTGCCCTCTTTTTTTAGCATTATTCTTCCTTTCCTGCCTTCAAATATGCCACAACTTATTCTGAACCATTATTTTAGTTTTCTTAGCCCTTCTGGCCCTTTTAATTATCAAACTTCTCAATGTGTGGTTCACAATGTCAGGTTCTACCTGCTTCCAATCTAATCTTTCTTTAACTCTTTAAAAAGCACTTTCCATGAGCACTACTCAGCTATCATGACAATCTCAAATTTGACAATAGTAGTTTCTTTATTCTCCAATTTAAAAAAAGCTCTCCATCCTCATACTTCCTGACATTATTGGCAATCTTGGCTACCAAAAAAATTTTATCTCTGTCTGTTGTTTCTAGAACAGTTCATTATTCTGCTTCTAATCCCTATTAAACTCAGTTACACTGTTTTCCATCTCTAGCAAGGTTTTTAAATTCCACCTTTCTCCCAAGTATGAATCAGCTGACTTGCTTAAGATGCAACCAAAAACATACTTTTACGCTTTTGTTCTGTAACCATGGACTGGGGTCTTACTAAGAGCCAAAGGGATAGTAAATCCAGATATTTTGGAAAAAAATAAAAACAAAAACAATCCTCCCTTGGTGTCAGCTTCATCTAACAATGTTTTCATTTGTGGTTCCAAAGTAACTGCTAATTTTCCTTGGCAACTCACCTCCTTTAGCACATCCATAAATTGATGAGGAGTTTTGTTTCAGGTCTCACAGCAAGAGTTCCATTATTCCCTCCTGGTCCAGTTTAGTATTTATGTCCAATCTTGAAAGAGGCCCAAGGGCTAGAGAATTGGAATATAAAAATTGTCTCAGCTGAGGTGACATGTTCCACCTTGAGGTATAAAAGTAGATTCAGCTCCTTAAGAACAACATGAACCTGTGAATGGAATTTAGAGACTCTCATGAAGATAGAAATGGTAAAATTTATTATTATGAGGAATTAACAGATGTCCATTACTGGAAGGACCCAATGTTATTAATGAACACAAGATGGTATATGGGGTTACTTTTATAAGCTATTAATGCATGACAGATTAGGTTGTTTGAGTTCAAAGAGTCAGGGATGAATTTACAACATTACTTTTTTCTTCTTTCAACTTCTTTTATATGGGAAAGTCTCAACATATTTTAGCCCTCTGCACTTCTGCCTCTACTCTCCAATTTTAAGAGCTCATTCATTTTTATGGCTTCAACTCTCAGTGAACTTGCAAAAGTACTTCCAGCATTAACATCAAGATACTCATTAAGAAAAAAATATTTTTAAGCTACTCAGTCTTGTTAAAATAGAAAGCCAATGCAAAGTCTCCTTGCCATGATTGTTTCTCCAATTAGATAAACTTGTATTCATTCATTCTATAAATATTTTTTGAGTATCGACTATGTGTTAGTCCCAGTGCTATCTATTGTGGCTAAAACGGTGAATATAAATTTGAGAAGTGGAGAGCTTTCTAAGCTGAAGGGGAGGTTCATCTAAATATCATTAAATTACAACATGTACTGAGAATCCATTATGTTCTAGGCACTCTTCCAGGAGCTGGGATAAGAGCAGAGAAGAAAGAAAGAAGAGAAGAGAAGAGAAGAGAAGAGAAGAGAAGAGAAGAGAAGAGAAGAGAAGAGAAGAAAAGAAAAGAAAAGAAAAGAAAAGAAAAGAAAAGAAAAGAAAAGAAAAGAGAAAGAATGAAAGAAAGAAAGAAAGAAAGAAAGAAAGAAAGAAAGAAAGAAAGAAAGAAAGAAAGAAAGAAAGAAAGAAAAAGAAAGAAAGAAAAAGGAGAGACAGAGGGATGAGGGGACAGAGGGAAGAAAGAAAGAAAAAGCATCTTTTCCCTCTGAGAAGAAAACAGAAAAAAATTTTTACCTTCATGGAAAAAAAAAGAGTCCTAAATATAATTAAATCAATACATGATATGGTATCTTCTCTAAAGAAGGACACTTGAACAGAGACCTGGTTCAAGTGAAGCAAACAGCTATTCCAGTATCCACTGAAGAGACATGCTGGTATAAATTAGGATTCTGCTTGAAACAGTTCCTCTGGCTACTGTTGAAGATCAGAACAGAGTGGATCAAGCTCTGGAGTAAGGGCGCAGCAGTAAATCAGTCGGATCCTTATCACTACTTCTCAATTGCCCTCATTTTTTCCCCTTGAACAAACTCTCTTTATTTCTGCTACATGATATTATCCCAATGTGCTATTTGCCTGGAATTTCTTCTTTCCTTACTTCTACTAGCTTGATACTTGCTAAAAAGCATGGCTGTGCAGAAGAGAAACACGGTTGTGTCCTCATGAAGGATATGTTCTATACCTTTAGGCAACATCTGCTGTCTAGGAACACCATCAGCATGAGTTAACTGAGTAGCTCACTTGGGAATGTAAGCATATATTATCCTATATTGTTATTTAAAGGCATCATTTGGACTTCTTACTAGGTTACAGATTCCTGGAGACTTTATAATTTAAAAGAAAGAAAAGAAAAGTAACTTCTGTATCTTTCAATGATCACAAATACATTATCTTTGTCTTGAATTTTATCCTGGAAGATTGGAGAAAAACATCATTTAACACATCATACTTTAATGAATTGTTAGAATATACCCTAAATTCCCTTATTCTCCTCAAGAAAGAAGAAAGCTTCATTACAAAAGAAAACACCACATACTGCTTTTGTGATGCTTGAGGGGACTCTGACTTCATTCCCTTTACAACTTTCAGTGCCAAATAAATATCATTCACATCCTCCAAAAATCCCTTACAGAAATAATAAAAATTTCATTAAAAAGAAGAAAGAATTGAGAACAGATAAATTAAGGTAGATGAGTCTGTTAGACATCCCAGAAGGAAAAAAAGTTAACTGCACATATAACAAAGACTTAGAAGCTTTCAAAATACTTCATTCTGAATATTTGATATAGATTTATCTTGACCTAAACTTTCCTATTTAAATACAAATTGGAAAGGGATGTTTTGTTCCTCTTCTGGGTCACAGTACCTTCTTTTGAAATAACATCCCTGATATAGTTTAGGAAAGTAAATTCAGATGCCAGAAATATACTCTTCACACACACAGGAAAAGGACATCTTTATTAGGAAATCAAAAAATAAATAACATTTTCCCTCTCCTGTAGAATGATCCAGAGTCATTTCCATTATTTTAAAAACTAAAGCCATCAAAATGAGATATTAGTCTGTACGAAAGGAGAAAAACAACCTTGGATATAATACGGTGTTCACTTTCATCTAATAGAGTTAATATAAATCTTCGTGGCCATAATCCTGAAAAAAAATGAAATTAAAATGATGAATATATACTATCCAAGTCCCTAATATGCTATTGACCCCTTTTGGCCTTGCATTTCTTCCGCTACCCCCACCTTACTTTTACATATCCTGGGACATAATAAGCCTGCCACTACTAATGTTATAAAGTAGTAATTGTTCCTAATTGGTAGGGAGGCGACAGACCATTCTGGTAATGTTGTGAAACTCTAAGAAAGGAGGAGTGAGAACATTCACAGGCCCAGCAGTAATTATCCACTAATTTGGCCTGTTTGTGTGGGGACAGCTCATTATAGCCCTTAAGAAACCTCAGAATAAAGAGGGAAAGTAGGTAGGAGGCAAGGTTAAATAATTAGTGTTCAGCAGATTTTTTTAAAGATTCAAAGAATAGGATTAAGAGTGGGAAATGTGACCAGAGTAACAATTAAGACCGGGTGGAATGTTCTGAACTAAGTGAGCTTCATGCTTTTTCGGGAGTAGAGGCATACAAGACTACCATATTATTCATAAAAAATGGCATGTCACTTTTATTACACTCTTTCAATTATGACCCTGATCATCCCCTTACATTTTATGGTGCCAATTCCACGTTTAA
The DNA here is from genome assembly GCF_030445035.2 of Dasypus novemcinctus. NCBI lineage: Eukaryota > Metazoa > Chordata > Mammalia > Cingulata > Dasypodidae > Dasypus > Dasypus novemcinctus. The sequence goes on from NC_080674.1 coordinate 95,131,009, forward strand.
CAAGAGATTTATTCTCATGAGTCCTAAAAAGATTTTCATCGTTTTCATAAACTTGTGTGAAAGAAGGCTTCATATCATTTTACCTTTAAATTTTGTAATTTGTTTTGGGAGTTGAAACACATATGTCTGTGTGAATACATAGAGCAGACATGGTAAAAAAAAAAGGAAGTTATTCAACTATAATTTTGTTAGTAAGCCATAGTTCCCAGATTTCTCACCCAAATATACTTCTATTTCAAGTATAATTGTGTTTACTCTTTTTTATAGATGAATAAATGTAGGCACACATTCACCCACACACATATGTATATTTGGTAAATAGTAGATTTGTATATAAATGATTTAAACTGGAAAATTATTTTTCTGAAGGCAACATTTTTAACAGTATCCTTAAAAGAAACAATAGTTTTCTAATCAATTTACATGATTCCAATTAAACTTTTGCCCACCTAATAGAAAGTGAAGTGCACTGCATGAATAATATTAAGTTAAATGAATTCTGTAATTTGAGTCACATGGGAAAAAAAATCTCTATACATATTAAATATATAGTCATTAAGGAACAATGGAAAATTCCAGGATATTAGCTACCCCATCCTTTTGCTAAGAGGTGACGGTAAACCTACCTGCAACATATAAAAGGAAACGTGACTGATCTAGAAGATTTAGGCTAGAGTATGATCTATACATTAGTTAACTTTACTCTATTGTAATTTAAATTGAACTCCCCTAGACCAAGAATTGGATTAGAAAGATGTTCTGCTGTCCAAAAGCTGAATTTTGTGTTGTCAATATAAGTGTGAATGAATTAGTAAAAATTGTCAACAACATTTGAGAAACTATTCAAATCACTGCTCACAAATGCTATATGCTAATGATTAAGCACAGTCTTCATATGTGAATAAAGCACATGCATTGTCTGATTACATTTACTATTGTCATTTCCTCCTTTTTGAAATATTTATTGAACTTGTTTCAATGAATGGTATATTTTATTTTACTGTTTAGCAACTCCTGAAGATCATGACATATTAAGCTGAATGTAGTTCCCTATTGCCTTTTCAAACATGTTATATTCCAGTAGATTAGTGGTTTTCCAAATTATTCTTTTAAGACACTTAAAAGGCTATCAATAACACCATGCCATTTTCTCAATTGGTGTTTCTACTTTCCTTAAATATACTCTTTACCACAAACATCCAAAAGGCCAAATTGTTTTTCTCAGTAGCTTGTTAAAGTATTGTGATAAGGAAGTAGAAGATTCAGAGGTTTATCATTTAGAGCTTGTCAAAAAAATACAATTATGAAGCTCCAATTTCTATGGATAACTCACATTGTAATATGTTCAATATGCAGTTTGAACATCTAAGAGAATGAAGAGTTGAAAGCCTTCTTAAGTACTTAGCTTTTATAATAATAAGTCCTCTAAAAAGGAAGGAGCACAGTTTTATTATTATGTTTTGACTTAGCTATTAGAATTGTCACTGCTCCAAATAAAAGTCCCTATTCTTATTGCAGTATTTCTTATACATGTGATCAGTATAGTGGAGATTCATATATTTTGCAGTTCAAAGTCGGTATATTATAGGCAGTTACTGTGGCACAGATACTAAAGCTCACTAAATAATCCATATACCCCTTACATTTCACAGCCTCCCTTGATGTCATGTGTCTACTTCTAAAAGGTTGAAAGAGAAGTATTAAGTGTCACTTCCAGAGTTGTTAAGAGTGAGTGAGCAACCTTCTATCATACCTCTTGGAACTCCCTGAAAAATACTTGGAGATATGATAGCATCACAATATAGAACAACATAGATTCCAGAGTTACCAATTGAAGGAGACTTATCCTGAAGGATCTACCAATGTACAAGATTTTACATGGTGAGAAATAAATTGGTACACAGTACCTTCTTTACTACTGCTACAAAAATATTACAATATTACTATTAACTATAGTCTATAAATTCAATTTTTTTTAAAGTCACTGAGATTTGGTGATGCAACTTTTACCAATGCAAAGCCTGGTTTAGCATATCCTAAAGTTTTTTACTCTATCAATAAATTATGTTAACTCTCATTTAACATCATATCATCTCATGCCAATATCTTAAGTTTCTAAATATGGAATTGATATCAGGAAAATGAAAAATAAATTTTTCTTGTTTTTTTCAAACTACAATAAATTGAGTCAGCAATATTTCTTTTAAAGAAACATTTAGGTATTCCTTCATCTAGAAAAGATTGGGTATTTTAAGGAAAACTAAAAATGCAGAAAAAGTAAAATTATATGTATGTTTATTCAGATATAAATATACATATAGATAAAGACAATAGCACAAATGTTGAAGTGGGGAATCAAAGGAGTTAATGCAGTCTAGATCCGTTTTATTTTCTGAAACATAGTATAACTACTAATTTATAGTAGAAATAATGAATAATTGATGTATGTTTTAATCTTCATTTAAAAGAATGTATAAATAAGCTAGTGGGGATGATATAATAAAAATTACTTAATCCAGAATAAGATAATAAAAAATGAAAAGAACATGACCAGAAGGACAAATGGAAAATTAGTGGTGAGGTGATAGATTAAATAAAAAATATATACAAATAATTGCATTAAATGTAAATAGGCTAAATATTCCAAACTAAAGTCCCAAATTTTTAGAATAAATTAAGATGGAAATGATAATTTTAAGCTATTTAAAATGATCCACCTTAAATACAAAAAAAATTGAAAGTCAAAGTATAGATAAAAAGGAGACACAAACATAAACAAACTGTTCCTAATACACAAATGTCAGACAAAGTATACTTTAAGACAAGGAACTGACAAATTTAAATATCAGTTCACCTGCAGAATATAATCATTTTAAATGTATATACTCTTAATAGTATAGCCTTAAATAATATAAAGTAAAAAAATATCAGAACTAAAGAGTAATAGACAAATCCATAATCATGATGGAAGACTTTTATGCTTCACTCAATAACTGATAGAACTAAACAAAACAAAAAAATATTAAAAGAATAAAAATTTGAACAGGCTTAACTTATTTGACATTATTGACATTTGTAGAATAATGCACCCAACAACAACAGAACATATATTCTTTACAGCTGCACATCAAAACTTTCCCTAATTTGACTGTGTATAGGGCCATTAAGAAAATTCTCATTAAAATTCCAAGGAAACCATTCAGATAATTCTTTTACAATAGGGAAATTAAGGTAGGAATAAATGAAAAAAAAAAAAAAAAAGGTTAGACTATCCCCAAATATTTTGGAAGACATTTCATTATAGTCATCATATTTAGAGAAGATAGAGTGGAAGTTAAAAATATTTTAGAATAAATTATAATGAAAATATGAGGTAACATACTTATAGGATACAGCTGAAACTAAGCCTAAACAGAAATCTATACCCTGAAAAGCATACAATAGCAAGGAAAAGAAAAAAAACAACAACACTAAAGTCAATTCATGAAATTCCATTACCTGAAGTTACAAAAAGGATAGCAAAATAAGCAAAAACAAAGTGAATAAGAGGAAATATTTGAAATAAGGAAAGAAATTAATGCTATAAATAGCAAATACATATCAGAGGGAACAATAAAAACAAGGGTTTTTTGAAAAGAATAAAAAAGGGCGTTCCAAGTTCCAATTGATCAAGAAAACATACACACACAAAGCTATGAGGACTGGAAAAGGGGAAATAATTAGATTTTATAGTAAAGCTCATAAGAGAATATTGTGAGCAATTTTATACAAACACTCTTGAAAAATAATAGAAAATGAACAAATTCTTCAAAAAAGCAATCTAAGAAAAAATGACAAAAGTGGAAAATCTGAATAGAAGAAGTTGAATTAAATTAAAACATCCTCAGTAATAACGCTGAGGAACAAAACAAATGTCCATCAACAGCAAAGTGTATGTACAAATTATATAGCAAATAGCAATAAAAATGTAGAAGGAGTGCGATACACAGAAATGAATGAATCTCCTAAGACTAATGTTGGCTGAAAGCAACAATGTACTTTGTAATTTCATTTCTACATCAATTAAAAATAAAAATCCAATGTATGCTTGTAAAAGTTATCATGGTGGTTACCTTTCTGTGGAAGGTAATGACTTGGAGCAAAAGGAAACCTCGGATGATGGTAATGTTTTATTTCTTGATCTGTGTGCTCAATAAACTGGTGCGTTCACATTATGAATATCCATCAATGGTGTTAATTCATAATTTGTGCATTTTTCTGTGTACGTCAATGGCCTTCATAAAGGGGCCTCCCAAGGAACATACAACAAGGTCTAGATACATTTTGGTTGTCATAACTGCAGAGGGGTTAATTCTGGTATCCAGTGGACAGAGGCTAAGGATGTTTTTAAATATCCTAAATACACAAGACTACAAAAAATTACCTATTCTAAAATATCTGTAGCATGGAAATAGAAAATCCCTGGTATACATTATATAATTCAATATAAAGTTTATTAAAATAAAAAGAGATAACTACACAGGCACAGCCCCTACGCTGTGGAAGTTTAAATATTTAAAATGAACAATCTTATCAACAGACACAATGAATGGAGAATGCAGAAAAGTATTCCCTTGAAGTTAATGAAATGTTAACTTCTGCATATAAATATGAGGGAGGTCAGTTATAAATCAGAATTGTAATCCCAGATTGATCATCGTGCATTTATTTGTAGTTCATTTTTAAGGAATTTTGGCAGATTAAAATTAAATTAAAACCATACATGTCATAAGTCATTGAAAGAGGAATGCAAAATTTAAAGAAATTAAGAGGAAATAATTGTTTTCCAAAGACTGCACATATAAGATTAGAAGCGAGAATCTATTTTAAGTCTAGGTTTATTGTAAGCCTTGTCTAAAAGAGAAACATGATGGCATATGTAATTTTAATGATCTGACAAACTGAAACATTAAATCATCATGAGAAAAAACATTGATTATATTGAATTTTGAAGGAAATTTGTAATGTAGAAATTTTATAGAAAATTTTTGATCAACATAATGCACAATGAATTCAACAGCACTTTTGAAGAAGCTACATAGTTTTTTTTTAATATGGCCACGTTTTAAAAATCCTTTCTCCATTAAAGTCAAGAGCATAGCATTGAAATGCACATGAGTTGAGCCCTTTCTGCCTGGAGGATAGGAATATATGACTGGTATATCCATGAGAATACAGTACGGAGATATTGGATCCAAATCTCCCCACCAGGGTTTGGCAAATTAAGGTCTACTCCATGGGCAAATCTAGTGACATCTGTTTTTATAAATTATGTTTTATCTGAACTCCTTCACATTCCATTTATTAACCTATGGTCTGTTTTTGTGTTCATGCTACGATAGTATAATTGAGTAGTTGCAATACAGACTATGTCCAAAAGACTAAAATATTTACTATGAGGCCTTTTTCAGAAAAATTGTCTTCATCACTCAGGAGAAAGTACTTAATATTTTGCCGTCCTTCAAGTCTTAATAATGTTAGAGTTTTTTGGAGAAGCAGTAAAACAGACAGTATGAGTTCTTTATAAATCTTTGGAGCAGGAATAATTTGTATTGTTGATAAGAGGTAAAAGGTAACAATTTATTATGAAGAAATGGATAGGTTTCCATGTGTGCTTCCGTAGGCAGTTGATCTCATAATTTCAGTGCTGAGATGTAGTCTCATCCATCTATTGATGTAGTGATGAAAGCACAGATACGTACTTAAATAAACCACTTTATCCTAATTTCCCCAATTTTAAAAATCAGAAGATTGTACTAAACCAGTACTGTTTTTCTCAATTGGAACTGTGATGGAAGAAAAGCAGAGTAAAAAGACAGCAGTCTTAAAGTGATTGCAGTTAAATTACCTTACTTTTCTAAATTTTGCTTTCTGAGGCAGAATTCTAAAGATGAAACCCCAAGACTCCTGTCTCCTTTTTATTCAATCAAACACTAATCTAGATACTGCTATGAAGAGACTTTGTATATGGAATTAAATTTGCAAGTCTCTGACTTTAAAATTAGGAGATTATCCTGGATTATTCAGGTAGGCCAGTGAAATTATTTGAGCCCTTATAAACAAAACTGGAAGGCAGAAAAGTCAGTCAATGAGATGTTAAGGAAGGAGGAGAAATGAGGCAGAAGATGAGGTCAGGAGAAACAAACATGAGAAGGATTCTGCCAGTATTGCTGCTGGCTCTGAAGATGGAAGAAATGAACCAGGAATGAAGGAAGGTGGGCAGCCCCTAGAAGCTGAGGACAACCCAGATCAGCAGTCAACAAGGAAACAGCAACAGGACACAGGGAACTGAATTGTGGTAACCATCTTAAGGAGCTTATAAAGAGATTTCCCCCCAGGGCCTCCAGATAAGAGCCCAGACCAACCAAACACTTCCTTTTGGCCTTGTGAGACAACTAAGTCATATTGTATCTGAACTTCTAAAACACAGAAACTGAGATAACAAAAGACTTGTTTGAAGCTTCTAAATTTGTGGAGATTTCTTATGGCAGCTATAGAAAACTAATACAGGTCCTTCCATATTTTTCTTAAACCATGGAAGCTTTTGTCCAAAAGGAAACTTAAATGGCAATTCAGTAAAGGAGGTCATGGGAAAAGACTTCAACTGAACTCCTTTTTACTTTGTGTGTGATATTCTGCCTGTGATACGTTGTATGTGGTATATTTCCATGAGAAATCTAAAAAACACTGAATTAAAGTATTTTAGAATATCTTAGTAATCAATGATAATATTTCATATTCATGGAAAGATCTAGTTTTGTGGGACTTGATGCTCATAAAATTTCAGGTTCCTCTTTAGGAAAAATAATAGAAATCTGTAATTACAAAATTAGATACAAAAAGAAATATGAATTTAGAATGGAAAAAATAAACCACAAATAAGACAAAATTGAGAAAGTTGACAAATATTCCAAATATCATACAATCCAAATAAATTAAATGTTTTATTTACTAATTATCTTCTGGATCTAGCTAGTATAAAGCTTTTTATCAAAGCTGCAAATGCTTTGATTGCTTCTTTGCAAAAAATGATTTTATAGTATTTTCTATAGAGAGATGAAAAGAACATTCACTACTTTTATCAGAATGTTTAATAGATTATGTGTTAAAAATATTATTGATAGCCTAGAAAAGTTTATTTTGCTTCAGAACTCATTATTGGTAATGTTATATGAATTTATAAGATTTTGGTTCCATTGTGAAATAGTCTTATCAACTTTCTTCTGGGTATGAGTTATATGGTTTGGAAGAAGTGTCCAGCAATTGGCTTCTTATTCCATGTATCTGAGACCTTTTTTTCTGTTACTACCCACATATTATTGGTTCTGGGTGTTCAGAGCACATTTACATCATCATGTCTCCTCTGGCCTCCACTCCTTTTGTGTGTGACGTAGGAAGACCTAGCAATAGCTTAAATATAAACAGAAGTGACTGTAAACCACTTAAATATACCCAATAAACCCAAAATAAATGTATCTACAACTCAAATGTCCCTTAGCCAGTTTCCTTAAATGCTTATGCTCAAATGCCAACTGTGATAGAGGAAAAGTCAGAGAAAATGAGACAGCTGTCTTAACTGATTGAAGTTAAATTGCCCTAATTCCAAATTTTATAAAATTGCATGACCAAATGATCATATAATAGGTTCCTCCCAGGGTCTTGGAAGGTTCAGTACAAATGAAGCTCCCCTGAAACTAAATATCATTTGATTCACAGTAAACCTACCTTTTAAAATAAAATATAGTCATTTGTTTCACAGATTGTTATTTATGATGAGCTGTCTCCCTAGTGTGGTGGTAAATTTATGTTGAACCATCCTTTGACTAATATTAATGAAATGGCTGATTGAGATTATTTGTATATTCTGTGAACATATTACATTAATTTAGTGATCTTATAAATGAGCTAACTGAGCAAGGGCAGTGTATTTTAGTATATACTAACTATATATCGTTCCTTAGTGGGAGAAATTGACTGTGTATTTCTCAAAAAGGAAAAATATCCAACTGCTTTTATATATATATATGCCAGAGTAAATTATTGTTAACACCTAAAATTAAACTTAAAATATTTAAAAAATCCAAATTTTGGTAAATTTTATATAAATACCTCCCTTACTCCTAAACTAAAATATATATTCCTTTATTTAATGGAAAATAACACGCATGCTCAGCAGTCCATATTAACGATACGATTCTGACTTTTCAAAGAATGTTCCTTAAGAAATCTGCAATCTATTTTAGATTTGACAGTAATGTGGTCAAGTGGAGCAGAAGAGCAGATTGTGTGACTTCAACACTCCAGCTTCACTTTTCATTAAAAAAAAAAAAAAAGCTGTCCTAATGTTAGCTCGAGGACAGGAGAAAAACAAAATGCACCCATGGGTTTGAGAAAATGGTGTCTGAAGCCATGTGAGTCTAGCGAATTTTCCCTTGGGATGATTCCCATCTAAAAGTGAGAGCTTCCGTGTTCCTGTGAATAGTGAGTTTCTGTGGGTTTTTTTGTTTGTTTGTTTAAACTGAGAGAAATATAAAATAATCTTTTTACATTTTGTCTCAAGTTTTCCCATTAGAAAAGTATTTCAGGGCCCAGGAATCTCATGTGTCTTTTCACTATAATTCCTATGTGTTTTAAAGTATATTGAACAAACTCCATCACACACACACACACACAAAGAAAATAGCTGTTATACTTTTTGCTAACTAAATAAACCCAGGTAGTCTTCTATAGGTATGATAAGAGCAAGGTACCTCAAAATATATCACTCCAGAATTTATGGAATAATTTCCTCCAAAAAAATAACCAAGCAAACAGAAAGAATAGTGTGAGACAGTTTTTTTGAAAACTAACACTTGAAAAATATTTTCCATTTTTAAAATAAGAACTATTTGTCAAATGCTTAAGTTGGGTGACTGCTACAATATTTAAATTTTGGATGAAATTAGCAGTCTTTGGGCAAAAAAATTACACAAGACAACTACCAATTACACAAGACAACTACACAAGATACATACACTCAATCTGTCCTTTAACTCAGCACTCATCTCTCCTCCTGTTTTTCTCTTTCCTTTCTTATTACTTTGATTAGTTACATGAAGACACTTCTCTCTCCCTCTCTTTTTTGTTTTTGTTTTTGTAATCAGAAATGGAAATAAATCATGAAAACTGAACAAAATGATTGATCATAAACCATCCTTGGCTTATTTAAAGAATTATGTTGTAATTGTTTTAAACCAGAATAATATATTTCTTGTTTATAGAGCTCCAAAATAACTGAGTAAGAGTGTGTTCATGTATCGTCTTTTATTTTTTTTAAGATTTATTTATTTATTTATTTCTCTCCCCTTTGACCATATTAGAACTGTCCATTTGCTAAAATATAAGAATGAGGGTATTGAAAAATATAATTGTTATAATTTAAATCTGGTCCTTCCTAAGAGTCAAACATAGGGATCTTTTCCATCATAGTGTATTTTCCCAAAGGTTAAGGTACACATTCTTTTGTATATTTACGCCGATACAACCACACACACAGATTCACTTATACACACATCTGTATTTTAAATAAATTATATATTGGGATTATATGTGCATTATATTTGGTAACCTGTTTTTTAAAATAGTACGTCCTGATCATTTTATAAAATCATTGGATAATTTTTCATTATATTAAGAATGAGCATTTTCTGTTATGTAGATATATCACAATTTTTAAATCAGTTTATAGTTTCCTCCATTTTGTACTTTGGTTGTTTGTAATGCTTCTCCATTTCTTACTAGAAAGAATATATATACACAGATACACCCATAAATATACACACATATTTATATACACTTATATATATTTACATATTTCAGATCCCTTCCTTATATGATTATTTATAAAGATTATATTATAAAGAACCAAATAGCATTTTAAAATTTCTAATGTGCAAATTTCAACTTCTCAACATACTTGTAAATACTCAATATCATAATTATATATTTTTATTCTATTAAGTAGTTGAAAAAGTATCTTGCTAAAGTTTTAATTTCTTTTCTCTGAATATTAGTGAGTTTGACAACTTATTAATGCTTATTGAAAATACTTATTTTTTCTATTTTTGACTCATTCCCTTCAGTTATTTTTCAGTTGGGGTTCTTGTCCTCATTAACTTGACTTGTAAGAACAATTTTGATGTGGAATCTGCTTTTGCAGTAAAAGGACTCATACGTTTCTTCAGTTCTTGAAAAATATCAGTCTCCATCACTTTCAATATTTCCATCAACCTTGTCTCACTATTCTCTTTTCCTTTAACTCTATTTCATATCATTGTGTTGTTTCCATTTTCTGTATTCTAAAATGCTTTTGATGTTTGCCAAAGTTTTTTCTGTGGTTTTAGAGTTCTTCCTACCTATTCCTTATAGTTTGCTTTGCATGTGGTTTCTGACTACTTGTTTCCTTGATTTTTTCCAAAATTTCCAAGTCTTTTATTTGAATGATCTTGTTTAATAATGTCCTGTTCTCATTGCAAGAGACCTAGGCTCTACTTTATAGCATGGATAACTCTAAACATACTTGTTTTTAAACAATATTTTCAGATTTTTTTCATCTTAATATTTATTTCATTGTGTAGTCTGGCTAAGAATAGTGCTGGATATCCTAATGATTCTAAATTACTTCAAATTTTCAGACAGAAAAGGTTCAGAGATGCTTAATACCTTGATGAATGTCACACAGTAAGTACATGAGTTAAGAATAGTACAGATGTCCAAATTGTCCCCTATTCTGTGGAGATTTAATGAAATAAAATGTAACAAGTTCCTGAATCATATAGTTCATGTCCCATAATTGTTACTGACTTTACAACCCACCCTCCCCATCACCCACAAATATCATATTGCTTTATTGTAGAATGACACATGTTACTATGCAATTAAACTTATATAGCTCCATTCTAATCCTGAAAACTCATAGGACGTTTTTCATACAGTTTCCAGATTACATGGCTAGGCATTGAGAAGAATATACTCAATAAACAGTTACAACAATCTACCTGCAAACCTTGCTCACTAATATCATTAAATGCTGATACTATAAATCTACCTTAGTCCAGTGAATGGGTATTGCTAAAGTCTAAACCAGAAAAACTTCCCACAAGTATTTTATGCCACTTCATGGTTCTGGACTAGCACAAAATTCTTCTTCAGTAAAATTGTAATGAAGATTGTTTTGGAAAAATGTTTTAAAAAATAAAATAACTTTCTACCACCCATATCTATGTTTAAGAGGCTCTACTGACTGCAACTGCATGACTGTATCAACCTAAAATTGAACAGAAATATGTGGATTGATAATTGTCTTTATGAAATCAGTACTAAAAGCCAACTCAACCTCATGTCAATTTTGTCCTTTGTGATGTTTAAGTGCCACATTGAATCTACACTTTTGTTTTCCCCAAAAAGCATTTAAAAATTCACCAAACAATTGCATTCTGATCTTAGCCTTTTTTGAGATGGCAATAGATCATCCGGGGTAGGAAGGTAAATTAGTGGAAGGGACTCTGCTCACATGCCAGTTGGATGACTGTCACCCTAGATATTTTTAGGGAGGAAGTGATGTAGAAGAACTAAGAGATGGGATGACTAACAGAAGTCATTTGTCCTGTTTGTACCTTCTTCATAAAGTAAATACTTTAACTACCATTGTTATTGCACTTCTTGTTCTTAGAATCTAGTGAATTGTTTGAGAACTTATTTGAAAGGTATAAGATACTATATAAACAAATACCAATAGAATTGTTTATCATTATAGCTATGTTTTTTTTTCTTATTTCAACTATAAATCATACTAAACAAAACAGTAGCATGTTTACTACTGCTAGGTTATGGATGTAACACTGACCATTTTATTAAGCTAGAAGATCAAGTTATCAATGGTTTGTGACCACAATTTTTTTAGTTTGAAATCTAAATAAACTAATTCGTTTTTGAGAAAATGTCTGCCAGTAACTTAAGTTTGAATATCCTATTTCCTTTGTCAATCATACTTCAAGTAAAAATGGTACTTCATGAAAAATTGTGTCTACAGCTATAGCTTGCAACTCAATTAACAGAAACTTTTCTTCAAGACTATTGTATTTTGGTTTGCAGCAGAAGTGCTATATACTTCCTATTTTTTTTACCAGCTTATTAAAAATGTAGAGTCAAGGGTCAAAATGTCACAAAATTAATTTTTGCTGCTTCATCAGAGACATTCATGAGGAAAATTGACTTTTATTTTTCTACAAGTATATCACAATTACTAAAACAATGACTATCACTATAGTTTGGTGCTACTGCTGTGATTTACACTGAAGGGCCAGCATTTTTATCTACCATTGTTTTTGCCCTATCAGTGCAAATGTCAACACAGTTGTTCCAGGGTAAATCATAATGTTTATGTATAAAATATAGAATTTATTTTCGTTTAAATTATGAATGTTTGATCTCAAAATTGTATCACAATCTACTTTTGAGAAAAAAATTAAAAATTACAACAAAGGAAGACAATAAAGTGCTTTATATTGTGTTTCTACATGGGTATGAGGAAAACGTCAGGATTTCAAAGTTATGATATTTTGTTCAGTGTGATGGTACAGAGATTAGAGCAGGAATATCCAAAGAAAACTAGGAAGATCAAAGTACAACTACTGGAAACAAACAGTTAATCTGTAAAAGCACATAAACCTACCATCTTAGGAAATTCTAGAAAACACAAGAGTATACAACCACATGCCTACCATCAGAGCAATGAAGTCATCATGCACTATGAAGCCTCTGGAACACTCCACCTTACATTCAACATAAAGAATGATAAAGACAAGTAACCTCTTGATACTATGATGAAGATAGTTTTGATCTTGTAGATTCCCAGAAAGGATCTCAGAGACCTCACTTCTGGAAATAGTAGTCTTATGGAATGGTTGAGTAGAGAGTTAATATTTTATTTGCAATAATTATATTTTTATCACACCTATTCTGCTTTCCATCCCATGCCTATCACGTGTCTTCCTTAAAAAAAAATGAAAGATTAATACCCTGCGGTTGATATATACCCTTAGAGTTACCTTTAGCTAAAATAGAAATTAATTCAGGGATGCAAAATGAACCTGAAAGTACTCAAGCAGGCTTGAATGTTAGAAACAGCCTCCTTTATTTTTTTATTTTTTAATAGTATATGTCTTGAAATATTTTTACATCCCTAAATGTATTTTAAAGTTAAGTAGAGGTGAATTGTTTTTCCTCCGGATGAACATATGTTGAAACAGATAGTAAAAAAAAAAAATATGGGCATAGAAAATAATATTCGTTTTATAGAACTATGTTTTATAATGAAATTGATAGAAGATATCTATTTCAAAAAGAAAATATTATCTAAACTTGGCTCGATAAAACTTGAAAAGAAAAGAAAAATTAAAAATAAAGTGGGCAAGAAGTTACAAAAGAAAAGGATCAAAAGAAAAAAATATAAAGATATATTCTATAAAACCCATATTATTTTTTGTGTGAGGATGAAGTAAATATTTTCACAAGAAGTAGAAATAGGTCACTACAATGTTCAAATTTATGTTTTTATATTAGGATTTATTACTAATCCTACATTTAATAACACAGACCAAAGATATGGAAATTGAGTAAGAGGTCTGAGCCTCAGCAGAGGCCAATTAGACCAAAGAAAATCAAATACAGAATGGGCAAAAATCAGTGGGCCAATTTTTCTTGAAATTATTTGTCTGTAATCTGAGACAGCCCAGGGCTTCAGTGTTTTTCCTGCCATAATTTTAGAGCAGAAGTTTAACTGCAGAGGTAACCCACTATTGCATATCACCATCAGGATCGGGGATGACTTCATAATTCAGAAAACAAGTGAGACCACATCTTTTAAATTAGCTTACACTCTTTCTACTCGACTTCTGACATTGGCAGCATTTTATGACCTTGGTCTTCTGCCTAAGATCCAGAAAAACAGAGCCTGAAATATGAAGGTCAGCAGAGGCGGGAAGAGGGAGGCAGAGCAGGGATGTGGAGAAATGGACAAAACCCCAATCTCAGCCCCATCTGATGCCAGCCTCCATCGTCAACTTCCCATTTAGGGGAGTCACTGAATTTCTGTTCCAACTAAATTGGATTTGGTTTTTGTCACTTACCATAAAAGAATCTAGGCTAGTGCAATGAGTCATTTTATTTATCTCCTGTGGCAAACACTTTAGTTGATTTAGAAGGCAAATTTAGTAGATAATCTTCTTTTGTGGGTTATAGTCAGTCTCATTAATGCACTTCTTTTTTCTCCTGATGTATAGCATTTTTGAAATCTCTAAAAATAACGACTGATGCCAATTTTCAGGTTGTTACAATGGAAATAATAAGGAAGAACTATACAAGAGTATGGCTATCCAGCTGATGTTACTTCATATATCCCACAAGGAAAACAGGCTTAAACATAAGGTATTTTGTCCAAGAATAAATAATTTTTTGCTCCTTAAAGATAAATATCTCACATACTATGGTCTTAAATTCTACATGTTAGTCATAGAAGACAAATTTTAATAAGTTTTTGACACATTTGTGCTGCTAGACTTCACAAAAGCATATGAAGCACACATGTTACCCTGACAGCAAAGAAATGAAAATTTTGCACTATATATACTTGTCAGTGGCATCTTTGTAGACCTTGCCAGTATCTGAACTGTTAGAACATGGTTGAATGTCAATTTTGTACAGGAATTTTAAAGCACAGTTATCCTACTGCCAAATATATTTCGCCATAAATTTTACTATGTAGAAAAAGCAAACCTTCTCCAAACATAAAATTTTATAAACACCATTTAATTGTTCATTATGGAATGGATTTTGAATGCTAGAAATTTTATTAATACTAGTGTGGTTTTTCAGTAGCTTTCTTTCCTAAGAAAAATTATTATGTATCCTTTTTGCAAACATTATCATTTTCTATGTATAATTTCAATAGTCACCTGCCTGTCAAATTACTTTAAGAAAACACAGTGTTGAAATATCATTATGGGCTTTTAGATGAGTCAAGATCTTCTTAAAGAGAATCAAGTGAGAACTTTAATAAATACTGACAATATCGTCACAGTTCTGCTATTTCATTTCATCCCACCCTCAATACTTACTGCTCTCAATTGTTTGTCAATGATGACACAGAAATCACTGGTAAGAAGCAGTTTTTTAGGTTTGAAATAAATGCAAGAAGCGAACTTTGAGGCTATTTGCAGAATTTGTGTGTCTTAGTATTGAATTTCCATTCATTATTAAAGAAAAATATGAATATCCAAGAGGAAAAGTCACACCTTCATTGTGGGATTTTGGTAACTATATTTTACTGTTCTTCCTACACACACAAACATCATTCACAATTAATTACAAAAACTAGATAATTCTGACAGAAAGTCTAAAATAAGAGTGACATAAATAGGACTGAAGATTATTTTCATTTGTGTAAATTAAGTCCAATAGGACACAATTCCATGAGGTATTACGGGCCTCGTGGAAATTATAGTTTCCTTTCAGCTCATTGCTTAACTCATCTTATGAAGTGACTTTTCTTCCTCGTGGTCCAAAATGGTTGAGCTATCACTTCATCATTTCAGGAAGTAGGAAAGCAGTGTCATCCAATAAAACAATAATGTAACACACACACACATAAAATAGAATGTTACATTTTCTATTAGCCCAGATTCAGGGTAAAAATTAACAGATAATATTAACTTAATAAAATATCAATATGTAATCAGTATTGAGAAATATTACATATTTTTCAAACAAAATCTTGGAAGTGTGATGTGTATTTTGTACTCATAGCATATCTTGTTTCAGATTAGCCACATATCAATAATTGAATTTCTACCTACAATTATTGGTTGCCATAGCACACACTTTCACCTAAGATTGGGAACAAGTTGGTGTCCTCTTTCAGCAATGTTCTTCTAAGGAATATTGTATTGGAAGTTCTAACTGGTACAATAGATAAGAAATGAAATAAAAGATTTAATGATTGGAAAGGAGGAAATTAAACTCTCTTTAATCACAGGTGTGATTTTCTGTGTAGAAAATTCCAAAGAATTGACAAAAGGAAAACAAACAAATTTTAAAAACTTTCTGTAATTAATAAGTTTGTATAGCAAGGTTGCAGGATACAAGGTCACCATACAAAAATCAATTGCTTTCCTATATACCAGCTGTATACAACTGGAATTTGAAATAAGTAATTTAATCATTATCCTGGAGTATGACATAATTTTTTGGACTGGAGAGAGTGTAAACTACAATGTAAACTCTAATCCATGCTGTGTAGCTGTGCTCCAAAATGTACTCATCAAATACAATGAGTGTACCACACTAATGAAAGAAATTGTTGATGTGAAAGGAGTGGGGGGTGTGAGGAATGGGGTATATGGGAACCTCTTATATTTTTTAATGTAACATTTTGTGTGATCTATGTATCTTTTAAAAAAAAGATAATCAATATTTTTAAAAAACATAAAAAAGGAAATAATTTAATAATTGCATGTTCAGAGTAGAGAATTCTGGACCAATTTCTCCAGGTATATAGTGAAGACTGATTTTTCATGCCTGAGAAATCTAAAGGGTCACATGCTGGCAAACTTTAATGGTGGCAACAGTAACTTTTTTGAGAAGTAACTAAGAATTGAGATGAATGTCTAAAACAATACAGAAATCTATAGAACAACAGCGTTGCTCTACCTGCTTGATCCTAATCACATTCAGGCCTGCAACAAAAATCTCCTTGAGTTCAAAAGGCAAAGTAAGATGGAACATTGACACAATTAATCCATAATTTTTCTATGCATACATTCATACAACATGCATTTTATTATTGCCTTCTTATGAAGACACTGAGCTAAGAACTGTGCAAAATACAAAAAAACAAAATGAGGACTTGTCTTCAGACTTTATTCAGGTGAAAGAGATGTTATGGAAATGATCATGGCAATATATATACAAATTAATATTTTTTGTGGCTTCTATGGGTATTTAGTACATTGTGATACATAAAAATTGTTTACAATATTTTACTTAATCTTCCAATAATCTTTCAAAGTAGGCACATTGTGTTAGTCAGCCGAGGGTGTGCTGATGCAAAATACCAGAAATTGGTTGGTTTTTATAAAGGGTATTTATTTGGGGTAGGAGCTTACAAATACCAGACCATGAAGCATGTTACTTCCCTTGCCAAAGTCTATTTTCTTTTTTTCTTTTCTTTTTTTTTTAATTTAGAATGGTTTACTGAAAATTAAAATTTAGGAACATGAAAAATATTTCATCTATATTATACCATGATCTCATTATGAACACCTGAATACATACACATTAATAAGAAAGATGGCACTCAAAATGATTAAAATGTTGGCCTCTTAAAATTAGTTCAAATTCCAGGACTTCAGAAATGCACTCTCAGGCTTCCTCTATCCTGGGGATGTTCTATGCTCATTGAGTGGATGGTCATTAGTGGAAGTCATTCAACTCTATTCACAACTGCAGCTACATATACTATAGCAACATGTCTTTTCCTTGAGATCAGGAACAAGATAAGATAGTGAACTTTCATCATTGCTATTCAACATTGTACCAAAGTTCTTGTCAGAGCAATTAGGCAAGAAAAAAAAATAAAAGGCATGCAAACTGAAAAGGAAGATGTAAAGCTATTTCTACACACAGATGACCTAATACTTTGCAAACAAAATCCGGAAGAATCCACAAGAATAGTAACAGAACTAATAAAGACATTCAGGAAAATTGAAAGATACAAGATATACATGCAGAAGTCAGTTTTGTTTCTATATTCCAACAAAGAACAATCTTAAATGGAATTTTTTAAAAAATTCCATTCACATAGCCCCTAATAAATAAAATATCTAAGACCAAAGTCTATTTTCACATGGTGGAGCAAGAAGGCTGCTTGTGTCTGCAAGGATTCAGGCTTCTTGGATTCCTCCCTACCAGGGTCTTGCTTCTCTCTGGGTTCAGTGTTCCTCTCCCTGGGGCTTGCTTCTCTTTCCTCTGAGAGCTTACTTCCTGGGTATCCAGTTTAAGGTTTCAGCATCTAACTCCAACATCAAAACTCCAGTATCAAAAACCCTCAACTCTGTCCTTTGCCATGTCTTTTATCTGTGAGTCCCCACCCACCAAGGACTCAACTCCCTATTGACACTTAATCAAGTAAACCTCTGAATCCAATATAATCTCATATGCCCAGAGGAAAAGACCAGTTTACAAACATAATCCAATATTTCTTTTTGGAATTCATCAATAATATCAAACTGCTACACATATGTAATCTAGTTTTGAGATAAGGAAACAGAATCTCAGAGAGGTTAAGTAACTTATACAAGACCAGACAGATGATAAAAGGCAGAGGTAGAACTCAGCCCCAAACATGGCTCCAGAACAGCCCACCCTGACATGCCTCATGTACAAAGTGCTCTGTCTTTAAGAAAAATTAAAGGAAAAGTTTATTGCACCTTAGAGAAGAGAAGACTATGGAACTGTAAGACCATGCAAACATTTATCAAAATAAAGAAGGTTGAATAACCAGATAGTTCACATGAAAATGATTTCTGTTAGGAAAAGGACAATTGCATTTGGATATCCAATTGATTTTCTAAACTGAGCCAGTTTCCTTTGGTCACTGTATGTATCCAAAGGCTCAGAGCAAAATTTCATGTATTTCATCACTCAGGCCACTTTTATACCTTCCCCAAAGTTATAGATGCCAAAAGTATTATTCCTGTTGTGATGCAAAGGTCCTCAGGTGGGTGAGAGGAACCCAATGTATTTCTCAGCTAGTGAACTTCTATACCCATCAAGTAAACACAATTCAGGTAGATATATATTTCATTCATGTATCAAGTGGGTCAATTTAGCTTAATTTCAGTTGTCTATATATTGAAGTTATTAATTATTCAATGTTATATAGAAAAGTATGATAAGGATTATAGTAAAATGTTTTTTAACCAGTAATGTTTCTAGGTTTATCATAGAGGGAACCCTGCTAACCGTGACTCTACCTTGCTTACTGCAGTGAGAGAAATTTCACCATTCCATCGGCATTATGACATTTAATTTTTATCTCTACTACTTTCAATGATTTCTCTAGTATTTACATTATGTATTTTACCCTACAATATTTGAGAACACCTTGTCTTTGATACTTAAACCTCACCTTAGGAAAAGAGAATATGAATATTAAATCATTTCGATTAAACTATCTAAATAGACGGGACTGGTATTACTTTCTGAGTGCTTCACATGGCAACCAGATTTTGTAAGGTTCAAGGAAGGAGTCATCATCATCATCATTATCATTATTTTCAACAAAAAAATCTTTATTGAGTCTATTGTATGTTAGTACTGTACATGGAGTTCCTTAAATAGTGTGACGTTTCTACATGATATATTATAGTCTAATTATCTTCTTGCATTTATTATGTTCATTCTTTGCCATTTTTTAGAATAATGGAAAAGATTTAAACCTGGCAAAAGTTACCAGCATATACTATTTTAAGAATTATTAAAGTTTTAAAATCCTGAACAAACCTTTTAATTTTATTAGCATAATTAAGTTATAGAAGTGTTTAAACTTTAAATTGGATAACTATTTTAAGAATTGGTCGACATAGCCACCATAGAGTATGTATAAACTTATCCATTGTACAAAAAAAAAACACTCTCAGACAAAAACATCCTCATAGTACTCATATTCTGAAAGTACATGAATTAAATTTGCCCCCCTCATCTCCTGTGGTACATGAATTTTTTTATGTCTTAACTAAGTTATAGTATTTATTTTTGTAAAAATACTAAAATGCAAGTAAAAATGTATTTTTCAGTAAATGTCATAGCATAAGGTATAAAAAAACCAACATTGTCTTAACTTAAAATTCTGGAGTATAATATCCCAAATTGCCTCTAAATCATACCAAATATAATATCCCTATCTTCTTCTACTTATGGATTTCAAGAGTATATACTATGTCTACATTTCATCTTTCTCTTCAGTATTTCAACTACTTCTTTATTTCTCGGGCTTTATCATATATCCCCTACTTTTTTCTAACATACTGAACTCTGATATTATATTTTTATATTTCAGAACTTTCTAAACTTGAAGCTGATATATTAAAAATTGTTATTTAATTAGATATTTTTAATTAAATTAACTAGATTTAGTCTAAACATTATTTAAATTATATCATAAATATGAAGAGTTCATGTTCTGGACTCAGATTACCTGGCTTTAGCATTTCCTTGTTCTGTGCCAGTCAGCAAGTTACTTAAATGCTTAATGCCTCAGTTTTCTCATCTATAGAATGGGAATATTATAGTGTCCATATCAATGGATTGTTGTGAAGTGTAATGGGATAACTAATGCAAGCACTTGAACAATATTTGGTTCAAAGCAAGCATTTAATAAATTGATCAATTTTTCTCATTTTTCTGCAATTTTAGTATTATAATTATTTTATTATATGATTTAATTTGAAAGCAATCTCTTAAAATGAAAAATTTAAAAATCTGACTAGGCCCAATAAAGGGCCGGGCATTGAGGAAATAAAGATGAATGCTGTATTGGTCATTTTTGAGGAAAAGTGAGAAACCATACAGAGTAATAAATGATAGTCAAAAAATAAAAATAAAAAGGCATGGAGGAAGGCATAAAAAGTTTACAAAATATTTCAACTTGACTTTATGATCAATGCTAAGGATACCAGATTTTTAAGATTCTATCAATAAACAAAATTTAATCTTGTCTCACATTGAATTGTATTTCATATTCTTTAATTTTGTCTTCCTTTTATATTATAGTTTTAACTTATCATTTTTACACATTGTCACTGTACATTTTTCAAATTGTCATTTTGTGTTTGAGTTTATAGCTTATTCTTTTTTTTTTTTTTTTTAAAGGTTCACATTCTTTTTTTTTTTTTTTTTTTTTTAAAGATTTATTTATTTATTTAATTCCCCCCCTCCCCTGGTTGTCTGTTCTTGGTGTCTATTTGCTGCGTCTTGTTTCTTTGTCCGCTTCTGTTGTCGTCAGCGGCACGGGAAGTGTGGGCGGCGCCATTCCTGGGCAGGCTGCTCTTTCTTTTCACGCTGGGCGGCTTTCCTCACGGGCGCACTCCTTGCGCGTGGGGCTCCCCCACGCGGGGGACACCCTTGCGTGGCACGGCACTCCTTGCGCGCATCAGCACTGCGCATGGCCAGCTCCACACGGGTCAAGGAGGCCCGGGGTTTGAACCGCGGACCTCCCATATGGTAGACGGACGCCCTAACCACTGGGCCAAAGTCCGTTTCCCGATATAGCTTATTCTTAATAAGGTTGTTATTAATTTCCCAAATTACTTAATTTTTTATCTGTCATTAAATTTGCAATGCATTTTTGAATTGTGGTTAGACAACACACTATAATTAACATCTGAAAATAAGTTCTGGGGGTCATAACATTCTCATAAAAATCATATTTTTATTAAATCCACATTTTCCAAATTTTATTTAATCAGTTACTATTTAATTTCCACTCAATCAAAAAATGAAGTTTTATTATTCTTAACATCCTGATCACTATGATTATAGCCTAGAGATACACAGCCATTTATTTGTTCATTTACTGCTCTCTGGATAAACTATAAGTTCTATGAAGGCAGAAATTTATTTTTTTTCCACTGGTTTATCTGCAGTTCCTACAACACCTTGCATGTAGTATACGAGCATGTGGGGGATTACATTATGTGGCATTTCCCAAACTTATTTGATCTTGAAACTTTTCATTATGGTTCATTTCATGAAAGAAGTTTTACTTGGAACACACTTTTGGAAACACTGTGTGCTGAATATTTCTATTTGGTTCTCGAGGTCTAATTCCAATACATTTCCTATCAATACTTGCCTCAGGATACTGACCTATTCAGAATGTTATGGACAGGGTCCCTTGCTCTCTGCTTCTGCTTGGACTCAGCAAATGAGAGTCAGTCACAGGAAATCCAGAGGAAAGAATGAGAATGGACAGATGGATACATTTTCAGTTGATTGCCTCTCTACTGAAGGCTACAGCTGCCTTGAGAGATACTCACCATAAAGTTATCTTCTGTGTGTAGGTACCTTCTCCTTCCCCTGCCCCGTTAGGCTAGCTTAGGTAGAGGTCTCTCAGGTTACTGGACTCTTACTTGTTTGTTTTCCAAAATTCTGTCCACAACATTTTAGAGAGACCCCTTGTTAAACTCTCTTCTGTTGCTCAGTTTGAAAATGCCATCTGTTTCTTGCCAAGACCCTGACTGATTCATGCTGAACTATGACCCTATTACATCCTTAGTCTTTTAATTGGATGGATGTTTAGGCAAGTCCTTTCGCAAGATTTCTTACCTTATCATTCTGCTGAATAGAGGTTTTCAAGATTCATGATTGGACAACATGATTCTGAATATCCCTGTGTGTAACATGTTAGGTATAATATCACAAGCACTCATTTGTTTTCTAGGGTGAGAATGCACACATTTGAAGAATTCTCAGAAAAAGTCAGTGGATAATCATGGCCATTTGATTACAATCCCTGCTTCTTAGCATTTTCTTCTGAACTGCAAATTAATATGCATGAAAATTGACATGGGGTGTTGATGGGATCCTGATATTATTGAATCATTTGGTCCTTTCTCCCCACAGCACATCCTAAATAAAGCCTTAAGACTCACATTAAAGAGGAAGAGAGTCAAGTCTCATGAAACTAAACAATGGACAAACTGGCAGTGGATAGAGTTTTCCTGTTTTTAGAATTATGCAAATGCTGTAGCTCCTTCTAAAATTTTTAATTTCCTGATGCATTTTCTGCTTTTTGTTGTAGTGACTATAGGGTTTAGAGAAATTGACCTCCTCTCGGTGAGCTCCTCTCTCCACAACTCAATATGCCTACCTTTGGCCTTACTTTTTCATTTGGCTTCATTTATTTTGTGACAATTTACAGAACAATATGTTTTTTGTTGCCCTCAGGTGTTTTCACTGTTCTTTCAAATGGGGAGCTCCCCAGAGTATTCCACTTCCCCAAATTATCCTTTCAAGGATTCAGCCATTGTAATCTTGAAAAGTTGATAATACCGAATTTGAGAACCTAATCCTAAATAGCAAAGTC